>NC_041826.1:24310871-24613132 GCF_900964775.1 Scleropages formosus
TTGTAGCGCACTCGTCTTGTCTTGTAAACCGTCGCTTGGTAAGTTGTCGCTTGCGAATTGTGGTTATGCTCTACGCTGCTGTCGGCCTGTGTTTATTGCTCGGCACCAAAACGCAATCAGTTCTTCTGTTTTACATACTGTTAATAAAGCGTTTTGAGTTTGAGTTCTTATGTAAATTGAAGGATGTTATTTGCTCATTTCGGAAAATATTAACTGTTTGCGCTGATGCCAGACAAACACGCAGGAAGGGAGGAAACGTTGCGCGTGTGACTAACGGTTCATTCGGTTACAATAAAAGGAAAGGTCTTATTTGGTGTTGCTGCGCACATGGATTTATGCTTGACTGTTTGTGCGCCGCCGGAACATAGTAAAGGAAGGAATCGGTGTCCACCATCGTTCCTTATATCAGTCAGTGCTGCTGTGAGGGCAAAAGCACAACACATTGGAAAGTTAACAGTTCATATATTTGTCTCAGGAGTTCATTTTTATTATATATATATTCATTTACATTTATTTACATTTATATTTATTCATTTAGCAGACGCTTTTGTCCTAAGCGACGTCCATCTCAGCCAAAGTACAATTTATGCGCAGTTTCTGATATTCTTTGAAAAACTTGTCCCAGACGCATTTAAGTAGATGTTGGTTCATGTAAAGTCACACGAACCAACTTCCTTAAAACAAAGTTTGACGAGACTCCAAAGGAAAGTGCGCAGCTACTCAATTGTGCATTATGTGCTCTTGGATGACAGGACCGAGAACTTGGCTACACAAACTTCCCTTTAATCACGGGGATATCTGGTGCGGATCTGAACGGAAAAAAATCCGTGCATCATACATTCATGCATTCCATATTTTATTTACCTGATAAGTCTATCTAATGCTTTGAGTATATGTAACATCCACTTTTTTGATCTCACTTGTGTCAGGTTTGAGGATGCAATTTCAAAGGGATCACAATCCACCGTTTGGTATTTAGTACCGGTGAGTGTGCTCAAGTTACCAGATGGCCCATATTATTTAATCCCTCACACTAGTATGAATGAATAATTCAAGGGGATGTCATGGTGATGTTTTGAACCTGTTATCCATGCCACCCACCTACAGAGACAGATCTGCATTTCAAATGCCCGAGTCCCATCAAGTGCTCGTACGACTTGTTTGTTTTGAGCACCGTGCGGAGAAATGTTTCCCAAAATCACAGCTAACAATGCTAAAATGCTATTTTACACCACCCAAACTTGAGCTCCACATACAGATGAGTTACACTCACTTACTGTAAAAATATCGTTACACTTGTTTGCTCTTTTCCCTGTTAACGATTTTTCATTTTAATTTCCATGAAAAAAAAAGAAAAAATAAAAACAAACCCAACAGCCTCTACAAATTATTATTTTTTGATTGCATTTTCTTACCATTACAAGTCTGACACAGTTGGTTCCAAGCACGTGTTGAGAAAGGGGAAGATTTGGCACCGGGCTCGCAACCAAACCGTGAAAAAAGTGAGAAAGTGCTATAGAGGCAGACAAAAGCCAAAGGTGAAAGAGAGGATGAAAGTCCACCGTTTAAATTTACGACGGATCTGGGTGAAGGCTGAGCACTAGAACAACAACAATAATCACAATATGGAATGTAAGGACAACAGCTTAGATGTGAAGATGGATGCAATGACAGAGGAAGAGGCAACGAATGTCACTGGAACGTCACACAGGCGGTCATGGCACCGAAAAAGTAGAAAGCCACAGGTCTTGACCGGATCCCAGTGGAACTTCTCAAGCACAAAGAGAAGAGCGCTAACTAGAGCCAGAAGAGTGGAGGCATGAGATCGTTGCTCAGCTGCCGAAAAAGGGAAACGTCACTTGTCACAATATCCGGTTCGGTTTTACGCTCTTATCTGCCCCGGGCAACGTTCGCGCCATATTATTTAGAGAAATACACAACGCGGTTCATCCGAAATTGCGAGATGAACCAGCGGGGTTTGCAGTGGGCAGCCATGTACTGAACAGATGGAGACGTTACACAACATCGTCGAACAGTGTGACTTGTTCGATTTTACAAAGGTGTTTAGCGTACGCAGGGAAACATTGTAGAACATAGTCAGGTTCCATTGTATCCTGAGCGATACATCGACATCTTAAGAAACATCTTAATTCTAGTTGCTGCGTGAAGACAGACGCCGGTACCACTGACTACTTTGTCATTCCGACAGCTGTACACCAGGCTTGTATGCTGTCATCAGTCCTGTTCCTTTTGCCGATCGACTTTGATCGCCATGTGGAAGGTGGTTGGAAGACCAAACCCGGGTACAGACCGGACCGAAGAAGCGAGGTTGACAGACCTCGACTGCACTGATGACATTGTTCTGCTGCTGCAAATGAGAGCTAAAGTGCAAGAAATGATTCCTGCTTGGAAGAAGCTGTCAGAAAAGTGATACTACCGTTCAAAAAAAAAACGAAAGGCATGGAGAGCGGCGGTGACCGAGCGAGAGCTCATATCAACGTTGGCCAACAAGCAGAAGATGATGGACCGATTTACAGCACCTGCCTCGGAAGTGTGTTTACCAGGGACTGCAACATAGAAGAAGTGGCTAAGAACAAGTGGTCACTGCAGTTGGATGGATGGATTATATAGTAACTCTTACAGTGGCTGAAATTCACTGACCTTTTGAACTGAACTGTAAAATCTAAAGCCTGAGCATAGAAAGGGATGTGAAATGAGGTTACGGTTGAAAATATGAATATGTCTTTTAAATTCCCAATCTCTGCTGGTTAGAACAGTATTGTTACCTCGTGTTGCAGCATCATTACTGGAACCCCTCTAGAGGAGACCACAAATATTGTAAAATTCAAATGACTGTGAGCTCAAGAGCGCAGAGCCCTTTCTGTTACTAGCAGAGCCGAAAGTAAAAATCAGAGTGTGAAATAAATGTTCTTGTGCTACTGTCTGCTTCATTGCATTTTGGGACAAATGTTGTATTTTTTTAAAGGCACTCCATAGAAAAAATAATCTGTAATTATATTGTCCAGCACAGCATTACACTAATCATGATTCCTGATTCTCGCCAGTCCAAAAATGCAAGTGTGAGGTCATCTGCATAATGTCAATACATCTCTGATCATTTTGGCAGGGTCAAAAATCAAAGCAGAATCAGATGATTACTGTAATGGGACTGACATTATCTTTCCTGACTGTGACAATCAAGGTCCTGATTGTACGGGAAACCTTGCAGACAGCGAGTTTATCCCAGGTTCGATCCGCCCTCTGATGTGCGGCGTAACGCTGATGGCTCCGATCTAGGAGTCTGAATAGAAACAGAAATAAATCTCTGCAATTTGGCAGCAACGAAACCTTCAGCAGATAAAGCCGCTACAAGGTTTTTAACACAATCCAGTTTTCTGTGTTGTTTTTGAGGCGGTCCTTCCCTACGCAGTTATGCAGTTATTTAGGAATTTTACACTCTCAGGGGCAGTTATTGCGTTATTACACAGTTTTAATCATGACTGTGCCTCTCGTTGTTTAGTGTCACGGGTCGCTTTTCAATCAATCGATCAATCAACATCAAAGTCTGTTGCAACTAATGAAAATTCAAAACACTGGAAAAAATTATGTGCAAGTTTATTTAAAGTTACTGTGATTATAAATAAACACCGAATGGTAGAAATAAGATTTAGGAAATGAACATAAGCAAAGACTGGACAATTTTCTAGGAAAGTGCTACTGGCTAAAATGTGCGCTACATGTACACTGCATTTACACTACATGTACACTACATGTACAAAACACATGTAGATTCCACACCAAACTGTTGCTGGGACTTGGGTCTCTGGCACTGACTGACTTGACAATCTGCACATGTGTTTTCTGTTGCTCAACAGTTTGCTCCCTCTGGCGGTTGTCGGTCAGTGAGCACAGGAAAGGAGGAGGTGACGACATCCCCTACAAGCTGCTCCTGGGGTGGCCGGCAAAGCGCCTCGAGGCCGACGGAAGGCGACGGCCTCTGGAAATCTGCCATCGGTGAAGTGTCCAGGACATCTTGAGAGAGGACTCCGAGTCCAATCTGTCCATTCTGTGAACATTACAAATAGATGGTTTGCCCCTCTGAAACAAGGGGAAATTTTTGTGGCAAGAAACTCCCTGTGGATTTAGTCATAATTTAGTTCTTAGTTTAGTTTTCAGTTTGGTTTTAGGACTCTCGGTGACGTTGAGAAAGAATCGCCACTACTTCCACCACGGACCATTACAAGTCCTCATTGTGCTGTCAGGGTACTTGATGAATGGGGCAGCAGCGAATTTGTACTTGAATTCACTGAAAACCTGAAGAGTTCTGACACCCCAACTAAAATTCAAAATGAAACACCGATACAACTTTGAAAACCCTACAAAAAAAACACCACACATACTCCGCTCCTTACGAGCATATATCCTTCCTTCGGAGCTTGAGCATGAATCCCAAAAATTGTGGGCCAATGAAATGACATGTCTCAGCCTGAAGAAACGATGCTCATATAGTCTGTACAGTGCTGGGTTCACATACGTTCATTTAGCTGACAATTTTCTCCAGAGCAACTTACTACATGAACCTATTTACAATTATTTACCCATTTATACAGACTGGTAATTTTACTGGAGCGATTTGGGGTAAGTATCTTGCTCAAGGGTACTACAGCTGGAGGTGGGATTCAAACTTGTCACCCGGGGGGGCAAAGACAGCAGCTCTAGCCGCTACACTAGCAGCAGCCCCATGTGATGAATGTGTTTTTTAACATCATCTGTCACGATCGTCTATGTAACTCACTCTGAGTTCTACAGGCGGTAATATATGTGAGCCAAAATGTTGTATGAAGTAATACCGCTCTGTTAGTTGTGTGCCTACATCTGAAACTCTTCTCTTGTAGTGAATTACACTACTAGGTGCATGTGGGCTTTTTATTTTTTTTAACTGTTAAACAGATCGCATGCACAGGCACTTTCATGGAGCACTTAGGAGATCAGGGGAGCGGCGAGGTGAGTTTTGAGACCCTTCTGAAATGCAGGGAGACATTCAGCAGTTCTGAGTGAGAGGGGAAGTTCATTCGACCACATTGGAGCCAGAACCAAAAGCCTTTGCGCTTTTAATGCATGCAGTCTGTCTGGGGTGAATTAAATAATCGGGTATTGTGGATATCAGGGAGCAGATCTGTTGATGATCTCTTGAAATGGTCACATTTCTTTGAATCCTACACCCCAGAACAATGACGCATGACCGGAATAAAATTTCCATTTAATACGTTCAGCGGACACCGTCACATCAACGCTGCAGTGTGGGTTTATAGCATCGCAATAACTTTAAATTTCATTTTAACTGTTTTTATAGAGCACTCTTCTCAGCAAGGTGGCCCAGCGAGAGAGAGTAGAGTAGAGTGGCAGCAATTACAGGGAACTATTAGGATAGCGCAGCTGGCAGCTGAGGCGAAGAAAACAAAGAAAGGACCCCGACTGAGAAAGAGAGAAGAAGAAGCCTCTAAGGTCCAAGTAACAGCGGCTGCCCACCTCGCCTGGGCATCGCGATGCGGCAACAGGGTACCTGGCTGGATATACCGAGGACTAGAGACCGGCGCGTGTGAGGCAAAGCTAGAGTTCAGCAAAGCTAATGATGTCGGTGTCCAGCAGCATATAGTGAGACATTTTACTTTAATCTCATTTGCTCAATAGTCAAAGTGAAAGTATGTGACGTTTATGAAATCGCTTAATAAATATAAACATCGTCCACCTTTTTTCCCTTCGTTTGAGTGCAGCTGGTGTTCTTTGAAAAGCAAACCTGTTTCTCTCCCGCTTTTCGTAAACACAAGATAGGAGCGGCACGAGGTCGGCGGCCCCGCGTTCCCATTAGCCGCACCGATAAAAAAGAGGCCGCGATGTCCGTGAAGTTAGGCAAGAAAGTGCGAGCCGAGTGTGTAATAAACAGTGACAGGCGAGCCGCTCCCGCCGTTTCATCTTCGGGAGTGCCGAGCAGGTAGGCCGTATCAAACGCGCAACCCGCAGCCATTTCGGAAAATCCAATTTCCGCACGGCTCTATGAATATGAAAGGTAGCTACACGCGAGGCGCTAAAGGAGAGGCCAGAGTGTTAATTAACTCGCTATCTTCAACTTTTGTTAATTTTAATAGTTTTACAGGGATCGGGCTGCGGCGCCAATAAAGCTCACTCGCTGTGGCAGGTGTAATTTCACGGATTAGCGCGGCAAAGCCAGCAGCGGCAGATCCGGTTGGGCCCCGCAGCTCCCCGGTACCGCTTTGAAGATAACTTTTCCCATTATCCTAACAATGGTGGACGAGATGCAACTTAATTCGCGTCAAGGCGGTGAACATGAGGACGCCCGTACTCTCTCTTGAGGGAACGAGAGAGGAGGAAAAAAAACCTTCAAATAACGACAACAGTTTTTTTCTCCTCCTCCAAGTAGAGAAACGCTCCCGCACACCTTTCGCGGGCGTCGAAGCTCCGACGTCCCTCTTCGGCTATGCTTTATCTGCGTGCCACCCGCCCTGCCCCGACCGGGGCTCTGACACGAAGGGGAAAATGCGGCCCGCTTTGAAGTGGAATTGGGGCCCGTGGAGCTGTGTCTGCGCTGTGATTGGTATGCAGCCGGGGAGGGAGGCAGATAGGTAGCGTCTGCTCTCGCGCACACACACACACACACACACACACACACACACACACACACGCACACACACACACACACACACGCACACACACCTGGCGCACCTACACGCTGACCAGTGCGGCGCGAGTGAGGAGAGTTGCGAGCTTAGAAAGCACAGCAGAAATAAATGAGGCGTGTGTGTGTGAGTGTGTGTGTGTGTGCGTGTGATGGGAAGATAACGAAAACATGCAGTAATGAAGTCCAGTAATCCACACTGCATTTTACACTGAGATACCCACTATGTTAACTGATGTAATTAACCTGATCTGCGTCGAGTTTTTCCCTGTAATCTCTTGGGGCTTCTAACTATGCCACTTAAGTGTGTGTGTGTGTCTGTCTTGTCTGTACCCACACAGAACCGGCCCGTTCATTTTCAAGTCGATCCCTTACCCACATTTCTAGGGTTCATGGGTATTTCCTATTTCGAAATCATCGGTAGCGACGGGACAGAAACACTCGTTACCGTTCGAGGCTTTCGGATTTTAATACAAAGCGAAACCGCTTCACGGCAAAGGTCAGGTCGCGGTCGAAAAAGTGCGAAACGGGGTAAACTCCACCACCTTTTTTTCCCGCTTCCCTTAGCGCGGAACCAGCACGTTCCGTTTGTTCAGAAGATGCTACCCACGTGTGCGGGACTGGAGTTGTATGTAGGCTGCGCCCCCACCCATCACCCGCTTGAAAACACAGTGCAAAGAAGTTTACGCTCCGCATCCTTAGGTGAGCCAGATCAAAGCCGTGCAAGGTACACTCGTGAATTATTAATGCGCGATCCAGCAGCCCGCAAGGAAGAGACTCCAATTAACAGGCGACGCTGTCACAAAGCTGCACTTGATGTGCGGTGCAGAAAGGTGTAGGTGCGGCGGCTCGCTCGCAGGCGCCCTCCTCGGAAGGAGACGAGAAGGCCGCTTCCCTTTCCTGCGCGCGCTCGAGATCCGCGCGCCGTTCTCGCTCTCCGACTCGCTCCCCCGCCAAGCCGCCCGGGGTTCGCCGAGACGGGATGCGCGAGGGCCTCCGCCGCACCGCCGAACGGGGCTTTTGGGCTCGGTGACGGGTCGGCTGCTCCGGGGCCACGACGTCACGCGCAAATAGAATGAACGAATGAACATTTCCGGAGTTTCGCGTGAAGACGAAACCGAACGCGGACGTGAAACACGGCGTCTCTTTAAGGTTTGTCGTCGTTCGCCTGTGTAAATGTGACCTTGATGGACACCGATGGTCTCTTCGGTTCCTCCCGTCAGCAAGAGCAACGAGGTGTGAAAATCGAGGAGTCGCTTGGACACACGGCGCCGCTTCACAGCCCGCGGTACCTGTCACTCCGGAGCACAAGTAGAGCAGCCGCAGCAGAGCAAGTCGTGCTCCTTTCCAAAAATGACACGTTTTCAGTTACGAAAGTGCTTGAGCAAAATGACTTGAGCAACAGGAGAAAAGTGCGAGGTCCAAAAACTGGAGGAAAAAACGATCCAGCTTTACTATAAAACGAATGTCTTCTCAGTATTTAAAAGTTTCATTTAACTTTGCATTTATTTTTTCTACATTATCTATTAAGAAAGACCCCCCATCAATTCTATATGCAGCAACTCTATTTTCACACTGATTGTTTCCTAGCAGGGTGCATCAAATATATTTTCAATCCACTTTTATTTGGGTTATTACATGCATGCACTGTAGTTTTTTAAGTTTTTTCAAAGAAAATCACTATTCACATTAAAATATACTTAAAACGCATTCTTCATTAAAAAAGTTTGCGCTAGATATGTTTCAATGGAATCCCAGGCTCTGGAAGATAAAGGCAGAACGTAAGAAGCAAATAAATGGTCTTTCTGTGTCGATGTGGGACGAAATCATTCTTTTCTCTGCTGGAGGTGCACAAGTAGCGAAGCTCAGGCAGGTTCTTGTTCCCCGTTGGCGCGATTGAACCGCGCAGCTTCTTGTCCCGCTCGCGCACTCATCAATCGCGAGCGAACCTCGACTCCCCCCCGACCCCAAGCGCCCCGATGGATGGATTAGCAGGAGCTCGACAAGACCCCAGCACTTCCAGCTACTGCCTGTGCCCTGGGGATCCGGGGACGCTAATCAGAGTCATTATGCGGTTTATGTGAAAAATGCCATGTGACAGAGCTCAGGTCCACATCCTCGGGTCCAAATGGGGGCTGGTTTAATGAAGACTCACGAGTGCACAAGTGAAGGGATTCCGCAGGGTTCGGTTCGCTATCAGCGTTCGAGAGCATTCTCCGCGTGACTGTGCCGGAAAAGAGGGGCCTCCCAAAGACAAAAGACACCAGCTAAAGGTAAATGTCATACGCTGCACCGCTCTTCCCACTTCCCCACTTCAGATGCCATGTGACCCTCAATGGCTGCTGCAAGCATTGCTCTTTCCAATGGCAGTCTCTTTTTTTTTCTAAAGTGACAATTATTTAAAGGGGATAATTGAGTGAGAACGGTCGACATGCGGCTTTGGGGATGCGAAGAGTCCCAAGAACCTAAAAGGGTTCCAAATGTCGACACGTGTAAAGGTTTTACCGAACGATATCAACCGAGACGGTTAAAAGCTGTTGGAGCCGCTCGGTGCTGCGTACCTCCCGTGATGGAACACGACCTGGTTAACAGCTAGTGGCAAAACGGAAGAACACACTCGTAAGGAGGGGCAAATGAGCAGCAAGCAATCGAGAACAATCCCCCACATCCCACATTCACAATTTTGACCGCTTTACCGATGTGTTACATGTGCAACAGAGCGGCCTCTCTCTTTGGAGCCTGTGTCACCGGATCGCCGAGCTCCCTACGTACGTAGATATATGAACAGCCTATACTGTATACACAACATGTTTCATCTGGCTGCCGTTCAACCGGATCTTCTAGCAAATCGTAAATGCAAAGAGTTCTTTGCCTTTCAAATTCAAATAACCTGTTGAGAAATGGTTCAAAGCGTTTTTGCTGTCCTGGCATCTCAGCGGAGGCATTTTGTTTTGAGCACGAAGCTTAAAAGCAGGAATAAACAATATCGTGCGATAGGGAAGAACAAGGAAAGAACGACGGGGTTTTGCCTCTCGCTGCTAGAAAAGCAGTGGTGAAAGTTTGATATGAGCTCGGTTTTCCACAAGACACCGTCGTATGCGATGGATTAACATGTCGTGACTCTAACAGGACCTGTGAATTTTCCCGGCAGAGCATAGAGATGTTAACCTTGAGCAAAACATGCCAGTGGATTGAGCAGAGCTTCATTCGCTGAACATGTCTCTTGCCATCAGCCAGAGAGAGAGAGAATCATCGAAAAATTCAAGGTTATGTAGTAGCTTCGCCCCTATCTCTTTCTTCACCCACATACATATTTCAGGTGCCAGAGTTGGAGCCCTAAAAGGCTGTGAGACGATGTCAGTCGGTGAAGCATAAACAGACAGCAGGAAGGTGCATGGTGAGGTGTACCACGTTACCCACAGCGGTCAGGTGTCCGTAGTACCACTGCTCCCTTCCGGAGGAGCACCGGCGCTCAAGGTCTTCGCACTCTGCGTGTCGGAAAAGTCTGCTCCGGTGAGGCGACATCCTGAAGACAGGGTGTGGCGCGCCGAGGTGCCGGGGAAGGGGGCGGAGATGGGGACGAAGCAGTCGCAGCTGGGGTTGATTGCACTCCCTGTTTCTTCCCCTGTGGCCGGCAGCGAGAGAGGGAGACGGAGGAGGAGAGCAAATCCACGCGGACGAGCACGAATTCGAACCCGAGCCCGAGCCCGGAGACGACGCCACCCGGACCGACCCAAGGCTCCTAGCCCCACCGACCCGCACGAAGCCCCATCCTACCAGTTCCCTGTCCACCCTTCTCCATCCCCTTCCTTCTCCCCGGTCCGAGATCGAATAAAACCCCTTCGCGGACGGCACCGCACGTTCACCTTGGAGAACCATCCAGGAAAGGCTGAGAGAAGCGAGTTGGAAGAAGCCGCGTAAGCAGAGCCATGTCATTGAAACGAGCCGAGAAACCGAAGATGTGAGCAAGCGGTCCTCGGAACCCAGTGGGACGGCTGGATTTTGGGCAGCGGTCTGTTCATCAGTTCAGCAAAATGCTTCAGCTGAATTTTACCCGTAATACCTGTACGTCCACTTGTACAAATGAGAGCACAATAAAAATCTAAATGCCATGTAATTTGCTTTGGGAAAAAGTGTCTGCGAAAGGGTCCCTCTAGGAGAACCTTCTGCACGATGGTGGAGGCCGGCATCTGCGGAGAACATGAGTTGTGCGATCAGAATCCCGCTGAAGGTCCCTCTGTGAGGTACGGGGAGGTGGAGGGGGGGGGCGGGGGTGTTTCTGACGTCTTGCTTTATTTGGCTTTAAAGCCTTCTGATGACTTGCTCTGTTGACAGACATTCAGAAGTTGTTAGAGTGCAGCAAAAAGTGCGTGTTGCATAAGCGAAATGTCGTGAAACTGGGCCGCTGCGGTGCCGAGCAGCACTTAGAGGCTCTCGGGATCAAAGCCCAGACGCGTCTCGCAGCACAAGAGCGGAACGGCTGTCGGTCGCAGAGCCTCTAAACACGGCGCAGCATCCCGAGGGCTCCGGGGTCGCGAGCAAGCGGCCGCAAATACTGACCGTGCGCCTCAAATAAGCCACAATTATCTCGTGAGAATATGTATAAGGCTTGTCGGCGTGCCCTCGACGTCAGGATCGATGCCGTCCCCATTCATCAGAACTCTGCCTAGGAGGCGAAAGAAAAGCCCTGCATCTATTTGTTTTGCTAAGCAACTTTCAAACGGACGGCATCAATATAACTTCCTCAACCATCTGACTCTCTTGCAAAGAGACAAATGACGAATGTCGGCTCGAGCCGTCGGCAGGGCTAAAAGCGGCATGCCATCGTTCAACTAAAGATAAAAAAAGGCATCGGGGAGCCGAACGACTTTATTTCGAGTCGGCAAGTCAACATTCGTCTTGCAGAAGGCGCCGGGGAAAAGCGACGCACTTTGAGACAAAGGGAAGCGAAGGGACGGGATGCGCGATCGGAGAGACGTCTTTCTGCCGGCGCACGTATCCTCCCGGGCCGCGGCGAGCAGGTTTTCTCCCCGACGCCGGACCGGCGTCCTCTCGACGTGTCGCTGCGGAGCCGCTCGCTTCAGGCTGCCGCTGAGCATCAGATAAAGTGCAGTGCGATTGGAAAGCTGTCATACCGAGTGCATTTCCTTCCCCGCACAAGGCTGATTAACGGTGGGAAAAAGTGTTCCTGCTCTAAGGAGATGCTGTTAATCATCTTCGAGCCCGAAATCCTTTCCAGCTCGGCTCAGCTCAGTCTCACGGAAGTCTATTATTTGGGATTACAAATAATAATTATTAACACGTGATTAATTATGCTTCAGTATGATGAATGTTGAGAGAAATTTAGCGCAGTTAGAAAATATGCTGTGTAAGTATTGACAACAATCATGTCGAGACAAGCGCTGAAAATATAACCTAAGAGGAGGTTTTTATAATACACGTGCATATGCAGTACACACACATACGATATAATATAATCAAGTTTGAGGAAAGAAATAATAAGCAGCAGTGACAGCTCGGTACCCCCCGAAAGTGAGAGGACTTATTATACGGCGCGTGGAGACAGCTGAAGGTGCTGGACTTTGTTTATTTTGGGGTGGCGTGCAGACGATGAGAGTCTTCGACCACGATGGCGATGAGTTTGTTCAGAGACCTTATCTGTGACGAGAGAGAATGCGGCTCGGCTCCCGGGAGCGAACCGGTCTTCCCGATTAGCTCATTTATCCCGTCGCCGCCATCGTTCACCCGCGCAGAGGAGCGACCTGCTGCAGCAAAGCGGTACAGCATCCAGAGCAGAGCTGCGCATCGCAAACACCCGAGTCATCTCACGAAACAAAGGAAAGCGCGGGCCTCGCTGTCGCGGGTCCGCCGCGGCTTGCTGTCCAAGCGGCCGTCCGGCTCCCCGTGTCCCCGACATCTCCGGTTCCACCTGCAGCTCCACCTCCAGCTCCATCAACGGTCACTGAATGCAGCGACCGAGACCGTCTCTTTTGTCTCGTCGATACATATTGTATATAGCGATCCCCGAGATATGAACGTTCAACCTAGGAAACTGTGAATTTACGAAGAACGTTCGTACCGCAGTTGTGTTTACGTAAAAAAGATGTTGCGGTTAGAAAAAGTACCGAGGGGCTGTAGGAAATTCACATCAAAAAAGCGCCTATTTCGTCCTTCAAAGACTCCTTTGTGCTCTTTGGTGAGACACACACACACACACACACACACACACAAAATCAACACCCAAGCGACCAGGAAAACCAAACACCCAAAAACCCCAAAACCCAAACCGACACGGGGAGACCACCAAACTCCGAACTCCCCGACGGAAGTCACACAGAAACTGGTGCGGCCACGCACCAACACGCGCTCCCTCGGGCTGTTTGCACCCCCCCGCCTTCCCGGTCCGTGGTCTCGGAGCAGCTTTGCGGAGCGTCGTCACCCCCTGATGACCGCTTCCTTCGTGCGAGGAGGGGCCGCCAGGTGTACGGGGGGCCTCTGCTCTAGCTGGGCTTGAGCCTTTGAGCCTTTTCCAAGTGGGAAGCGTGCGTCGAGGTGCGTGGGAGCTGCGGAGCCCTGCTCTCTCTCGTGTTCCACTCGTCAAACGGACCGAATTTCGGCGACACGGTCGGCATCTCCGGAGATGACAATAAATGCTCGGAGCGCCGTGTCGGAAATGTCACGATTCTGCCGTAGACGACATCGCGCGCCGTCTCCTTAGCGGAGGGCGTCGTGTAAAGTGCAGAAGGAAAGCGGGGCGGATCACGGGGGTGCCGAACGATGGCAGTCATCTCCTTGCCGTGTTCCAGTGCCGTTTCAATCAAACTGCAGTTCGCTCATCACGAAGCAGAGCACATAGTATGATATTCAAAATGCATTTCTCAAGGGGCCAAAGCTCAGTGTTTTTGGAGTATTAAATTTCGAGCTAAGGGATACAGCTCATGACCTCACAGCATCAGTTGTTTCTATTTTTTTTCCCTTCTGTTCACACACACACACACACAATGGCTACAGCCACTAGTCCTAGAGAGGAGGGGGGGTCATGGCAAACTGGAGCCTAACCCAGCAACACAGGGCTGGAGGGCACATCCCAGACAGGGAACCCATCCATCACAAGGCACCTCAACCAGGACTTGAACCCCAGACCCACCACAGAAGATGCCCTGGCCAAACAGACTGTGCCACCCTGCCACCATGCCACCATGCCACCGCACCCCCTCCTTCTGTACATGTAGCAAAAACGAGTTGGGTCCACAGGTACAATTTTAAATTCATTTTCTACATTTCATTTAGAAAAGAGCGAACCTCAACTCCGACTCCACCTGTCCTTCATCCCTTTTCAGAATAATAGTTTTATTATTTCCCACTCAAGTGTTTTAATAAAAGCAAACATTGCAAAGGTCTGAAAAATTTTAACATTAATTAATTCATCAATAGAAGCACATAATAGATATTCTCCTCAGCTAGAAATAAAATGTATTCAACCTTTCTAATTCGGTCTTTTGACAAAGTTGTAGAGCATTTTCATGTATGAAATGCACGTGTGCGAAGGCTGAGAAATTTTTTGATTACGTACATTTGTAACATTTGCATTATTTATATTGACGGTGCAAAATAGGCGAGTGTAACATTTAAACTGTTAAGAAATGTGATGACATTTGCTCTGTGTGCATGCAGGGAATGAATATTGCGGTAAACAATGAGACTTTTAGGTTTGGAGTTGCGCAAGAGTTCAGAACAATGACTCACACGCTGATTTATTCAAACAATGTCTGTTGTTGAAGGCGCCACATGGTGGTGCAGCCTGTTGCACCGGCGGGTTTCAAAGCGGCTCATGCTGGACGTGCAGTTATTGATACTGGATGGATGGACAGATCAAGTCAATTATGTGTTTAGGGGTGAAAACAAGAACTTCTACACGCGCCCCCTTTTTTGCTTTTATTATATCTTGGAGACTTGATTGTTATTGAACCCTAGTTTGGCTTTACGTGGCAGAAACACAGTAGAGTAACGAGTGCTCAGCTGACAGATTGGATCCAACATAATTGAAGTTATGCAATGAGTTCAACGACAATCTCAAAAAAGCCCAAGTGATGAATGAAACAAATTTCACATGACACAAAACGTGGGTTCGGACACACGGTCCTTCGAAAATCGCCCGAAGCTCTCGGTCACTTTTCACTTCCTCTGTTGCAAACGTCAGTTTCCCCGGAGACCCAAAAAGAACCAAGTGACGAAACATCTAAAAAGCAGCTGAGGTCTCGCCATCACTGGGGTCTCATTTGTTATTATTTCTTTTGTAAGGTCACTTCTACATTGGCACAGAAAAATGCATTATTTTATCCCGACATCATTAATAAAAACTAGAAAAAAACGTGATTTCGTTATCGATAGCAATTCATTTTAAGAGGCTCGAGCGGGAAACTTTTCAGAGCTTTTAGCACCGAAACGGAAAGTGGCCGAGCAGCTGACTGATGTGTGACAGTATGAAGATTAGCTATATGTTTATTGTCATAATTACGAGAACCAATTTTCACAGAGTACAGAATTCCACTGTGTCTTGCAGACATCTTCGCACACCTTTCATTGACTGCATTTATATAGTGGGGTAATTTTTACTGATTTAATTTTTGATTTGGGTTCAATATGATGTATTAGCGGTAGTTTGTGTGGATCAATTTATTGTTTCTTAAAAATGTAAAAAATAAAGCAAACTAGACGAACAGGATAAATCTTGGGCTGAATCGCTTGCTTTGGTGTTACAAGACACTTTCATATAATTTTCTTTGCTTTTGTCATTAACACTGATGCTGCAATAAGCAGATGCAACAGTTCATGCAACTGGACATTTTCACTGCCAACCCGCTTCGTTGGTCTCCGTGCTTCTGTTCAATCGTCACTAGACATTTGAACGGAACGGGACCTTCGATTGCGTCTATTCTTCTCGAAACAGCGGGCTGCCGTTGCACTTGGGCCGTTTGTAACTTCTGGAGGAAGGGAGCGTTCACTTAACTCAAGATTTATCAAGTATTTCTCAAGTAATTCATCACAGAGTACCGCTGTAACCACTTTAGCTGGAGAAACTGTGAAAAGCTTTGCAAAGACCCCTTGTTTTCAGGGAATCAATAGTCGTTACTCTGCAGTTTTCTAATTCCGAAAAATCTGCTCCGATGTCACATTTCGCCTCATGCATGCGGCTTGTCCTTGTGCATCGATTCATCTCGTGTCCCCTGCAGGCTGTGATGGCTGATCAACCGAACACATGATAGAAGTGACACAAGGCTTTGTCAATAGTAACAGTTCCGAGTTCACTAACCCTAAGCTGTATCCCCGAAGGGGGCAGCCACTAGGGTTTTACACACACACACACACACACACACACACACACACACACACACACACACACACACACCATCTGAAACCACCTGTCCCATACGGGGTCACAGGGAGCCGGAGCCCAACCCGGCAACACAGGGCATAAGGCTGGAGGGGAAGGGGACACACCCAGGACAGGACACCAGTCTCATACATATGTATGTATATATATATATATATATTTACATTACATTTATTTACTTGGCAGACACTTTTCTCCAAAGCAACTTCCAATGAACTCTATGTAGTGTTATGAGCCCACACCCCTCCCCTTATTCACCACAATGACTTACACTGCTAGATACACTACTTACACTGGGTCACTCATCCATACATCAGTGGAACACACACACACACACACACACACTGGGTGAACCTGACTAACATGTCTTTGCACTGTGGGAGGAAACCAGAGCACCCAGAGGGTACCCACGCACACACGGGGAAAACATGGAAACTCCACACAGACTGAACAGGCATCGAACCCACGCCCTCTTGCACCACCCAGGCGCTGTGAGACAGCAGCGCTACTCGCCGTGCCACCGTGCCACATATTGCGTGTGTACAGTATACGTAAATATGTACCGTCGACGCGTTCGGCTGTTCGCCGAGCTCGGCATTTAGTTTGCAAACTTTTCATCGCCGGTCGAGGTGACATCAACCCGAGCTACGAAGACCGCCAATATTCTCTATGATCCTCAAATATGTACTGTATGTATATAGGGCTCTATACAGTATAGGGGTTCACTCAGCGATGGACGGTAGACTCTTTGGACACACGCTTCACTTCTGCCTCACGTATCAGCAGTCCCATCGGTCACGGAATTTAAAAGGACGCGACGTGTGGGATTCAATAAATCATTTTGTGTTTCGGTGAAGCGTGCTTCGAAAGGGGCGCGACTTCCTCGGTCGGCCGATGGCATCGGTCATCGTGTGCCGATGAGCGCGAGACGATACGCGTCTCGAAGGCTCGCCCCGGGCGACCTTCCGGCCCCACGCTCCGCTCTGGAAGTTCCCACGCTTATCCTGCACTTCTGCAGCCATTTTTCTTTCAGGGCGTGTACGCGACGGGAACATCATCGCTCGGCTCGCGTAACCCGCGTCCCGGCCCGTGACGGATTGCCGCCTTGTATCGATCGCCATGCCGATAAGGCGATGGCACCCGCTGCCGCTCGGAGCCCTGCGGGGCACCTCTAGATTCCTGCCAAAGTGCTGATTATTCCCGCGTCTCAACGCTGCTCTAACGCTCCTTGTTTACCGCGCTCCGCGCCGCGCTACGGCCTTTCCCGCCCAACGCTTTGCACGGTCACGTTTCTTCATCTGCTCCGTCGCACTCGTCAAGCGAAGAGAAGTCATGCGCGTCTGCCAAGGGTTGCAATCTTCGAAAGGCTTTTGGAAAAACGGTCATTTCTCCACCGGTACATGGACTCCTCCATCCGAGAGGAAACGTTTTTAATTTTTGCCCCCGTCTCCTTAGCGGCACTTTTCCGGAATGTTCACTCTCTCCATCTAAATGCAAATCCGCGAGAATTTCTCGGAAACGTCACCGGCGCCGGCGCCGGATTGCGGAGGCCTCCTCCCCGCAGCGAGACGAGACGAGAGCCTCTCTTCCCTCGGTGCTTCTCCCTACTTTTTCTGCACACGCGTACAGGTGCGTGGGAAGAAGACAGAGGATTGAGGCGAGGAACAAAAGAGGGAAGCTGCAAATAGAATTCTTTTGCTTGTCATTTTGAAAGCAGCAGTGTGCAAATTTCACCTTTTGTTTACACTGAGCGTTTGCCCGTTCCGGCGAGGCGTCGAACGACCGCGGGCGAATTTGAAATGGCCACAAAAGGCACTTTTATCATTTATGTTTCATAAATTATATTATTGCCCAGAACTTTAGAGGATAATTGCTGTGACCTTTCACTTTTGGAAGCTCGTATGTACACTTTGCACACAGATATGATAATTTTTTTATTGTTAGTTGTAACAGCTTAACAATTTCCATAAATTATTATGCAAATGAGACGAGGTAAAGGTTCTCTGCACGGAATACAAGAAAAATTCACCGGTTATGCGGACGAATATTTTACAAGGATCCCTGTTAACGAAATGACAATAAACGCACTTGAACGAACGGACAACAATTTTGAGGAATATCGAAAATTATTTCTTAAAACTCTCGGTTTCCTTCAGCAAGCGAAAAACACTGCGATCGAAAGAGCCATTACAATTTTGTGGGCACCAAAAACTGTGACTGAGACACACACATTTTCTGAACCGCTTATCCCATACGGGGTCGCGGGGAACCGGAGCCTAACCCGGCAACTCAGGGCGTAAGGCCGGAGGGGGAGGTGACGCACCCAGGACGGGACGCCAGTCTGCCGCAAGGCACCCCAAGCGGGACCCGGTCCAACCCACCGCACCACCGCACCACCGCACCCCCCTCCCTGACTGAGACAACAAGCAGTTTTTCAGGTCCATCAAGGAGCACAGGACACATGCAGCTTGAAGACTGAGACCCGAGACCGAGCGTTGCACTTGAACACGAAATGCACACGTTTTCATCAGCACCGCAAGTGAGTAAATGAGAGCTGACAGCTCTGACATGATCCGCATGCGCATTTTTGGGAACGAATGTTCACTACAAAACACAGCAATTAAAATTCAATACCGGGGGGGTTGGACCACAGTTCTGCTCTCCGGTGGGTCTGGGGTTCGAGTCCCGCTTGGGGTGCCTTGCGACGGACTGGCGTCCCGTCCTGGGTGTGTCCCCGCCCCCTCCGGCCTTACGCCCTGTGTTGCCGGGTTAAACTCCGGTTCCCCGCGACCCCGTATAGGACAAGCGGTTCCGAAAATGTGTGCGTGTGTATGTGTACCACGAGGGGCAGCGCAATCGTTTCATCACAATGTCATTGCAGGATACAATATTCACATCTGCACAACTACAAAGCAATTACTTAAACACATAATTGACCTGCGGCGTGTTGCCAAGTGTTCAGTGTGCGTCAGGGCCGGAGGCGCCAGGCTGTCGGCACCGTCAAAGTGTTCAAAGTTCCTGCGTCCCACTAGCAGCTCCCATTTTGGGCTTGCGTCACTATTAGAGTATTTTCCCGAACGCAGCAGCGCAGCCTCGAGCAGCAAAGTCTCCTTTCCGCAGCCCACATGCTCTCTAATTGTCCTCCCGCCAAGCCGGCGATGTAAGAAAATTACCGTGGAAATTAAAACGATTGCTGACGCGCAGCACGTGGGTTCGGTGCGGATGATGCTCCGGAAGTGACGTTGCCAAGCAGAACGGCTCGCTGCGCGGAGAACGAACCCACAAACTCCACGTGAGGCTCCGGTCCGACCTTCGACGGTCCGCGGCGCTTCGGCCGAGACCTCGCGGCTCCGTTCGTCCTCAGAAGTGAGCCCGTTTAAAAACGTCCGCCTTCCCCTCAGGTTTGAAATCACTGTTTGCTGCAGAAAAAGTAAACTTTGCAGCTGAGCTTAGTTTTGCTGCTAAATCCGTCACCGGCATCTGCAGAGAAACAGGAACGTGGCAAGAAATGTTGCCCTGGAGCTCAAATGTTCTCTTCTGTGCATTTTGACAGAAGGACTTTGCTAATTGTTCAAGAAGGGCAGGGGACGGGGGTTCCGGCGTCCGGCGTCCAGCGTCCAGAGTCGGTGTCATGTCGGCCCTGTAATGGAGAGTCATTTCGGTGAACCTCATTCGCAGCGAGCAGTTCCACGTTCTCTGTTTTCACTGACATTTACATTAATCCGGTACTTCCAGTGAAAATAACCACTCCTTGCATTCCATCCGACCTTATTGTCCGGGGCGTCGTGGTGCGGTGAGTAGCGCCCGTTTGGACACGGATGCAAAGCCGCTTCAGTCTGTGCAGAGTTTACGTGTTCTGCTGTGTTTGTGGGGGGTTCCTCCAGGCTCAGGTTTCCTCCCACAGTCCCAAGACACCTCTTCCATGGGAATTGTGACTCTACTTCAGCCTTGGTAGGTATTTCTGACTGAGCTCTGCCTCCCACCCTATTCATTTACATTTATTTATTATCATTCTCCAAAGCGACTTCCAATGAACTCTATGCAGTGTTACTATCAGCCCACACACCTTATTCACCGCGGTGACTTACACTGCTAGATACACTACTCACATGGGTCACTCATCCATACATCAGTGGAACACACACACACTCTCTCTCTCTCTCTCTCTCTCTCTCTCTCTCTCACTCACTCGCACACTATGGATGAACCTGACCAGCATGTCTTTGGAGTGTGGGAGGAAACCAGAGCACTTGGAGGACATTCACACAGACACGGGTAGAACGTGCAAACTCCACAGAGGCTGAGTGGGGATCAAACCCACATCCTTTCACACCACCCAGGCCCTGTGAGACAGCAGCACAGCTCACTGTGCCACGTGCCGCCCGTATGCCCAGCCTATACTTCTGGATAGTGGCTAACGATAATGAATGAATGAATGAATCTCACCGTTACATCATACAAACACTAATTTTAAAATTCTTCTTCACAACGGATATAAATCCTTCAACTGAGAAAACAGGTCACTTTATATTTTGGACCAGGTTTACAGAGACCAAGTTGTTGCGGTGAACAAAACAGGGAAATTTGTAGAGAACTTTCCGTCAGCGAGACACGAAGAAGTGTCATTGTTCGCGTGTGTTTCCCGAACGCTCGTCACCCAAACACGCTCACCACATCTTGCGTCACGTTGAACATAATAGCCAAGGTCTACGAGCAGATACTCTTCACATAGTAATTGAGAAATCATACGTAAAGTTATGGGATGCGACTTGAGTGACGGTGCGGGGGGGGAACAGCCGGATGTGAAAATGTTCAGTAGCACATTATTGATTATACACTTAACACACACTTACTGTACGCTTCATTGCTACACGAAATGCAAACGAGTCGTGTCGTGTTTGTACATGTAGGGAAACGCCGATCCTCTTGACAGCGCACGGTGCAGGGTGGGGATCGGGGGGGTCGGGGGGGGAAGCGAAAGGAAACACCGGAGGCGTAGTGCCGAATGGCGTCGGGAAAAGTAAAGCGGCGCTGATTTTAGGGACCCGCTCCGTCCTGTTTGGACTGAAGGAACAACATATTATACAAGTTGTCACACGGTACAGCACGAAAACTTTCGATGACAAGGACACCGAAGTTTCGTGGTGGACAGAGAGGGAATGAAAACAAGGCGCCTTCCGCAGCGATCCCTCGAGAGCGCGCGCGCGCCTGCATACGCGTGCGTGACGTGGTCCTAGTCGCTGGAAATGAGGCCGCGTGTTGATTTTCGGTAACGAACGAGCGAATCCGTTCCCTCGGATCCAGCTCGGAGCTCATTAAGCGAATGCGGACGGGGCCTCCGCGGCGTCCGCCGAAGACGCGGCAACGTGCGGCCGCCTCCGTTGCGGGGCCGCCTTTTGCGGAGGAATGAGGTGAACCCTCATGAGCTTAGCGAACCCCGGGAGGTCTTTCATGGCGGGCTGCGATCCTCCGAAGGAGCTCTTGAAAACATCGTGGAGGACTTTAAAGGGAACGTTGCTGGAGAACGTTCGAGTCGAGACGTTTTGCGGCAGAATGTTTCGCGTGCGTTTCCACGGAGCTTCACTTCACACGCAACTTATGTCTCAGCTCATTTTCGTGCTCCATTTGGCTTGCCTCCTTTACCTCACGAAGGTGAGGCCATTTGCGGTAAAGCGTGCGCGTGCTCATCGCTGCGGTCCGGCTCTCTGCGCTGGTCCGGCGGCAAATGCCACGAGCTGTAGAAAGTCGGCAGAAAGGCGACGTCCGGTTGGCGACTCGGAGCCGCCGCGGACTTGGATTCCACGCTTGTGACCTCAGAGGGAGTGCGCCAACTTCATCTTTTATTTCTCCATCCATCCATCCATCCATCCATCCATCCAGTCCCTGAGTATATTTATCCATCCTTTCTTCTACCCATCAAAGTGACGCACATCTCAGAGAAAAACACAGTGTATTACATCAGCAGAAGGGTTACTCTGTACACTATACGTGCTAATATATACTGCATTATTACACCAGTTTTACACTATTTAGTCTCATGCCAAAAAGGCGAAGAATGCAGCTTGACGCTGATTTAACGAACACGTGTTTTATTCTGCATTACAGTCGCTTGATGTACTTCTTTGCACTAATTTTTCTTTTTTCCTTTTTGCGTGGAAGAAAAACGCATGGTGACGGAAAGGCACGTGATTTGGAGATGATTCTGTCCTTTTGCAGCCTCCATGCACACCCCCACACACACGTAATCTGCTGCTGCTCTGCTACCAAAAGCTGAGCTCGCCCCCCGCCCCCCAACACACACACACACACACTCTGCTCCCATCTGGTCCATCCGTTTCCATGGCTCCTGAGTTCACAGAGACGGATGTTAATGTCACCTGACTGACAGCACCTGGGATTCGTGTCCCTGAATACAAACTGGCGTTTGTGTGATTGGTTAAGGCCCAACTGCTGAGCCCCCCAGCAAGCATGAGCCTGGGCACAGAAGCTTGTTGAAACCCCCCAGGGGGAATTATTTGTTTTGCTTCACATCACACACACACACACACACACACACACTCACAACAGAATCCCTGGCGGAGCCCAAAGCGCCGCACACCGAGTCCTGTTGACTTGACCTCACTGTGTGGGACACGTGTTTCGGGAAGAAAGAAAAGGAACCCCATCGTTTCTCAGACACTCTTCGCTCATGATGCACAAGCCCTTTTACCGTTCTTCAACACAGGTGTGAGCGCTGTCAAGTGCTGGGAGGAGAGCAGGCGTCTTTCCCAGGTGCCCCAGTGCCTGACACCCCTCGCCAGCGGCTACGGGGTCACGGGGTCAGTGCCCTTACACCTCCGAGACGCTACACGAGGCCGATAGAGGAGCCCCTTTTAATTTCACTAAGAGGGAAACGCTGGATCCTTTTTGCTCCATAATTAGGTTTCGGACGACGAGCCCCTGCTCCATCTACCCGAATCATTTTCTTTTGAAGGCTGGGAGAAACGTGCCAGTTTCCTAAACGAGACTCATTTGCGTCGCCGTCGTCCGTCGCCGAATCCGAGCGCAAATCAGAAGGATTACCGGAGACGCGGAGAGCCCCTCCCAGCTGGCGCTGTGGGATATTTCAGGCAGGAACCACGACGTTGAAACACGTTGGTTGGCACAATGAGAGGCGGCTCTTCTCCTGCTTTCCTGAACGGCGGAAGGGCCAATTAGCTGTGAGCAATGAGCTGGACCCCCGGCTAATGCCTCCTCCGTATTCTCCGTTTCCCGAGGTCAACGGCAACGAGACGTGACAGGCAGTGAATTGAATAAACAATATTGCTCAGCTGAAAAGGCCTTTAAGAGCGGGGTGGAGTGCGTAAGCCCATTATTTCGGGGGGGGGGGAGAGGAATGGTACTCGTCCCCCTGGGAAATGCAGGTATCCTTCCGTTTTCTAAAGGCTTTTATTCCGGTCGAGTCTCAGCCCTATTTCTAACGTGGAAACACCGGCAGCCCTCAGTGACGAGTGGACGGCAGCGTTTCCGATCAATGAAACAAAGATGGGAAGTGGACGCAGCAGCCTTTCCGCCGCAGGCTGAGCGGAGGGTGAGGCTGTAGCTCAAAAAAATGTCCCGACGCCCGAAACGCATCCGCGTTCCCTGAAAGCTGAGCGAGAAACATGAAACAGATGTGTTCCGAATTAGAAATGCGATGGGAAAAATGTCATGTGATAAATGTGTTTGGGGAGCAGCTGGAATAATTTTGGTTCCATGGATTTTAGCAGCTTTAAAATGAGTAGAAAACAGGGAATACATAAAAAGCAGGGGGGGGGGGCGCATCTCCCCTGTCCTCCCTTGTTACATAGATGCCGGAATATAAAAGAAGCCTCTGAACACCAACACCCCCCCGAGTGAGGATGTGGAAAAGCGTCTCTGGATTCGCTCTTCTGCGCACTTCGCCGGTTCCCACCCATCGACTGTATGTGGGGGGTCCTTGTTCAGCGTATGGCTTCGCACAAATATTCCTCCAAGTAAAAGCGGAGTCCGAAAGGGTCGCACGTAGTTCGCTTTTCGAAGGAAGGCGCCCTTGTGCTGCGGTACAAAGCGGCCCGATGCCATTTCTTCACATCGGCTCCGCGCGATTCGGGATCTCGCCCTCTGTTGCGTATCGGTCCTCAAAAAGAACGTCTGCCGTTAGTCACCCGTTTGTACCAACCGCTCGGGCTTCTCTGTGTTCACCGAAATCAGGACCGATCACATCCAGACCATCTGCAAAAGGACTCTTCTCTACAGGAACTCTAATTAAACTGCTGTGTCGGGTCACTTACTCTGTGCTTTTACTCTGTGTTCAGCACCACAACTGAACTGCAGCTCAACATGGTCACTTTTGAGAGAGCATATATCTAAAATTAGTAATCTTAGTGAATATTTTCACAATGCATCTTGCGACCTGCCCCATGGTCACATTCAACTGTAATGTCAATGAAAACATGGGATGGGAAGTTGAGTGTACGACACTTTCGGCTCCAATGTTACGTTTCATAATAATCGGCTCAAGGACAGGGTGACACGGTGGTACAGCGAGTAGCGCAGCGAGTAGCGCAGCTGTGTCTCAGCACCTGGGCGGTACGAAAGGATGTGGGTTTGATTCCCTGCTCAGTCTGTGTGGAGTTTGCATGTTCTCCCCATGTCTGCATGGGTTTCCTCTGGGTGCTCTGGTTTCCTCCCACATCCTGTTCAGGTTCCCTGAGAGTGTGTGAGCTTCACTGATGTATGGATGAGTGACCCAGTGTAAGTAGTGTATCTAGCAGTGTAAGTCACCGCGGTGAATAAGGTGTGTGGGCTCATAACACTACGTAGAGTTCAGTGGAAGTCGCTTTGGATGAAAGTGTCTGATAAGTAAGTGAATGTAAGCAGGGTATTTTTTAGGAGCAAATGTTGAGAGAAACAGACCCTGGCAATTAGGAATTATAAATGAGAAATGTACAGTACGACGCAGAAGAAGAGAGAAAAGTCACCTGGATTTTCAGCTGCTTATCAGTAAATATTTACAAATATAAATTTGCTAAATGGAACCTCACACTGACTGAGCTGCTCTTATTTATTCCCAGTGAGGAGGCTGTAAAAGTGAGGTAAGTCAAGGACGTCGTGTGAGAGCAGTAAGCGGTTGGAACCCCTCTGTGACTAAACGCGTGTTTGTGTGGCCACACGAGTGTGAGAGAAACACAGCTGCTCGTCGCTTTCCCGTTTCCCTTAAAAATAACTATGTGGGACAATAAAAATAAGTAAGAAGAAAAAATTAATAAATAAAGGTGTTCTTTGAAAAGCAAGGTAAAAAATTCAAAACAGTTTGTGGAAATACTCGAGGGAGGGAATTTATTCCCATCTCTGAATACATACTCAGTAAACTGTTCTGGTCTCGAACCCGTTCCGCTTCCTCTTCTGCACCGATTTACCGAGAGAAATGGTGGTGATGTACGGACACACGGCTGGCAAGCAGGACTAATTCCGTTCCATCAAACCAAAGAACTGCAAAGGACATGCATGCATTTGTATAATTTAAAATCAATATTCGGTTCTTTCCTAATGCAATCTGCAACACTGAGTGCCGCTCAACGGAAGTGTCTGGAACATTGTAGCAGACTGTCGAGAAGCAGGACTCATCCATCCATCCATCCATCCATCCATCCTCCATAATTGGCTCTATCATGGGGTCACGGTGGTTCGGAGCCCATCCCGGTGGCCCGGGCCACAAGAAAGGCTACGTCCCGGACTCCACCTCGGTCCATCGCAGGGCGGTCGGAGTCGGACCGGCGCACGCTCACATATTGACGCGCGAAGGGCAACTGAGAGTCACGCGGGACGCGGCGGGAACATACAAAGTGCACGCAGACGGGGCCACGCTAAAGCACCAGCGTTACCTGCAGCACCATTTAAAATATATATTTGCCGAGTGGTGCAGCGCAGCTACTGTTAAAGAATGTCGTTTTCATAAAGTCATCCGTAATAGTTTAATTGCCATAATCTTTTTTCATATTATTGCTGCTACACAACAAATAGGGTACTGCTGTGCAACTAATAGTCACCTTCCTTCATTCAACAAACATTTCAATTATCTCTCTGTAAAATCTGTTAAAAAAAAGAGCAACATTCAACACAAGCAGGAAATCCGTGGTTTACGGTGGTTTTTTGTTTGTTGTGTGTGTGTGTGTGTTTCCAGAGTTGCAGTCTGGAAATAAAAGTAACCCAGTTGGTACCAAAGTGCAAAGTGGTTACAGTTGATACCTTTGCATCCAAAGGTTGTAGGTTTCACTCCCACCGTAAGCAAGGTACTTACCTTCAGTTTCTCCGCTAAAATTACCCAGTAAGACAAATTGTGTGAGTGGGAGCAACTGTCTCTCGTCCCAGAGCCTGTAGCACTTGGCCACATTCATTCAATCATTGCCTCCGTTCTCCTTCACGCAGCAGCGGCACATTTACCACGTTCCGGTTCCCCTTCTCTTCTCTCCGACCGGAGGACGAGGCTCGAAGGAACCTGGCTGGAGGGATTCAGCCAGCGAGAGGCGCGTCATTCACCGCTTATTTCCATTATTTGTCATGTTCGCGTATGAGGGAGGGAGGAAGGTCAATATGCCATGGGGTGCTGGGACTGGTCTGGACGTGGCCCGTCCGTCCATCACGAGATGTGTCCCGGATTGCGCCGGCCAAGGACCCCTCTTTTTTCTCGGCACATCGAAAGGCGAGCGCGACAGAACCTGATCGCCGATCGCCGGGGGTCACTTTGGACGGAAGAGCCCAGAGAAAAGTTTCTCCGTCGCGACGAGAGGCACAAGGCTCCAAGAGCGGCCCGGCCGGCACTTCCGCAGTGACTATCGGCCGGGGCTGCTTTTAAAACGAGTCGAGCTGTACGCCGGCCGAGCGCGATGGATCGGATGCGTGTCGCTCCTACAAGAAGAAGAAATGCTTCGATAAGCCTCAGCCAGCGCACCCCCCGTGCCGTGCGCAGCTAAGAGCACAGTTTAATTCGAAAGCAAAGTTTCATGAAAGACAGGGAAAACATGCAGAAAACATGCAGAAAATATTGTAGCGACCCGCGTTACTGTTTAAATGTAGATAGTTGCATTATGGGAAATAATGTTAAATGGTGTGTAACCGCTGGGGCCACTTTAGGGGAAAATGGTAGGGTGACCGTGTGTCGCAGTGTGTTGGGAGAGTCTAGGGGCGCTAAGGCAGGCTGGTTGTAAGCGTAGGTCCTGGAGGAAAAGGGGTCCTTGGCCCGAGAGCATTATTTCCCTTGCGTTGGTGTTCGAATAAACCGTTCGTTATGAACGCTGCCTCCGCGTCCTTCTTCGCCCTATCCAAACCCACGGCGCTGCGCGCCACAATATGCAGAAAATATGCGGAAAGGTTCGCTTGTTACTGTTACCGGGGACGACGCGCCGCCTCCTTGACCGAAATCTGCTGACTCTCAGCTTCACGGCCGACGTCGTGGGAAGCGGTTGCGCTCCAGCGCCGCAGAGGAGTATTAAAGGACGCCTTCCTGCTGCGAGAGGGAACGAGCGCATCATGTTGTCGCGTATTTGTTTTTCAAAAAACCTAAACTTCTAATCTTGAAATTGTCATTTTCAAAAGGAACGTTCAATTTTTCTATGTTGCACTTGTGCGGCCTGCATTGTTTTTAAGACGCTGCCACGTGTCCGGGTGAATCTAATAAGGAGGCCAAATGTGAGACAAGGATGAGTAAAAAAAAAACGTCACAAGTTTTGTCTCAGAGAGATCGTCCGTGTTCTCAATAAATATTAATTAAGAACTTCGCTTTTCAATGCACATTTTTCACTGTCTTTAGCTGCTATTGACATGATGAAAAAAATGTGTGCGTTATAAGCTTCGGAGTTCATTATGGAAACACTGTAATCTGGTATTTAAAAGGAAAAAATTAGCATAATTTCCATCAACACGGTGACCTGACTTCCGTGCTCCTTTTGTAAAAATGAAGTGTTATACAATACAAGAGTGTTGCTAGGTAACTCAGGCACCGGTTTGTCAGCGTAATTATGGGGTGCCACCTGCGGAGCTCAAGTTTAATGCCAATCAGCGTGTAATTATTGAGCTGTCACTTATAGTTACGGTGTCACACATTTCTTTGCCTTTATAGATATTAACACCAACCCCACTCTCATGTACACCGAAAGTGAACAGTCTTTGTTTTCTTTCTCCTTTGTTTTTTTTTTTTTCCTCCTTCTTGCTTGTAGGCGGCAGGTAGCGTAGCTTCTAAAGCTTCTCCTTGTAATGGAAAGGTCTCCGGTTCGAATCGCACTCCTGCCGCAGTGCAGCGCGGCCTCTCGCGTCTCCGAGATACGGCGGGAACGTAAACGTGTCACCGGATTAATGCCCGCGGCGCAAAGGTGCCGGGTAAACTGAGTGGTGTATAATGGAGGGACATGTGGTCCAGTGAGCACTGGGGGGGCGGGGGGGAGATGGGACAAAACACGCACACACACACACACACACACACACGGACTTTCTTTCTAACCCTCCACCAGGTGTGGGGCGTATCTAGAGAGACCACGGACGCCGGTCCTCATGCACCCCCACGGAAACCCTGCCATGTCCTTTGTCCCCCACAGCAACGTTTCTTCGTTCTTAGCAAGAGTGAGTTCTTCTGTGTATCCATATAGAGAAAGTGTGACTATCAGAACACGCTGCAGCTCAAAGGTGTTGATAAAAGCCAGGGCAGCTGCAGTATATAGCATATACCATGGTACATATGTACATGGGCAGCAAAAAATACACTATATTTACCTGCACATTTATTAATTAGCAGATGCTTTTCTCCAAAGTGACATACATCTCAGAGAACAAAGGTGTCATTTATTATCAACAGACACACACACACACTTTCTGAACCGCTTGTCCCATACAGGGTCACAAAGCCTACCCGGCAACACAGGGCGCAAGACTGGAGAGGGAGGGGACACACCCAGGACGGGACGCCAGTCCGCCCCAAGGCACCCCAAGTGGGACTAGAACCCCAGACCCACCGGAGAGCAGGACCCGGTCCGACCCACTGCGCCACCGCACCACCGTGCCCCCTCTACCCACATATACATATAAAAAAAATCATTATATATAGTGATGTGTGTGTCTCACTGGCAAAGTTGGTGCACGGAGACGAAGGACCCCAAGGCCTCACGCTCCGTCTGCTGCACGACACCCGCTGAAGTGCCACATCTTTGGTAGTAGCAATGGGGGAAAAAGAAAAAAAAACATTTAGCCCACATAATATGCTGGAGAAGACTAATAGCTCGAAAATAAAGGAAAATAAGCTCCTTGACAGTCTTAATTACACTTAATCCTTTAGTGGTTCTGTAACTGAATAATTTATTTTCATAGAAAAGGGCGCTGCGCTGCATTCTAAAATGATGGCAGTTATTCATTCAGAAGACATAAAATGCATCTATATTTAGGCTTTTGCAGTCAAAACGGGTATCCGTAATGATATCTTTCACTAAAAGCTCCTTCATATGCATAAAAATGTTAAAAAATCTAATTGCCAGATGAAAATGCGTAAATATACCTGAATTTTGGTGGCGAACTCATAAAACACGTCTTTTTACGGATCCAAAAATACACCTCGACACAAACGACACCATTTCAATTCAGATGTAATCAAGGTAAAGGTAGAGCCTCAAACTCCGCGGTTTTCCTCTCAGAGCTACTAGGAATTTGGACCAAGCGAAGCTGCGATTCAAGCGGACGTGTGTCCGAGGAGCGACACGTGACGACATGTACGTGACGGGACAGCAAGGGTTTTTCGACATCTCGCTCGTTACACCCGAGTATGCGAGCGCACGCGGGAACGTAAGACACTTTTAGTACAGTGCAATTTGCCACGATATGTTGTTTTTTTCTCGAGATTTCATGCCCCCACCAAGTCCGGGTCGCCCTGAAAAGGCCCCGTTACAGAAATCGCTGGCGATGCCAGACTTTAAAGCGGCTCGGAAATCGATGCGAGAAGCTACGAGTGGCCGCAGAGCAGGTGTGGTGACCTTCATCGTCCCAACACCCGTATGTTACGCGCCCGAGCATTTCCATTTCATAATCCGATTGCTTTCCGAGCATCGCCACGGATGACCCTGGAGCAAGGCAACTTTTTAATTCATTTATTTATGTATCGATTGTTGTTCTGTGCTGGGAGCTCCAGGAGCCCACGCAGAGTCATCTAAACAAGCACAAAGTTTTTTTTTTTTCCCTTTTCTGGACCGAGTCCCACCGAAGCAGGACGATGGAGCAGGAGAGGAGAGGAGAGGAGAGGAGACGAGACGAGAGGCCAACTGCGGCTCCGATGAAGTCTTTATTTGGGTCGCCTCTTGTGCTGAAAGCGATCGAAAGTGACAACGCCGCAGTCGCCGGCCCAACACTTAGCAGATGCAATTACGAAGCCTCTCGATAGGCCACTTGTCGAAAGACCCGAGAGCTCTCGTGACACGTAGTCAGCTGAGCACGGACTTTTTCCGTTTACCGAGCACCGTTTACCGCGTTTCGCAACGTTTCATTTTCATTATCGCCGAAGCTCTTTGGGCGAAACCTCGCTGTGGGAAACTGCATTAGCTGCTCACCTGCCACCTTCATATTTTTGTGGGTCCCTTTCAGCGTCGCTGAAGTGCTGTTGCCATGCGAACAAACAAACAAACAAACATTGTCAGCAGCCACAGCGCCGTTGCACCTCTCCTGAATCTGTGCTCCTCAAACGGATGTGCCTTTATTTACCTTATAGGATACCGTATATTTACGAGGCTCACGGCTCGTGTTTTTCTTATTAATTACATTAGGATACAACGCACTTTTCACATAGTAGGACGTTTTCATTCTTTTTCCGGAGCTCTACAGGCTACTGGAAGAAAAGGCGTCATTAAGCGACGTTTGATTCGATTCGTTCTGATTTCGAGGTCTAACGCAGATCGGCCCGTTTCTTTCTTATTCGTCGGCTCATAGGTGAGCGACGCTCAGGGCGTAGGATCAGGCGTAGGATCATCCCGTCACTGGAAGAATGCGGCGCGGCCCAAACTGTGCCTTACGAGGCGTTTGGCGGTGGGTTGTATGCAATCGAGGTGAATCGAATCAGAAAAACTGCTTACCGCTTCAGTGGGAGGGGGTGTTGCGGCACGGCGGCTTTGGCCGGGTCCTGCGGTCTGGGGTTCAAGTCCTGCTCGGGGCGCCTTGGGATGGACTGGCGTCCCGTCCCGGGTGTGTCCCTTCCCGGGTGTGTCTCTTCCCCGTCCAGCCTTGCGCCCTGTGTTGCTGAGTTAGGCTCCGGTTTGCTGCGGCCCCTGGTTTCAGTCGCTCTGTGTGTGTGTGTGTGTGTGTGTGTGTGTGTGTCTGTGCGCGCGCTCGCTTTAGTGGCAATTTCAGGTCACCTTTTCCTTACATTTGAGCTCAGCTGCATCACACTGGTCTTTAGAGACACTTTTGTGTCACTGATTTATTCACCTGACACTGATGAATGGAGCTACAGTCAAGTTGACTTTGAAAAACACACTCAAAATTCACACGTATCGTCTCCTGTCGTCCACTTTGTTCCTTTCACGGCTGTTCTCTCCCACGCCGCTTGTACCGTGCTTTTACCACGTCGTTCTTGCCTCGCTATTGCTTGTTTTGGACGAGCTGCCCGTAGGAGTCCGGCTTTATGCGACGTGACGAGAGGAAGGACTGTTGAAGAAACGCAGGTGCAGGATGGCGCCAACCAAGCTGAGGTTCTCCACGTGATGTGCTCCTCAAAAGAAGCAGCACAAAGGAAATATTGGTTAATATTCCATCAGCTGCTTCCAGGCCCTGGAAAGTCTCCATGTTGTTGCTCGTTTTTAAGTGTTGCATTCATTGCACTTTTAAACGGCCTTTTCGCACTTTCTGCAGCTGCCTGCCGCCCGACTGCTGGATGCCACTATTGTGGCACCGCCATTGAGGACCTTCTCAAAAGTGCCCCTCTTCACTTCTCCGATTCGCCGTTTCCATTTTCTCTGCCTGCTGCCTGTGCCCAGCAAATATGTGTCTGGTATGCAGCTGATGACAGCACAATATGAGATGCGCAAATTGTGTAGAAAGGCACATAATGCAGCAGCGTTTGAAGGCTGGCGCCACCTCAGCGGCACCCCCTCAGCCTGCACTTTCAGATCATTTACTGCTGCGATGCCCTGACTTCTACATTCATTATTATTCCTGACAAATCTACCATTAAAATGTTTACAGTTCGTCCGAAGCCATGAGGTGTCGAGGCACTTACGAGCCCCCGCTGTCAGAGGTTCCGCGATTCTAATGGGGTCATTATTGTGGCTCCGGGTTTGGCTGATGGCTTTCGACTTGCCGCTCGGCTACGTTCCTCATCGTGACGCCGTCTAATCGCTCTAGTATTTAATTACGGAGCCGATGCTGCGCCAGACTCCTGGTACCCTGCGCCTGACTCCCGGTACCCTGCGCCTGACTCCTGGTACCCCGCGCAGAGCTTGCTTTCGGTTGGTCTCCACCGGTCACTCAAAACAGTCCTCTGCGAAAGAGGAAGCAGGGAAGACACACGAAAGATGGATGCGTTGAAGGGATGGGGTGCTACAGGTGCTGCTCGAATGGACCTATTAGCGAAAAATGCTCACGTGTGTAAGACAGAACCTTGTTTATGCCAAGTAATAGAGCAGCGCAATGGAAGGCGGCAGCACTACGCCGTATCTGTGAGGGAAAAAGGAAATTTCACACATGCTAATGCAGCTCTGCCAGGCAAGTCCTTGGGAAGATAAACAGCGAGGCGCGGCTCCCGCGGGCTTTATTAACTGACGTGCTGCGGACAACTTGATACATAAAACATTTGCTTCCAGCTAAATGGCAATTATGGCAGCGTTGGCTGGAAGCTTGTTGTGTTTCAATTTATTATAATGTGACCGTGTTAAGAATCAACCACTTTACTTCCTCTGTAAGGCTGCCAAATTAAGAGACCCGACTCCTTTTTTTCACCTGCACTCTTGTTCGCGGCAATGAAATGAAATACTTAAATTCACCCGTGGGATGGGGGGCTGGGTTTGCTCATGAAGATTCCTTCCTCAGAAGCAGAGCGCTCAAAGCTCCATAATGATCTCGTTATATCGCATTATATCTCATCCTCCTCGCATAAAAAGTGAAGATTATGTACATTTTACACCTTGATTACGGGTTGCTTTTCCCGTGGAAAACCCCTTTGCAAATGTACAGAGTGTCTTGGAAACGACCACATCATGCTGTTTTTCATTCTACCTCCTTTCATAGCTGTTTAGCATCCAAAGTTCACTCGGCACAAAGAAATTCAACACTAAAAGTTGCACTCAAAAAAATATTTCGAGTTGAAAAACTCTTTCCACAGGAATAAGACACAGCAAACCAGGCGTCGTCCGAAGGCTCCGCGTGCAAGATGAGGATTAATGATTTAAAGAAAACACAAATCATGTTACCGATGGGACATTAGTGTACAGGGAGTAACGCACCTCTCTGCCGGAGTTACAACTCCCCTTCCCAGCACTACAGGGCTGCCGCCGTCTCTGAGATGTTTGTCAGTACAGTAGAGAAATCCTTCCCAGCGAATCTGAAGAGCACAGAATATTAACTTCAACAAAAAATGGGTGGCACGGCGGCACAGCGCCTGGGTGGTGCGAGAGGATGTGGGTTCGATCTCCACTCAGTCTGTGCGGAGTTGGCATGTTCTTTCCAGATGCTCTGGTTTCCTCCCACACTGTGTGCTCTTCAGGAGAGTGTGTGTGTGTGTTCCACTGATGTGTGGATGAGTGACACAGTGTAAGTAGTGTATCTAGCAGTGTAAGTCACCATGGTGAATAAGGTATGTGGGCTGATAACGCTACATAGAGTTCACTGGAAGTCACTTTAGTGAATAATAATAAATAAATGCAACAAAAGCAGGAGAAAGGATGCTTCACGCTACCCTGCTCTTTCCTGGACGCACAGGAGCTCCACGCTCGCATCAGCCGCTCTTCTCCTGCTTTTCAGGTGGGCTTCTTCCCCATGAGAGACGCAAGTTTAATTCCTATTAATGTGCAGCGCTGAAAGATTTTGCTAGTTTGCCCTTCTAAGATTACTCTTGGGTTTCATCAGTGGGATGCAACACTTTCCTCAGCTTTGAAATGATTCGATGTGTGGAATTTAAAACATCATTTCCCCGCAAACTGGCCGAATGATAAAAAACAAGATTCGCAGCAGCCGAGCAAAACCCCTGTTGCCGGGGAAGAAGAAAACACTTTCACGCACCAGCTAGGAGCGGCCCTACGGTCCGTCCACGACAGCCCGGTCGAGCAATCGTCCCTCTCGCACCGCTTTGTCACACGGCGGTGCCCGGGGCACCTCGGGCTCAGCGGACCACGTCTTTGGCGTCGCGCTCATGGCTCGTGCTCCTGCTCCTGCTCCGTACCGGTCCCGTTAACAGAAAAGGTACAAAAATGGATATCCGGCACGTCGTTTCCCAGGAAGCACGACACGGAGAGGACCCACGCTGGCGGCAGGGCTGTTGTCTTTTCTTCGAAACACCGCGAACAGTACAACAGCAGTGTCATCTGACCACCGGAGCTCATCTAGAATACTGCTGCACATCTTCTCTTTGACCTTCCGCACTTTTCGCATTTTCCTCCTTTTGCTCCGTCTTCACGTGCGGCCAAGAAGAGCTTCGAGTTCATTTCAAAATACCGTTTGCTGCTGCTGTTCCACGCGACGAGTGCCGCGACGTGCCGTTCCGGCCGAGGCTCGGATTCACTTGCTCTCGTTACTCTTACACCGATGCGCTCGGGTGCTGTTGTGGCCCGCAGGGGAAAGGTCGCGCGTGACGTTCCAACGCGTTCCGTACGAGACGACGGGAGGCGTCCGTGACAACGTATTGCGTGGGATAAGAACCCTTTTGTCCGCGGTGAGGCGATTCCCACCCGAGCGAGAGACAGAGCGGAACCGCAGACCGAGACTTTGCGGGTTCCAGTCTCTCCCCGCCGTGCCGGTTCCCCGCCTCCCGGTACAAGGTTCACAGCTCCGGCGCTGCGGAGCCGTGCGGTCTTGGCCGTAGCTCCGGGGCACGGTTTCTTGGCCGAACGTCTGGAAGAACAGCTTCATAAAAACCTCAGGCTCGGGAAGAGCTCCGACTGTAGTCGGACGTGGCCGAGCAAACCCATAGCGGACACGCGAACGGGCACAGTGACCGGTCTAGTATGAGCTCCAAGAGCAGCTGGGCCGAAAGGACCGAGGCAGCGGACACGTGCTCCGGGCTTTTCGGTCTGAAGGCGCTCGCTCGGTTATTCTTCCGGGTGACGCCTCTCTTAATACGCGCACCGGATAATCAGGACGAAGAGCAAAAAAACGGATCACGCACTCGGGAGGCAACGCGCCGTGACAAGTCAGCTCCATCCCATAAGGCTCATTCACGTTGACCGCTTTCCTTCGCGCTGGAATAATTCCGGAGTGAATGTGGGGCCCAGCATGTGACCTTTCAGCATTCTTCTCCCTAATTTTGTGTCTTCTAATCATTTATTACACTTGGCTTGTGACCATCACTCTCGAAAATCACCTTCCTTTGTGCTTGGCAGCAAACACGGCCCTTCTCTGTAGCTTTACAATAAATGTGTCCTGTATCATTTTCAATTCCCATTTATCATGTTGTGTGAGAGCACTTCCTATAAACTTTGACCTTCAACTATTTTTTACCCTTTAAGCACATTTCTGCTCTCAATTGGCTTTTCCAGAGCTGAATTTAAATGACTGCAACCAGTTTCATCACAACAAGGAGCTTAGAAAAAACGGCAATATCAGGAGATGCTCAAGGTCCTTCGTTTGAAAATGTTATATTACGCTGCCGGTGGTCCTCGGCTTGTGGCGGGGCTCTGTTTTGGAGGATTCTATCGTAAGTGCACTTTGCTCTAAGTCCAGCATCCTTTTACATGATATGAACCATGAGGACATATCCTGTGTCATCCTGCATCATGTAACGGGGCTTTATTGCAATGATCCTATATTTTCTCTCTAATTTCACGTATTATTCCTATTAAATTGGTTCTAACATAGAATAGTAATAATATAAATACACTAATTATATTATCATAATGGGGGCGTGGTGGCGCAGTAGGTTGGACCGGGTCCTGCTCTCCAGTGGGTCTGGAGTTCGAGTCCCGCTTGGGGTGCCTTGCGACGGACTGGCGTCCCGTCCTGGGTGTGTCCCCTCCCCCTCCGGCCTTACGCCCTGTGTTGCCGGGTAGGCTCCGGTTCCCCGCGACCCCGTATGGGACAAACGGTTCAGAAAATGTGTACGTGTATTATCATAGTGTAACGCTCTCTTTTTCGCTTGCTACCCTTTTTAAATGTAAAGTGGCTTCAGGAGACTCATAAACGAAAAGTTTACAACAAAACGCAGCCGCTGCCGAACACCCCAACCCTGACCGAGACGCAAACAATAAGAGATGTGGCACTTTGTGGCAGCACAGCCAGCCGATGTTGTTTGACTTTACAGCGAAAGGGGCTCAAAAACGAAACAATACGGTTAACGGGGCCTCGTCTGTAAGTCCAGACGCTCGTCAGTGATGAGTTTCAGAACTTCCAGTCCCACCATTACTTCTCGCAAATTAAACTAACATTTTCTACAGCAAAGAAACACATTGTATATGAGAACACACACATTTTCTGAACCGCTTGTCTCAAGTAGGGTCGCGGGGAACCGGAGCCTAACCCGGCAACTCAGGGCGTAAAGCCGGAGGGGAGGGGACACAACAAGGACGGGACGCCAGTCCGCCGCAAGGCACCCCGAGCGGGACTCGAACCCCAGACCCACCGGAGAGCAGGACCCCTTATGAGAACATACTTAAGGAATATAAACAGTAGAAAAGCAAAAAGGTTTAAGTGTTATTATCCAGAATTATGGCAACTAAGGAAGGGAAAAAGACAAAAACAAACTGCCAGGTCAACAAGCAGGACTGTCAAAGCAAAAACTTTCTGACGTTATTCATTCAGAATAAACACAGTTTTTTCACTAGAAAATCCGATCTAACGAAACGAAGGCTACGACGGCACAGCAACGCAACACACCTCCGTATTAGTGTGTATGACGTTGGGCTCGGAGCCTGCGAGCTATGAAATTCTACTCACAAATGCACACGCACACGATACTGATACTAATCCAAAACACTGTGACTACACAACAAATAAGACAAGAAACAAACAAACATTAAGATGTGAAAAATAAAATGACGTTACTTTAGAAGAGTGATAACGCCTAATCAAAGATTCAACTAAGATCGTGATGCACAGCCAATTAATATAACAAAACCACCGAGGAGGTAGTGCTGCAAACAAAAACAAGTGTTTACTAAGCAAATATCAGTTAATTTAACAGTTGGCTGCATCTCACGTCCAGGTTTAGCTCATGAATAAAAGGGTAGATTTGTTTCCATTGGATTAATGACTGTATGTTTTTATTTGTCTTTATATGCTGTATCATTGCTATGAAGTAATAACGTTGTTGTTTTTATTTTTTGTTGACTTTGTTCTCCATTGTTTCTAGTAGAAATGTACCGATTTCTCTTTGTTTTATCCCAGACACTCAACCTATTAATGTATTTTTAAGTTAACATGCCAGGGGGGTGCGGGGGTGTGGCAGGTCTGGGGTTCGAGTCCCGCTTGGGATGCCTTGTGATGGACTGGCGTCCCGTCCTGGGTGCGTCCCCTCCCCTTAGGTGTTGCGCCCTGTGTTGCCGGGTTAGGCTCCAGTTCCCCTCGGGACAAGTGGTTGTTGACGATGGATGGATGGATGGATGGATGGATGGATGTTAACATGCCTTGTTTTCCCTCGGCTTCAGAAAAGTCAAATACAATCACTTGTAAATGGGCAAACTTTGTGTTTTGCCAAGAAGAACTTTCTGGCCACCTGCAGGGAGAGAGGGAGGCACAGACTCAACAGCTCCCCGCCAATTACTGAAGGTGTGTCAAACGTAATTACACTTGATTGCACTTGTGAGCCAACATTGAGCTTCGCTTGTCTGGAGGAAGCAAGAGGTTGCGGCCCGGCCAGCTGGCTGCTCTATTGTCTCATTACTGTCACATCACATTGGAAACACTTGAGTGTCTCATTAAGAACAAAAACAAAAAAACGCACTGACGACGCACTCCAAATCAGTACATCATTCTTCTCCATTCATTTCGGATGTAACATTAGGCCACGTTCACATTTTGAACTGAACTCTTAAAAGTACAGTTTATTGAATTAAGGGACATTTGCACATCTAAAGCAATAGAGTAAACGCATTAAGAGTAATTTATCAAACTAATTCTGCACAGGGGTTTCATGTACACACTACTCTAATGGACTCATTAGTCCAGCTTTTTTTTACGTGACTTTAATTGGATTTTAAAGGTGGAGGTGGTATTGTCATAATTACCTAGAAAGGGTTTAATAGCCATCTGTACCTTCTCTTGCCCCACAGGGATGATGTGAAAGTGTCTCGTTTCTGTAATGTGCCTTAAAGCAATTAGCAAATTGTTGAGCGACAAGGTCCTTCGGTGTCCAGAAATAAATTAATTACTGCTGTTAAATGAGACGGCTGACAAAATTTAACCGAAAATCAGATGCTGCCACCTTGAGTTGGACTGGCATGAAAAGTCTCTTCTTCCTTCTGCCAGCTGGGTTAAAGGCACCTATCTTCAACTGGAAATGTTTTCAAGAATAATGTTCAGTTCCTATTTGTCTCTATAGACCCGACCTGACATTCCAAAACTTTGGAGAGGAAAAAAACATCTTTTAACCATGGTCCCCCTCTTCTGATCCACTGTCCTTTCTGTAGCCTCAGTAAAAAACTTCCATAGCCTTCCTCTTCGGGTTGCCTGCGATACCCGACACGGTGTAGATGCTATAGAGCCTCTTGCAAAGGTTGCACTGCTCTACCACTTCCTTCTTCTTCATCTTTCTCCTCTCATTGGCTTCCTCCATGTGTTCTTTCCATTGTACTGTAAGGTCCATCAAGATGACTAGACTAGAGTCCACAGAAGGCAGGACAACGTTCAGTTTTATGGACGTCTCTGTGATGGTGACTGGGAATCTTTCTCAGTCAACCATGAAATACGAGTCTCATTTTGTCACCAGGAGCTCTGAATTGGCGCTCGGTGCGGATTCTGCTCTTTCTCCTACCCGGACAAACACTATGACCTGCCTTTTCCGGCCAGGAGATCCTACCGCGTGCTGTCCTCACACTGACAGACCCTGAGACCTCAGCCTTAAGCACTTGCTTTTGGTGCCAGTGAGAGGGGTCCTCGCTCTTGTACAGATGTTGGAGATTTGCTCCACTGTCTCTCTCTTTGGATATAATGAGCATGATGGAGAATCAACTTCTCCCTGCTGAATAAAGTAAATGGATTTGGCAGCACATCATAGAGAGCCTGAATCAAGAACTTGATACGATGAGGCACTGCTTCCTTAAGCTTTGCTTAAGAGACCTTATGTTCCAGAGCTTGTTCCCACCTCGTCCGTGCTGCTGCTGCCTACCATCCCCACCACCCTAGTCCTCCGTTCTTCCTTTATTGCCGTGCAGACCTCCTCCTGTATTAGCTGGTGCTCCTCCTTCTCCTGGGTGTTGTCACACCACCACGATGGACTCTACGTGCCCCACTCTACCCCCCTACTTCCTACGTGTCCTCAAGTCCGACGCCAGCTCTTGTGACCCAAGGATCACTCGATCCTCTGCTTTGCAACACTTTCCTTGTTCATAGAGCCCTAACCTGTCCCTCCCGGCTCTGAAGGGTAACTTTAGCTTCTTGTTCTTGCTGTACAAGGCAGTGCTCGTCAAGCTTCAGGATACATCAAGGTGCTTAGAGAGATAACGGCTTCTCCTTCTCTTGAGGGTCTTCGTTGTTGATACAGGGACTGTGTAAACCGGAAGGGGCCAGAGAATTCGCAGCAGGATGTTGTGCTGATACACCCATGGCGCCAACCTTACCTGATAATCATGACTTGTCCACTACTGCTAGTCAGGTCCCCAAGTCCAGGGAAGTTAAAGCTGCCATCAGACACCTTGCCTGAGCGTTTCACTGGCGCCTCCACAATGGATGGAATTAGGGTTCTACTAGAGAACTTTATACATACATCTTATTAGTCGGATCTTATCGGTGTTCTCCTGATCTTATCGCTATCATTCTGTGCTGAATTTGGAAGCTACGCTGTTTTTATGAGAATTCACAAGCTCTATAACTGAAATGTAGCTAAAAAATTACGCTGTTCTCTCACTTTGCTGGGTCTTGAAATCAGGAACATTTATGAAATAAACATTATTTACCTATTTTACACTTTGCTTTGGTACCTTTTGATAACTTGCACTTTTTAATCTATTTCACTTTAATGCTCAGCCCTTGCATGAAATGTTTAGAAGTATCAATGACAAATAATGATTAACTTTGCTTATTCAGGCTAAGCTTTCATGCTCATTCGGTCTGTAAAAAAATGGCGTGCGGCGCTGTGCATATTTGGCCCTTCTATTGGATTTGGTGGCTTCTCATCATGGAACAGATACAGGGTTTTGGCTGCTCCGACAAAACAAACAGCTCTTCTGCCTGTAAGGCGGCTGCATGTGGGCACTGTGTACAGACGTATCTTTTATGACAGCGGCGCTAGATGGTCCATCGTTCTGGCATGATATTAGTTTCACTGACAGCCACTTCAAATGGCAGGGCTGCTAAATATTGTTCCACCAAAGGCCTTATCTCTGTTGACTGGGGGAATCGGAGGGATTAGGTCGAACGGGCTCCCTTGAGGCACATGGCAAACAGGGCTGTGTGCACAACATGTTCTGCGCAGGTGTGCCAGCTGGCAGCGAAGAGCAGGAGGAAGGTGCATACAAATGTTTTTGCAGCAATTCAGAACCCGGAAAGAGAAGCTTTATCGCAAGGTTTGATTTTTTTCTTTAAAGGGTTGCGGGTGTTTATGTTGTAGGGTAGATGTGGCCACACGTGCAGGACGGAGGCTCAAAGACGGCAGGCGATCTTTGCACACAAAAGAAGACTTAGACGGCCCCTTGCGGGTACAACGAAAAAGCAGGGAAAACCATGAATAGAGGCACCGAAAGAGGGAGGAAGGGACAAAAAATGGCCAGTGCGGAACCCTGGCCCACTCCCGGGAGCTCTCTTCGTGCCCCGCAAGCTTTTCCAGACCCCAAGACCGGCTGCTTAACGGTCCTCAGCGAGGAGGCCTTAGGTCTCAGCGGCTGGCGGTCATCAATGTGGCGAGGCAGGTGTGGGCGGAGGGAAGCCGTCCACGAGCCTGAACCCCAGCCAGGGTCAACGCCGTGCCGCGCCGCGCCGCGCCGCCCGCCACCTCACGAGGGTCTCTTTTTTTCTACTACACGGCTCTTGTGGAGCGAGAAATATTACGCGGGTTAATAAGTGAGCTGGGAGCAGTGAAACACGCGCACAGGGCCGCATTGTATTCGACTCACTGATATCTACTCGCCTCATTTGTTGAAAAGCTGCTTCCAGAGGTGTTACAATAATAGGCAATAAATAAGGTAAATAAAGTGGTTCAGAAGAAAAGAGCAACATGGAATGCTCTTCCAATACCTGCTTTACGTGCGGAGCGTGGAGCTGCTCTCGTTACCCACGGCCGAACAAGCGAGAGAGCAAAGAAAGATATCCGGGGACTGGGACGCACTCCAGTTGCCTCGCAGGTGTGATTCTGCTGGAATTGGATGCAACACAGCGGAGGTGTTACAGTCTTTACCGCCGCCCCACCGTTACGAGTCCTGCGCCGTGATCCGATGCCCTTTACGTCTACAAATACCAAGCCGAGTGTGAGCCCAAGTACAGTAACTGGTCTGATACATTAAGTCCAACTTCACCTGGTCGCAGCATTTGGTTTTACTGCATCTGTGTCATTATAGTCGAGATCACGGTAAAGATGAGGAGCATAGCAGAGGAGGATTTATATCATATGTCACAAAACAGCGATTTCGCGAGAAATAAATTGCGTTTCTCTAATTATGATGTAATGTCCTCAGAGTAGCAGCCGAAGGGGAAGCGGACCTGCACAAACCGTGAAACTGCAACGATTTGCAGATTTTGCATCCGCCATCTCACCGCTTGCAGCATCCTCGTAGTTGAATGCAGTCCAGTGCATTTACATCACATTTACATTTCTCTATTTATTTCGCAGACGCTTCTTGTTGCTATCGGCCCACACCCCTTATTTTCGACCGCTGTTACCCTGGTAAGTGTGGCAGGTTGGACTAAGAGCCAATGACCCTTCGTATCACCGCATACATTTAAATGAGAACATGACTGCGATTGAATTTCCCCGATTAGCTGCATGGCAGGTATTTGATTTAGAGAACGACAAATTTGGCGAAACGGCGACTTTCCCCCATGAGAAAGAGGTGTGATAAACTGACAGGACAATAAACGTTGGGGAAGCTGTCGGTAGAGCTTCAAAAGTAGGAAACGATTTTGATGGGTTCACAGAACCAGGTCAAGCTCCAACATTAAAAGTGTTCTTTACACAGCTTGAAAAAAAGGCCGACAGTATCCAGCACCCAGATGAAAGAAGGCCCTAGAGAAATAAAAATGAGCAGCAGCTGATGCCAAAAGATGTGCTTCATTAGTGGGAGCTTTGTTTCAGTTTAGAACTTCCAGAGACAAGTGGGAACGTTGACTCGTATTAGGAGTGAGGCAGGCAGCCTTGTACACAGTCTCACTCTGTGTGAATTTCCTATCAATATTCATGCTCCCGCTGCATAAATTACCAGCTTGGAAGATAACTGTTAAGGAGGGAAACTCTAAATGAAAATGTTCTGGTCTGATTTGCCGTGCTGGGATAGCTAATCATGCCAGAGCACTCTAGGGAGGATCACGGGAGGTTAGGGAAATTGGATTTGCTCGTTCTTAGAAACCTGAGCCACGTTTTTGCCTTGACATCAGTTGCCATTTCAGATGAGATTGACAGGAGAGCCTTTATTAATTTCTACATAATCGGAAAGCTTGTGATAGCATCTGAAATGCCCTCCCGTATTGGACGTCCTCAGTAGAGCCGATGGAAATGTCGCCGGACGGTGGAATTTGGTCACGTCGTTCAGCCGAGAGACAGATCGTAGATGATTAGGTCATTACCGTTGAGACTTTAAAAGGCTTCTTTTGTTTTCTAGTGTGATTGATAGTGGAATAAGCTCAAGCGTTACAGACCAATACTTCACAGGTTAGGCCACAGTAACGGGAAATGTCTGTTCAGATCTTTCTCATTTGTCAGTTGTCAAGGGTGTAACCATCGGTACCTTATGAGGGGTGGAGAGCGGAGCATGTTGGTGTGTTCTCCGAAGCCACATGTCTTGTGTCACCTTCAATGAGTTTGTTGCTGTGAAAGATGGGCCAGATAATGGCAAACAGTCGTGGTGACGATTCCTCTCGGTAATTTATGGTCTCTTATAATCCTACTTGCTGAATGCTCAAGTCGAAGACCCTGAACCTTCAGCTCTACACGCATGGCAAAAGGGGTCAAGTGTAACTGTGTTTCTCTCACGTTTTTTTTTTTTTTTTTTTTCATTTAGGTATACAGTTCTGCATAAAGTATATCTTATGTTATGAAACTGAAAACACAATCTGGCATCTTTAAATCAGGTTTTTTTAATATGTCCATTGGTACATCTTTTCTTGACCGTTTCCGCCTTCAATCCCAAGTGGTTTTGCTCCTCCAGTGGTGCTTTGGTCCATTTACATCCAACGCGTCTGTTTTACGTGCCACTTTACATGATGCTCTCTGCAGCGTTTGCATGTATTTCACTTGATCAGTTATTTGTTTCTCAGAGAGTTTCATCTGAAGGGGCATACATAATTTACACACATTTTCACACAGGAATTACAGCCAGATGTCACAAGAATTTGTCGTTTACGATATGATTTTTTGCATGGATTACGACTGGATTACAGAGTCTTCAATGAGCTCGCGGCCAGTGAGCAGCATGGTACCCTTGAGCAACCCATGTACACTGAACTGGTGCAATAAAAATTACCCAGTTACTCAAGTTGTGTGTTCGAACAATAGAGGGCATAAGAGCATGTAACTTTTTTAAGTATATATCCGCCGAAGCTCACGCGTGCAGTCTGAACTTGTGTGAAATGCAGCTTCTTCATGCGCATTACTTTACAATTAATAAATATTCATATTCATTACTAATTGAGCAAATAAAGACCTAAAACATGATTTATACTCTTTTTTACATGCTGGATTATATGACATCATGGAGGAATTAAGAAATTATTACACATAATAATTAAAATATCCCCACTTTTGAACATTTTTCATCAATTCATTTTGCGATGCGTAACGTGTTATTTCAGCAGATTTGGACGTATATATTTGAGTCACATGACCTCACAAGATGGGGCGTGTTCCAAAATCGTGCGGTCGGCGCACGATTTCAGCAATTTCAGGCCACGTTTTGGTCCCCAAGCCTGACGCTACCCGAGCTGTGACCGTAACAGTAAGCAGAGTGATGTACAAACCTTGCACTGTATGTCTCGGCGAACCGAACAAATTCCCCAGTAAAGGGTAATGAGGGAGAACGCGTGATTTTCCTAATAAGCATTAATAAGAATTAAAGGGGTCTGGAACCTGCACTTTTCCTTTGGCTACATGTCTAGAACCTGCTTTGAGGGCCCTCACCCCCGATGCAGAGAGCAAAATTCTGAATTGAGAAATCGGCGAGCTTGATTCGAGACTCTTTAATGAAGCACAAGTGTTCATTTGAAATCTTAGCTCCTCTCCATGGTCAACAAGACTGATAGAGCAGATGTGAAAAGGGGCCTCCTGACATTTTGGGAAGAGAGAAGAGTAAAAGTTAGCACCGAAGAGGACGAGAAGAGCCTCATACGGTTCTTTCAATCGGGAGGAGGAAATGGACCTTCTGCGTGAAAACAAAGAGCAAGAACAAAGCCTCCTTTCATGGATTAAAGACAGCCATCCCTAGAAGAACCCGGAAAGGATGCAGATGTGAATGTTGCCTTTGTTCCAAGGCAGAGAAGAGACTAATGAAAGCCCAGCAAACCGCCCGGTCGCTGTGACTACGGCTCACTAATAGAGTTCGCAGCCGCTCTCGTCCAGGGGAAACAATACGTGAGGCATAAACAGATGGAGGAGAGTCTTTCATCCGGTTCGAACCGCAGCACAACTCGACGGGCGCACGTTAAGGGCCGACCGGATGAGCTCACGAGCGCAAACGTGCGTCGGCATATTTCCCGAATAAACAAGTTTGTTTATATAAAGTCATTTCCATCTTTGTTATCCAAGTCTACTTCCAGCGGAGTTCTCCAGATCCCGTAAGTGCAAGTCGCTCCGAGTGTCGAATACGAATCAATCGGCAAAGCGACGAACGCTGTAGCGGCGTGCGGTAGGTGTGACTTTCCGCGGATTGTCCCCTTAGGCTGCGCAAGTCCCAACCGAAGAAACAATTAGCAACACACCCCGAGAGGCACGCTTGGACTGTTTCGGGATCTGACAATTTAAGAGCACCCGAGCACTTCGGTTGCAAAGTGTAACGCTGCAACTGACGGTTAAGCATTTATATACTCCATGCATCGCTAGGGTTGCTCACGATGGACCGTCATCATTCGTTAAAGATGCATTTGGATGATTCCATCTATTTATGTTTAGAAAAACGCTTCCGGGTCCCGAACCTCATACCACCCGGCTTGACGAGCAAGAGAAGCTGCCGAGCTGACCGGGGCTGTGCCGATACGTAGAAGCAGCACATCCGGAGCACGGGGGCTACGCAACGTCTGCGTTCGACGGCTTCGCTCGGGAAGAGCGCTCGCCTCAATTGAGCGTGTTTTATGAAAACGCGGAAGTCTGGCGGCCCGCGCTTCGCGCACCTGCAGGAACGATGGAGGCCGAAGCCGAAGCGCGGCCGAGAGACGCGAGGCGAAGCGGAGTCCCCGAACGCAACCGCATTCCCGCCGAGCGCATCGTTTGGCCTTCAGCGCACCGATGAACGTCAGCATGGGCCGAAAATGATTTAGCGGGAAACATTGCGTGACGCCGTGACAATGGATTTCATTTAAAAAGGACAATTTAACTTAAGCTTGTCAGGACACGGAAATGTTACATTTTTGTACGCGCAAAACATTTTGCCGCAGAACAAAATTCGCTAAATTACATGGAAATATATTTGCTTTCTCATTCATTAAAAATTTAATTTGAAAAGCCATCTGTCAGTCAAGATGAACTGAGGAAATAAGAGTAAAAGAAATGAAGAGAGAGGAGCAATAATTGTACGTCACCATGGAGAAAATTGTCTTCTAAATGAATAAGGTGAAATGTCACTTACTTTTCTTTCGCGGTGAAATAAAAATGAAAAACATGAGCAAACTTTTATTTCATGTATTTGTTCATGCATTTTCGTGTCGATACGGTGAGTCGGATTTATGTATTTACAGTCTTCGGCGATTCAGAAATGACTCGAACGGAGTGTTTCTCTCTTTTATCGGTACCTTTTCCGTTTTTCTGCCACTGCAATGCAATATTTGCCAAAAACACGCTGTACTATAAGCTCGAAAAATATTACTGGACACAACCGTGACGCGAAGGGAGGAAGATGAGGAAACTGAACGTTTGAGGGGAATTTTCCCCTTTAGCAACTAGCGGTTTTCACCATGTTTAGGCGCAAGCGGTTAACGCACGATGGCCGTGAATCTCGTCGAGGAGTCAAGACAGACTCTGAGCTTCCCTGAGACGGAACTTGATTGTTAGCCACCGGTGGCACAAAACCATCACGCGGCCCATTTCAGGGCGCGGCTCCGAAAAGCTCGACCCCGCAGTAACGTGTCAGAAGCTCGCAGCTGCTCCCACGCGGCTGCCTGGTGGCGACAGAGCCGGTGTGGGATTCGAGTCCCGCTCGGGGTGCCTTGCGACAGACTGGCATCCTATCTTGGTATGTCCCCTCCCCCTCTGGTCGTACGCCCCGCGTTGCCAGGTTAGGCTCTGGCTCCCCGTGACCCTGAATGGGACAAGCGGTTCAGACCGTGTGTGTGTGTGTGTGTGTGTGTGTGGTGCATTACGATCCATTCGGAAGTGCACAAAAAACCAGGAAAAAGCAGCATGTAGGAGAAATGCACACGTGTGACTGAATTCATTCGCAGAGAACAAGGTGATCCGAAAATACGAAACACGAGTCCCGCTTCCCTAATTATTCCACACGGCAACTGTGTCGACTCCGTGTGGCTCGACCTTTACGGCCGCATTGCTTTATGGCCAATTACTAGAGAGTAAACAAAATTTTGATGCCACGCTGCTTTTTCTTGTTGCCGGAAAGGTCAGGCGCGTTAGGCTTATTCGGGACAATTTATTTTCTTCTTCTTTCTTTTAATACGCAAAGTCAACGGGGGCATCGGAGGAAAACTCAGGCAGCCCGGAGCAGTGTTACCGTAGCAGTATAACGGATATGAAAAGGAGTACCGCGAGGGCCCGGAAGACGCCGGCGTGCGGACGACGGTGATCTCGAGCGCACGGTTGACGGAGAAGAGCGGCGAGGGCAGAGGACGCTCGGAAGACGAGGCGAGCGGAGGCGAACAGAGCAGGTTGAAGGCGAAACGCGGGGATCGGACACCGGAAACAGGAGCACAAGGCGGTTCGTGCAGGACGGAGCGACTCGAAGAGGCACGAATGTCTTTGAGAAGCTGGCGCTGTTTTGGGCCGTAACGTGATATTTTTACCTAGAGGAACTTTAATTTTTCTTTTTCTCGCAGAAAAGCGCAGGTAGCATAATTATTTCGGAATTATTCGGAACACATAGCAAAAGCGGGGCTGTTTGTTCGGGACGATTCGCTCGTTCGCCGCACCGCAGTTGCAAACACGCCGTCCGGCTTCTTTCTCGACGCATCCGTGCGCATCTGCGCTTCACAACTGTTTTATATTTAGGGTGAAATGCAGGATCGTCCTCTTCCTCGGGATGGGCCCTAATGCAGGCGCAACGCGGGATATTTGTAGCGAAACGGTGGCACGTTAATCCCGAACGTACTACTAAAAACGGAGAATATCGTATAATCTGCCTTTTATAGACTGTCCGACATCGTTGAGGATAATACCTCTATACATATTCATTGTGTCCAGGATGCACGTTGCCTTATTCGCTTCTCCAGATGGGATTTTCTAATTACCGCTGCGCGTCTCACTGGATTAGCTGCTATTGTTTCGCACAAAACAGGCGACACTTGACGGTATTTCCCAGTGATGGGGATGGAGTCCGTTTCGCATTCACGTCCCGTACAACTCGAGCAACATGAGACCATTTGATTGCAACGAGCACTATGAGTTGCAAATCGGTTGCTCGGCAAACCGGATGATCCGAACGAATAAATCACGGGGCCGATTTTCGAAAGGAACGGCACCGAAGGGAGGAGTAAAATGTCCCGTCGCCTCCTACCGTGTCATCAATAGGTCACCGAAGCTCAAAGTATTTTTATCGTTCGAAACCATTTCAAGAGCTTGTCAGCTGACGACGTGCTTCGATCGGGATGTTATGTGGTACCGGGATTGGAAGTCACCGCACGGCTGCAATACCGCGGTACGCATGGCACGCGTGTTGAATTCGGGGGGCCCTTTCCGTTTTACCGACTCCCTTTATTATTCTTAGGAGGTGTCATCGAAAACGGAGCCTTGGTGCCATAAATTAGAGCCAGATGAATTTTTAGTAAATCCAGGCCTCCGTTTTCAGGGTGAAATAAATAACTACTGAACAATAGTTTAGTTTTGCTGCATGTTGGGAACGTAGCAGTTCCGTGATTTTCAGCCAAAACATCTTTGTTTCTGAACGCTGGAGCAGCATCTCAGCTGTGTTTCCAGAATGGCTTCCACTCGACTCCCAGACAGTCACACTGAGCAGCGGCCTGAATTACCCCCCGCACTGCGATTCTCTAAGGGTGACCTCACCTCTAAGCGTCCCCATAAACAGAGTGTCTCCAGAAACTTCTGTGCTCCACTTGGGTCTTCAGTGTAGGAATCAGTGTGTCCATAGCCACTGTGACTGAGTCCATCCATCTGGTTCCTGGTCTCCTCCTCTCCTTCTTTCAGCTCTTTCAGGCTCGAGAGAAAACAAAGTTCACGTGATCTGTCCAAAGCGCAATAACCTCGGTTTCCTCATCGGAGAGTCGAAGCCTCATTTTTCCCCAACATCTCTCTGTTTTCCTGGCAGTCCGTGACGTCCTTAAACGTCTCCTCCGAAAGCTCATGTCAAACGAGTGCATGTTTCTCCTCCCCTTTTCTTTAAAGTTCACGCCTCATATCCACATGGGATTATAGAAAACAGCAGTGCTGGAAGAAGAACAATGTTCGTTCCTGTAGACACATGAGCACAACTGAGGACTTTTTCAAGTCTTTCTTAGAGCTGTTCATATTAGTGGGGCTAAGAAACGACCTCGCGGCCTCCCTTTAGTAAATGCGAAATCTCGGCAGAATTAGTACTAGGGTAACGGGGTGGAAAGGTGTACGACAAATTACTTGTTTGTGATAAATCGTGACCAAAATAAGAGAATTATGCAGAAAAGAACCTCATTTTTCTCTTTTTCATTCAGTTGCACTAAGCTGAAAAGAAGTCTTGACTTTTGAAACGTGCCTCGACTCACGGCGCCGCTGCTTCAGAAACGACGGAGTTCACGTCTTTGCACCGGTGAGGGAAACCAGGGGGGCAAAGAGAGAAGCTCTGTGGAAGGAAGCAGCTCGGGAGGAGGTGAGAAACTCCGGAGACGTGGAGAAAGTCTACATTTGGTAGGAGCTGCTGGTCCCTGGAGAGCATTAAGCAAAGTTACTCAGAGGACGATCACGACAAATTGTTGATATCGCCGTTGAAGCTCCCAGCTGCTCTTTCATTCACATCTACAGGTGTTCATTTATCAGACGCTTTTCTCCGAAGTGACGAACATCTCATAGAAAATACAAACATGTTCATTACATGAGCAGAAAGAGACACTTGGATGCAGACGTGCGATTCTTAAGTGCAGTTAGTTTCTTTCTTTCCACCGAATGAACCGACGTTCATCACACGAGTAGCTGCATAAAACTGTATCAGAATATCAACGATTTCTGATCACCTTCCTAGTAATTTATTAAAAAATGTATAAACAAATTTAAATATATATAAAAATATTTATAATGATATTAGTCTTTAAATAAGTGGGTTGAAAGATGTCATTGCTGCTGGAATTTCTCTATTATCATAGTTGAAGCAGCTCACAAATAAACACAAAAGTGTTTTGGAAAAAATCAGTTTTAAACATTCACTGTGTAACGAGAACCGGTGGAAGGAACAGGTGTAAAAGACGGTACGCAATACACGGTGCCGTCATACAGAGATAAGTGAGCGAAAACCTGCTGTGTTTCCTTCTGACCTCACGACTGCATCCAGCTGCTTTCTAGAGCTCAGAAAACAGAGGTTTATTTATTCCAAACTTCTTTCCTTTCACTGGGGGTGGAAGGACTGCGTGTGGGCTGGGGGTGGGACTCGGGAATTTATTATTCTTGTTTCTCCAAGCACAGGGTCATGACAGCAGCCTGCTAAAGCCTCATTCTGAGAAGCGATCGTGGACATTGTGTATCACACACACCTTTCTTACCGTGTCCACCTGCAGTAGCCCAGGACCGGACGATGGCGCCTCGCAGCAGCTGGGTGGTACGAAAGGACGCGGGTTCGATCCCCGCTCGGTCTGCGTGGAGTTCGCACGTTCTTCCCGTGTCTCCGTGGGTTTCCTCCGGGTGCTCCGGTTTCCTCCCACACTCCCAAGACATGTTGTTCAGGTTCCCCCATAGTGTGTGAGTGACAGAGAGTGTGTGTGTGTTCCACTGATGTATGGATGAGTGACCCAGTGTAAGTAGTATATCTAGCAGCAGTGCAAGTCACCACCGTGAAAGGTGTGTGGGCTCATAACACTATAGAGTTCATTGGAAGTCACTTTGGACAAAAGCGTCTGCTAAGCGTATAAATGCAAACGTAATGGCGAGTGCCAAAAGGATCTAGAACTGCACAGTAACCCGTCTGTGCGTAGTGTGCCTCTCCGTCAGCTCTGCGTACCTCTTATTTACATGTCATTTAGCTCATAAACAAATAATAAGCTGACCGATGTTACTCTTTCTTCTGCCTTTTTTGCACACACCATAAACAGAGACCAGAGAACTATGAGGAAACATCTCCGACAAGGTCCCGTCCTGTGTGATGCATTTTTTAATTTCCTCACTTTTGGATGAAGAGATGCTGTTATTGGCGCCCATGAGGGCACCCCTACGCACGGCGCAACGTTCTCTACTGTCGCCGATGGAAAAATAACACATCCGAGGGATCTCTGCGAAAATCCAAATTTCATGCGGAACGACTCATGACCACATCGGTGACGGGAAGCCTTGCCGCTCGTACGGTGGGAAGTTTCAACGTTAACGCGTACGCGGACATCCCTCCGCAGCGTCTTAGACACGTTGCCGAGGAATAAAGGGATCGTGACAAAAACATCCGTTCGGGAGCTTCCGCAAATTTTCCGGCAAGAATCGGGAAAGAAATACGAGTCGTTGCTTCAGCGTGCGGTCACTGAGCAGGAGCGTTAAACTGCATCGGCGGTGCTTTTCGTAAACATCCCCTTCTGCGGGAATTAATAGGCCTCGTAGTACTTCGTGTACAAGGTTGAATGAACTCGTCGCAAATAGTTGCCAAGATGCAACACCTTAATGTTTACGATCCGCTGCTACTGCTGCTCAGATCGACACAGCCCGGTTTGAGCCCGGTTTGAGCCCGGTTTGAACCCGGTTTGAACCCAGTTTGAACCCAGTGAGCACTGTAGTACTTTGGAGGAGACAAATAAAATGTTCTTTGTAGCTCAACTTGAAAATGTCTGCAAAAGGGGAAATTGTTTGTCTCCAGAAAAGAAAATGCCGCGTTTGTCCTCTTCTCTCTGAACGATTCGCCCGTCGACCTTTTGGCACCGTCGACCTCGCGACAATACGATAAAAACTAAAAGCGTCTCAAGTCGGAGGGCGCAGGACAGCGGGGGGAGCGCCGTTTCGTACCGGGGCCCATCCCGCCCGAACGGAAACCCTTCGGAGCAGCGGCCGGAACACGAAGGCGAAAGGAAGGCGAACACGAAGGCCGGAGGCGAAAGCGCGGAAAGGAAAAAAAAAGAGGAACAATTAAGACACGGAGCCTTTCGAAGCGTGTGTGACTCACCGTTAGAGTCCCTCCTCATGAGGTTTTCTCCTTCCGCTCTCATCGCTCCAAAGCGCCTCGTCGTGCGCCGGGCACCACAGCAAGGCCCCCCCCCCACGGGAAGAAATGTCGCTTTTCCACGTCATTTACGAGACGCCTTTAACGCGCTTCGGCAGCAAGGCGACGCGACGCTTTATGCAAGGTCAGCCCGTTGCTCTCTTTCCCACGAGTCCTTTCGGTTGTCACCGAAAACGAAACGACTCGGCTTTGGAGCTTGCGTGCGATCCGTCTCCTGGGAGGCGCCGAAGGCCCGTCGTGTCGCGCGAACGCAATCGCATCTCCGCTAACGCACGCGCCGGAGCGCCGGAGCGCCGGAGCTCGCGCGTTAAGAGCCTCTGCAGCTGACGAGTTGTGTCGGACGACTCGAAGGTTGGAGGGCGGAAACGTCTCGATAACGCGGACGCTGCCGCCCGCTCGCCGGATTCGGCTGACGATTCGTCGCACGCGACTCGGTGAAAGAGGCGTGCGGGGAGAGCGCCGCTGGAACACGGTGCCCGGAGTGCGCGGAGTGCCCACGGTGCCCGTAGCGGTCAGAGTGCCCAGAGTGCCCAGTACTTCGGTATGACAGCTCCCATCACGTTGCAGGTATATTACATACAACACCCACAAATATGAAATATTGACCCAGCACACCTGTGTTTGTACGCGTGCACTTGTTTCCGAACATTACGGTGCGGTTTACACGCTACGTAGACATGAGATGCTGACAATGAGTCACAACGAAAGAAATCATTCTGTCGACTTGGAACACATTCGCATAGCACCGTTCTTGAGAGGATACCTACTGCGTCGGTGAGCGTAGCGCCGTGTTTACGTGGCCATCGTCAGTTGCACAGGCACTGAAAGATGCAGACTTACGGACGGCCACCTTCGGAAACATTAAGCGCTACATTTCAATCGAGGAAAAAGTGTATTTAAACCATGAAAGTAGAATTTTGCCCTCACGCTACTTCTTAAGCGTGTGTCACTTACGTGCCTCTCGCTCCGTCCATCCAGCCAAGGACGTGTTCCACCGTCCTCGGTTACGAGCTCCCGCGAAGGGCGCTATACAAAAATGCACGGAATTCCGCAGGTTCCGTCTGCGAGATACAGACGATCTGACGTAGACCCGGAGGCGCGTAGCCAAACCCAAAGGCGAAGCCTCTAGAAGAAAGACACCATCGATGTGCTCCTCACACTTAGTGGGGATCAAATCCCAGATGGAAAATCGCACCTCGGGCCACAAGAGACACAAGAGGGACATCGCCTGCTCTACCACCATCCTGCCTGATGCATGCAGCCCGTCGATGCTCCTGTTATTGCAGTACCAGCAAAGCACATTAATACAAACAAGAAATCACACTCAATAAACATAAAAAAGCTATAAAATAATAAAATTATTCATTGTTTCTCTCAAGAAGAGCTAAAATGTTGATGGGTTTTTCACTCAAGTGCCCCCGTATATATCTTGTGTGCCGATATTAGTGTAGGTGACCCTGCCGGTTCCGACCGGTAGCAAAACCTGCTGTCGTGATTTATTTTCAGCTGCTGCTTCTTAAGGATCTCACTACTAATTTAGCACCGCGAAGTTCGACGTTCTAGTTCCAGGTTCGGCTACTTGTTACGTTGGAAATATTGTGCGCTTTAGGCCATTCGTCTCATTTCGTACTGTGACATTTTGGTTTATCGTTAAACGAAAAGAGAAAATTAATAAACAAGTTGCTTTCGGTGGGGGTGCGGTGGCGCAGTCGATTGGACCGGGTCCTGCTCTCCCGTGGGTCTGGGGTTCGAGTCCCGCTTGGGGTGCCTTGCGACGGACCGGCGTCCCGTCCTGGGTGTGTCCCTGGGCCCTGTGTTGCTGGGTTAGGCTGTGGCTCCCTGCGACCCTTCTGTGTGTGTGTGTGTGTGTGTCTCATTTTTCTGCTTTCAATATCGAATAAAAAAATGAACAAAGGCAACGCACACAGAGCGTTAACGTTCTACACGACTCACTTTTCATGTTTTTATGCTTAATGACTTGTTTCGCATTTATTTCTTTTATGCATTTTCATGTCATTTTAACAGGTATCAATGAAGCTCATGTACCTTGTGTTGTGCTGTAACAGTGGAAAATATAACGAGACACATTTTACTTGTACGAGCGCTACAGAAAATGTGCTTTGTCACCAAACGCTGAACAAGAGCACTAATACAAGCACCTCTTCTTAGAAAAAACTATGTGGGCTTTTTCTCAGCCTCATACATACGTGAAACTTTTCCCCCATCGTGCCTCGTTCCAACACGTCTTCATCTGCGTCACGTAGGAACGTTCTCGTCGGAAGCGGGCCTTTTATTAAAAGGATATTAAGTGACACCGGGACGTACGAGAGTCACGCTCGGCGACACGTTGGCAGCGTCTCCGTCTCTAACGACGCCGGAGGATTTCGGGGACCTTTAAGGCAGTGAAACAGAGTGAAATCATGTTACGTTGCCACGTCCCTTCGCTTTCCCTCAAGTGTTTTATGCCGCGTACAGGTTCGCACGTTAACGTTCGCAATCCGAGCATCTCATCGCCGGCATTGTGCGTTTTCCGCGCGTTTGCCGCCGCCGTTTTCGACACAGCAAACGCGGTCGTGGGTCACACGTGCAAGTACGTTTCTACGGCATCGGAATGTCCGAGTTCCCACGTGCCAAAGTATTGCAGAAAGCAGCCAGTTAAATCTTACTTCACATTCTCAAGTCAATATGTTGTCAAAAATACTTTGCTTGGATGTGATCTGCAGTATGAAGGCTACAAATAAATAAAAAAAATTCTACTGGCTGTGCAAATAATGAACGTTTAAAATCACAACGGCCGAGGCGAAGAGTGAAGCAAGTAAAATACAGTAAACAAAGTGAGATTCCAAAAACACGCTTTAAGAGCCTGTGCCCAGAGTACAAAGCCGAAGAGCTTAGAAAACGTCACAAAATTATTTTTTTAAGTAAATTTTACATCGCTGGCCTTTGCTCGGCCACTCGGGTGCCATTAAGAGCCTGAATTGATCACAGGTTCTTTGGCGAACGGAGAAAGAGAGGAAAAAGGACCAAGGGTCACTTGTGCGCCGCGGCCCCCTCGCTATTTCCACACCTAATTTGCGTCCGGATTTACGCTCTGCCTTCGTGCGACAGCGACTTGCTGATGCAGAGAGACGTGACGGTTCCTCCACCGCAGCGTTTCTGACGTTCCGTGGCCTCGGGCTCTTCCCGTCCCGCAGCCGGATCGGCGCTCATCCGCCACCGGCGCTTCGGGTTCTGGGCTCGGTCCGGCCGAACCGTTCATCCAGAGCCATTTACGCCGTAAGCCCTTTTTCAGCCTCGCCTCCCTATTTCCACAGCGGCAGAGGGGCTCGAGGGGGGTGCGGTGGCGCGGCGGGTTTGGCCAGGTCTTACTCTCCGGTGGGTCTGGGGCTCGAGTCCCGCTTGGGATGCCTTGCGACGGACCGGCGTCCCGCCCCGGGTGCGTCCCCTCCCCCTCCGGCCTCGCGCCCTGTGTTGCCGGGTTAGACCGGGGCTCCCTGCGACCCCGCTTGGGACAAGCGGTTGTAGCTGTGTGAGTGTGCGTACAAAGGGAGGTGTCAGCAGACCCCACTAGATGGAGCCTCATTTCACCGCAGCCCAGTGTTGTCACCCGTTGCCTAGTTACCAAACCGCTCCCTGTTATTTACCTCCCGCTCAGCGACTCGAGCCGAATTCAGGGCCGCTGCCGACCGGGACAAATGTTCTCGCTTGTGACGAGTCTCGTCTTCCAGGGTCGAGTCGCTCTGCAAAGTTCCGCTTATTCGGGATTCACTTTCACAGCTTTGTCTTGGGTTCCGTGCTTGACGCTGATTTCGGCCGGAAGCGGGAGTCGCTCTTTCCGCGCACGAGGCCCGAAAAACCGCGTGACATCAAGACACAAAAGAGCATTCGTTGATCCGACACTTTCCTCCAAAGGGCCTCGTGACGCTCATTTCAGCCCCGTGACACGCTGGCCTAGTGCGGGACGCGGACCTTGTTCGCAGCGCGACGCACGGAGCGTTAATTACCGTTGCCACATTTTCACACGCATACCCTGTAAAGGGCTTCTTTTCGCACATCCAGCTCCGTTAGTGTTCCTCGTGTACTCGGAGAGCTGAGCGTTTCCTGCGTCGGTCTCACGTTCTCCTACCACCTTGCGCGCACGTGAAACGCAGCTGCCGTACCAGGCGCCGGCCGCGTTTCGGCTCTCGCCGGAGCTCGGTATTCCCGCGAACGTCTCTCGCGTGACTCCCGCGCCAATTTGCACGGCGGCCCTTCCGCGCGATTTTTTCACCCGCCGCCGGAGCGGGAAGGGGATCTGGCTGAATTTACACCGGCGAATCACAGGTTCTCATGCGCTGAACGCTGAGCGCGGACCTTGAACGTACTTCCGCGCTCGGAAATATCGCTCATCGTGCTTCTCGGGGAAGCTCTGGACGGCCAGTCGGCACGTTTAGCGCCGCGCGGCGCAGCTCGTTACGTTCCCGGTCGCTCGACCGGAAGCTCAATACGGGCCATTGTCGTCTCGCGTGTCCTTTAGGCCTTTACTGGTCCCCGTGGGCGACTCGGACGGTCGAGTCTTCGACGAGCTCTGCTTGCGTCGCTCCTGCTCCGGAGCGTTGCCGTAGCGGCTCCAGGTCTACAGCGGGAAGAAAAGGCACCACGTTTCACCCGCGGCGGTCATCTCTCATTTCGCTGCTCGTATTCACATACATCCACATGACATATTGGGCGAAAGGTACGGCTCCCAAACACGAGGAACAACGATATTTTGCGTTTCGCTACGAGAGCGACACACCGAAAAGCAGAAGGACGGAGGCCCGAAGCCGCAGATACGGGCCGCTCTTCTCGTCCGGCTCCGATCGTAAAGTTGAGAAACACAAAAGGGGAAAATGTTCAGTTTTCAACATAAAAGCAAACAAATGGTGGTTTAAATAATTCAAATACACGAGCGCGCCTGTCGCCACCTCGTAGCTGAAGAGCGCTTTGCTCCGCTGCGTTGAACCAAAAAAAAGACACATTTTAAACGTTCGTGTTAAATATGAAACAGTATAGCTTTTTCGTCCTTATTTCTGAACCGCCTGTTCCCTCTTACTTTTCCGAAGTGCCCGCTAATTGTGTTCCGAGCGAAGGGGAAAAAAGGAAAGGTTATTATTTTCAAAAGTGGCTCGAACACATCCTCTTCTTGTCACTTTGCTTCCTCTTCTCGAGCCTTCAAGTCGGACACCGGAAGCGTTTTTGCCGAGAGTCACGGCTCCTCGAGGTACGACGGACTTCGACCAAACTCCTTTTTTGCCACTTTGTCACAGGCTACACATCCTTGTCCAGCGTGCCTTTCTGAAGATGAAAAAGAATCTAGGAGGGCTTAAGAGATCGTCCGATCACAAAATACCGAATTAATTCCAAAATGAACTGTAAAAAAACCTGACAACGACATGTTTGCGGTGTCGCTCGCAAGGTCGGTGTCGCGGGACCCCTGGTGAAGACGGTTTTCCAAGGGCGCTTCCTCGACGGGCCCCGGACTGGAGGAGATGCCGAAGCCGTCGTCTCGCAGGCATCCGCGGCGTTTCCTTGTCGACAACGGGGAAAAAATGACGCGAAGACACGCGTTAGAACATGCAAATAAAAACAAAACGTTTGGCAGAAAATTAAAAAGTGGAGCGGACAGCTCAGTCGCGCTGGGACAGGAGGAGCTCGATACACAGTAACCCCAAGCGGGAGGGGGGACACGCGGCGGTCAGGATGACCTCCAGCGGCGCTCGACCGGACCACTCGGGGGCAGCAGGGGATACGTTCGAAATAAGAGCTACTCACCTGTAAACCACGAGTGATAATTATGCGGCGGCGGTTTCTTTTCTTCCTTTCTCCCTGCTGCGTTCATAAACATAGTGTAAAAATTAACATAGACATTGAAAATCTCTGCATCTCCACCGACTGCCTCGCGAGGAGTGAGGTAAACGGAGTATCGTGTGCAACACGTACATCGGTGACGTTTCAGAGTAGAAGAAGCGCATCGATGGCAGTGGAGCGTCGAACTTATTGTCAGTTGCTGCTTGTTGCCCTGTGACTTCCTGCCTACCTGCCTGTCTACCTGCCTGTCTACCTACCTACCTGCCTCTCTACCTACCTACCTGTCTATCTACCTGCCTGTCTAGCTACCTGCCTGTCTACCTACCTACCTGTCTATCTACCTGCCTGTCTAGCTACCTGCCTGTCTACCTACCTACCTGCCTGTCTACCTACCTACCTGTCTATCTACCTGCCTGTCTACCTACCTACCTGTCTATCTACCTGCCTGTCTAGCTACCTGCCTGTCTACCTACCTACCTGCCTGTCTACCTACCTACCTGTCTATCTACCTGCCTGTCTAGCTACCTGCCTGTCTAGCTACCTGCCTGTCTACCTACCTACCTGCCTGTCTACCTACCTACCTTCCTGTCTACCTGCCTGCCTGTCTACCTACCTACCTGTCTATCTACCTACTTGCCTGTCTATCTACTTGCCTGTCTATCTACCTGCCTGTCTAGCTACCTGCCTGTCTACCTACCTACCTGCCTGTCTATCTACCTACTTGCCTGTCTATCTACTTGCCTGTCTATCTACGTGCCTGTCTAGCTACCTGCCTGTCTACCTACCTACCTGTCTACCTACCTGCCTGTCTATCTACCTACTTGCCTGTCTATCTACATGCCTGTCTACCTACCTGCCTGCCTGTCTATCTACCTGCCTGTCTACCTACCTACCTACCTGTCTGTCTACCTACCTACCTACCTTCCTGTCTACCTGCCTGTCTACCTACCTACCTGTCTACCTACCTGCCTGTCTACCTACCTACCTGCCTGTCTATCTACCTACTTGCCTGTCTATCTACATGCCTGTCTACCTACCTACCTGCCTGTCTATCTACCTACTTGCCTCTCTACCTACCTACCTGTCTACCTACCTGCCTGTCTACCTACCTACCTGGACCCGTGTTGAGCAAAAGTACGCCGCTTTTTACTGACGCTTTGTGTGCATCACACTTCACACTTCGGACAAATATCTGGACCCTTAAACCACCTGAGAGCTGTGGAAGTGCTGAAACGATATTTCAATGGCTTGGCCCACAGCTGGTGACCTCTACTCCTCTCCTGAAGTCCACAACGCTAGGCCCCTACGCAACGCGCGCTCGAATTACCGAATTACGGAACTTCGCGGCGTTACAGCCTCCCTCTTGCACGCTCCTTCTCATGTGCTTTCCTCAGGTATTATGTGAAGCTCACTATTTATGAAGTATAAAAATTCACCGCTTTTTTCAAGCTCTTTGCTCTTCACTGTGAAGCCTCATCTGTTTGCTCACAGAAACAGAAGCAGCTTCTTGAAAGCACAAAAAGATCATGCCGTGTAATCAGTGGACGGATAAGAAACCATGTAATTGAGGATGTAATAAATAATAGAAAAGATGAAACGGTAATAATTAAGTGCGGACACGCTGACCGTGGACCACGGATATAATTTTCCATTCGCAGCGCCTTTCGCTCCTTACTCCCGTTCTTTCATTCGTCGGGTCTCATTCTGTCCTTTTTGGAGGCCAATCAGACGTCTCTACAGTACCTGAATTGCACAAGCTGGCCGGTGAAGCTGCTGATACCATCAGCTTGAGGTCAATGCTTCAGCCAAGGGTACATAGCAGGAAGCCTGAGCCAAGATTTGATCCAAGACCATATGGCCGCCGCAAGCCCAACGTCCTAACAGCTCTGCCTCCCCAGTCTTATTTGGGCCAAACAGCTGCTGGGCACTGCTGGAGCGCGAGGTCTGCACAGAGCACAAAGTGTTGCAGATAGAGGGGATTGAGCCCGGGTCGGAACTTATACATATGATTCCTCTCTGCCTGCGCCTGCAAGTCTAATAAATATGTCATACGGCTGTAAAGCCGGTCCATTAAAAAAGCACCGGGGGTAAAAATCCTGGATAATCTTTAAATCTTCTAACAGTTCCAATCATTTTCGCATCCCAAGGTCAAAGTTTTCATTAGCTCTATAGGAACCGATGGCTAAAAGAGCCAATCTCCAGGACGGGCAAGATGCTCATTTTTATTTTATGGTAAAGGTGTGTTAAAAAGCTGTTAAACCTTTGCAGTTCAACACTGGTGGTTATTTATCTTTGGCAATTATGTACGACAGGAGGTGCAGTAGAAGAAAGACAAAGACAAAAACGCAGTATAATACAAAGATAACGTGCGAGTCTTTCTTTACTAACGCACACACGTCTGACGTTCAGCTGTTTCCCGAGCGTGTTGAAACCTACAATCGATCTACATTCTGGCATGAATCTGCGCCACTGCGTGAGAAGAGCGCTGTATAAGAATAAACTGAACCGAACTGAAAAATTGAATGAATCTCTAAAGTGCCTTAACAAGAGAGAAGGGTTTATGCATCATTTTTACATTCTACTGTATATACTCTGTATATTATATATACACACACACACCACATCATGACTACATAGACCATATGTAAAATATTGATGCTATAAGGTATCTTAAGAATCTTAAGGCAGGAACAATGTACCCCAGACAAAAATTTTAATAGTTTCTGTTTTGGCCACAGGGGGGTGCGGTGGCGCAGTGGGTTGGACCGCAGTCCTGCTCTCCGGTGGGTCTGGGGTTCGAGTCCCGCTTGGGGTGCCTTGCGGCGGACTGGCGTCCCGTCCTGGGTGCGTCACCTCCCCTTACGCCCTGTGTTGCCGGGTAGGCTCCGGTTCCCCGTGACCCCGTAAGGGACGAGCGGTTCTGAAAATGTGTGTGTGTGTGTGTGTGTGTGTGTGTTTTGGCCACACCTTTTTCTTTTTTTTTTTTTTTTTTACAGTTTCCTACAGCCATAGAGCAGAAGATGAAGTACCATGTAGTTTATCGCCATCCAAGTCTCCTGCAAAATATCAGAGGTCCACCGCTTCCCCTGTGCCCACGACAACTAGTACGACCCGGAATGAAATGTGCCTCCTTCCAGCAGAAAGAGATTAGCCCCCCCAACCTGAAAGGTAATGGAACTCCAGCTTTGCCCTTCATCTGGCCATCTTATTTTGGAGATCCACAGGAAACAAAGCAATTGTAAGGAATATTTTTTTCTAAACGTTAAAATGTGTTATCCCTGCGGAATATGAAAATATTCCCAATATTATTTAATTTTATGCATGTAATCCAACTGTATTTAGTACAAACAATATATGTCAGGGTTCAAGGAATTATATTTACATTAACATGTTCAACATTTTAAACAAAATCTTCACGTTTTACATATTTTACGCTTTTCTTTGACGTCGACTCATCTTGACCGATGAACCCGCAGAAAGTGTCGTAGCGAACGGGTCATTGTTATGTCGAAGGTCAAATGCTTGGCCCGGCGGAGGGTGCAGGGGAAGGAGGGGGCGGCTGTCGGTCGCTAAAGAGCCCAAGCCCACCAGCAGCTCGCAGCTCACAAAATCGATGCGGGGAGGTGGTTCCGAAGACTGATTCCATTGCAGTGGCCTTCCTGGAAGAGGGAAATAGATAAATATTAATCAAGCATTGATTAAAGTATCAAGGTAATGGCTCATTAATTCACAAGAGCCACAGAGATCACTCTTTCCTCCTGGGATAATGTGCTCAGCCCGGAGGGGAGGGGGGATGGGGGACAAAGAGAGGGCAGTCCCTTCTACGTCTCGGGTCATTTTCAGGATCTCCCATTAGCCACAGGAGTGAACAATTGTTCCTCTTTCTGTCGAGGGTGTTGCGATGACGCAGCGGCAGTGATGTCACCAGGGGTGGCTTGGTGACATGGTGTTGGGGGGCAAGCGATGGGGGCAAGCGATGGGGGCAAGCGAGGGGGGCAAGCGATGGGGGCAAGCGAGGGGGGCAACTGGTAGCGTAGAGATTAGAACAACTGCCTTTGGACCCAAAGGTTGCAGGTTTGAGCCTCACCTCTAGCTGTAGTACCCTTGAGCAAGGTACTTACCCTCAATTGCTCCTGTAAAATTACCCAGCTGTATAAATGGGTAAATAATTGTAACCTTAACATTGTAAGTTGCTTTGGAGAAAAGCATCAGCTAAACGAATGTAAATCATGGAATGGAGAGCGGTCAGAAGAAGCAGCTTGCAGTCTAACGGAAAGTCCATCACCTGAGGTCCATGTTGATGCTACTGGCCTCTTTCTCTCTCAGATTAACTTGCTGTGACTATTTTCTATGGGACGTGTGCTGCTTTGTGGCATCACTGCTCCACTTCCACGAGTGAACAACACTCTTTTTACTTCATTTTCTTGTCAACAACATCGGCTTCTATAAACGAGCGGAGCAAACGGTCCATCACAAGTGCCACCCGATGCCCTCCGAAGCACCACGTTACCATGTTACCCTTTATTCTTTAGGAGTCCCTTTTCTCCGAAGCAACATGCGACGATGACCGTGTGCAGTATTTACCTGACGCCTTTTTCCACGGCGACTTACAACAGATACACTACAATGTGTGTGTGTGTGTGTGTGTGTGTGTGTGTGTGTGCGACGTGTAAAATGCTTCCCGACACCTGCGATTTCACAGATTTACCATGCCCTTTAACACGTTACTCTTCCCAGCAGTTCACCTTCCTGTCTGTGTGTGACTCTCAGGTTTCAGACTTGTTAAACAGACACAACTTGTTTACTGGACTGCATTCCCTCTTATCTCCTTCGCCCAGCGCTGAACCTCGTATCACCTTCCTGCTTCACTCTTCTCTGACTAGTGGCATCTTCCTGGCACATTTCACGAAGGCACGTATAATGACTGCTCTCAGGAAGCCATCTCTTAAGTGAGAAGTCGTCGAAAACCACCATCCTGTCTCTCTCTTGCCTTTATTATCGGAAAAACACCGGAAAGGGTTGGTACTGCATATCACGAGGCCTCTACTCTCCAAAAATAACCTTGAGGATCCCCTCCAGCCTGTGTTTCTGTGCGAAAGCTCTTCAGGAACTGCTCTTCTACTAGTGATGAATGCACTCGCCTCCGCTCGGGCTGCATCTCTCCCATCTGACCGCATCTTTCTTCACCTGTCTTCAGCCTTTGACACAGCCAACCACCGTCTTCTCTAAACATGTAAGGATCTTGGCATTTGCGGCACATCAGGGAACCGAAGTCAAATCTTTATGACCCATCTGTCACTGTCTCGTGGAATAATTGAACCTCCTCTAGTTACGGACTCTCTACAAGTGTACCGGGGAGATGAGAGCTGGGGCCCTTCCTGTTCTCCGTATGCGTTCGATTCTTCTCGACTCATCATTTCTCATAGCTTTTCATATCACTCGTACGCAATCGTTTCCTTTCCTTCGTTCAATTCTCGCGTCTCATCAGATTTAAGACCTCAAAAGCCATCTGTTCTTAAAACTCATTATGTGCAAATCTTACATCCTCTACCACTTCAGCAAACCTTCCACTGATCTCCTGCTCAAGATCTCGCTTAACAACATCTCTCCCTCGCCCTCATCCTCAGTGACGTTGGGTGACTCATTCAACTTTGATTTTCAAATCTCAACTTTGTCAGCGACTTTGCTTCCCAGCTCCTTTTCAGCTCCTTTCCCTCTCCAAGTCGGCTATGGCAATTTCCCTCTGTCTGGTCTTCCTGCATCCCCCCTCTGGCCACCACAACTCACGCGAAATGCCGCTTCTTGTTTGAGACATAACGTTCCACGTTCTACACGCACGTAGTTGCTCTGCTCCGCTCTCCCTGCTGGTTCCCCAGTACAGCCGGGATCCAGAGCGAGACCCTCACTCTAACGTACCACACGGCTTGGCTCCTCACCGTTTCCAATCTCTAATTTCTAGAATGTCCGTCCCCGCTGTTCTCAGCATAACCTCCGCTGAGCGTCTGCCCGCCTTCCCAAGTGTTCAGAGACGGATTTCTCATTTTCTCCCTTCGCTCCCGAACCGAGGAATGAGCTGGCACTCAACATCAGATGTGCTACTGAGCTTCTGACCTTCTGAAAACTCATCTCTTCACTCGTTATCTTGGACCTGCTTCAAAATCTTCTTCTAGAGTTCCCACAGCATTTCACTGTGTTCCTCACTCATTTGCACATGTGTGATTAACTTGCAAGCTTACATATGTATCTCAGGAGGTAAATCTCAGCGCTCGTGAACTCTCGGATTTTTGCGAAACCCCCGAATGACTCCGGCGTTTCTATTAAACTATCTGTGTGAGAAAATCACCGCAGTGTCGTAATCAGTTCGCGGTGAGCTGTGACACCGCGCGAGTTTCACGCTCGGAACGACGGATCCGGCAGGCACTTCCGGCGTAGGTTCCAGCTCGGCGGCGTGTCATCCGGACCCTCGCGTGCCACGTGGAAAAGCCCCCCGACAGTCCGACAGGAGGTGTCTTCGAGATGTTTCCCTCTCTCTGGAAAGTGGTCCGAAATACAGCAAGATGTGAACGTGCAGTAAATGATGATGATAGAAATGCAACATTCAGTGGTGTGTTTCGTGTTAAACTCCTTCAGCGGATGAGAGATAAGGCAATAAGGGTGTATTTCAGACGTGAAACAAAGAGCGCAGTTTTGTTTCTTCTGAATCCCCACGCTGTCAGCAAACTTTTTATCACTGGGAAACAACTTCGAAAATGATTGCATTAAGCAGTCAGCAGTTGCACAGCTTTGAGATTTATGCTTTGAGGCAAAGATTTTAACAGTCTTTGAGATCTGGCAGAAAAAAGGAACACACACTTTTTTCATTTTACACGCACACAAAGGAGCTGAATGAGGAAAAACACACACACACACACACACACACAAAAGAAGTCTTCTTCGAAATGACACTAAACTACGTCCCAGTCGCCCTGCTCTTATCTGATACCCATATATATGGGGAACGTGGAGGCGGCGCTGCATTTTCAATGGGGATCCACGTGGCTTCTCCGAAACGCCGCTCTTCGCAGCTCCAACATGTTTTATGGCCTGTTTTATGTGGCTTTATCTGTCCTGCCTTAATTACTTTAAGTACAAAGAGCTACAGCCCTAGAAATAATAGGGCTGTAAGGAGCCAATTTACGAGTTTATCAATAGAAAACATTTAGTTAAGAATCAAATCTGAAGATACACACAAAGACAAAAAAATAATCCACTGCCCACATCACTTTTCTATCACACTTGAGAGAGTGTGTGTGTGAGACCGGCTCGGGCGATCCTGCCATGGACTGGCTGCCCCCCGCAGCGTACCGGGATAGGGTCCGGACGACCGCGACTCTGCAAAGGACAGGTGCTTAATGGCCGTGGCTGAGAATGTCGCGCTGTTCTCTTTATACCTGGAGAAGTGTGTCTATTAGTGCGTCGCTTCTATATGTTACAGTGTAACGCCAGCATTTTTAGTGCAACTCTTTTATGAATTAGGCTCACCTGAGCAGTTTGAATGAATAATGAAAACATATTTTTCGCCGGACTGCTTTCTCACACGTTTCAGGCGAGCCCAGGTGCCGAAGGCCGCGGACAAAAGGTCGGCGCATCGAGCGTCTGCTGTAAAACACCGGCACCGGATTCCTGGCACTTTCCACATGCGGCCTCTGCGTCTTATATCCCCATTTCCAGCACCATCGCTTCAAGTCTTCCTCTGTATTCTGATGAGGCACTTTTCTGAGGTTTGAAATACCAAGCAAGCAACAGCTTTATTCCCCGAAAAGCTCCGGGATGGCGCCGAGTTAAAGGGCAAGGTGCCAGAACGAGAAAGAGAATGAGCGAGACGCTCGCAGCCGACTCCGGTCGGACACATCTTAGCGGCCATATCGCTGATAGATACAAATAACCAGGCCTGGTGTGTTGCAGCAAATGTAAATAAGATTTACAGTGTGCAGGCTCAAAAACAAAACGCTCCTGTGAGCATTCAGCTAAGCATGGAAAAGTAATTTTCACAGCGGCTGAGCAGCCGGCAAGGATGGGGGTGTTAATCTATTTCAGATATCCCTTGTATCACCAGGACTCGTAGACAGGAAAAAAGAAATGTGTGCGTGAAACAAGCCATACATCACAGGCAGCCGAGGCGGGTGGCAGGAACGATCTGCCTTTCGACCGCGACGAGAACAGAAAGCAGCGCGACGGCCTCGAAGGCCTCCGGAGGAGGCGTTTCTCCTCCAATTAAATGGAATAACCCCCCGGCCGTCCCCCCGCCGGAGCAAAAGGTTCACCATCGTCATCGTGTCTCCGCGGAGGCCCGTCGGCTTTTCCTTCGAAGGGCGCGAACGCGCGGCAGCTGCCGAAGCGTCTTTCGCCGAGCGCCAGATTCATCCCAGGAAGTCGCTCACGGTCGGCAACGTAATTAGTCACGATAATCTAATACGGTCTCCGTGGTGATAGAACTGCTCTCCGGTAATGTATTACCACGCTAGCCGCAATGTAATTACATTTCCTTATCGTTAATACAATTACTTAAAATGACACAAGATATCCTGACATGCATTTTGGAAAACCTGCAATCTAATAAGCTTTGTTTGCACTCAAACATCATGTAGGCTCAACTGATTTAAAGGATGAGCTCAACATGTGAAATGACACAAAAGTTAGGAAGTCAGCGACAGTAAATTGTTATCTATGTCCTTTTCACATTATTTTTAGTGACTAATGACATCTTACTATTGACTCTTGTATGAATGTTATATTGACGGTGTGATGTGAAATTGCAGCAGTGGAAAATGTGCATTGCCTCTTAAAACCACATTAAGGTTTGCCATCTATCACAGAATGACACTTTGTCAAAGACTAGGTGACACGACATCTGCTGCCATTGAAACAGTGTGGCCTGGGGTTCCACCCACGTCTATAGATTTCAGCTCAGGAATTTGCTCAGTTTGTTTAATAGGTTTAAGTATCAAGCTCACTTTGGATGATGGAGAACCCTGGATCCGGAGAGCAGATCGGCTGGGTGGCCTTGTTCCGGCGCGTAGTGAGATCTTCTGAAATCTGCCGTGTAGCTCTGTCACTCACGGTATTATAAGCTACCCCAATTTCTTTGTGGACACCACCATACCCACCAGCACTGCATGCTGTTTCCCCAGTAACAAAACCTGGGTCAAAAGTGACCCGAAGGCTCTTGTAAATCAGAAGAAGAGAGCCTCCAGAGCAGGTCACAGGGAGGATGTGAGGCAGGTGTAGAGAGCTGACACTGAAGATTGAGGATGCCAAGGATATCTAGAAGAAGACAAGCTGAGATGAATGACGTACAAGAAGTGTGAAAGGGTGTGAAGAACATAAGGAGCTCTAAGCAGCGTAGTGATACCTCACCGAAGGCTGGCTGTGACAAGACCTACGAGTTCAAACCATTTTTCAACAGGTTTGAGAAAAGCCTCTCCATTCAGCTCCTCTCCAGGCCTCCAGCTCCCACCTCTGGACATTCTCTCCTGCCTCAGATCACCTCTCCCTTAGCTCCATTTCAATCTACTGCACATCAACCCTGTCTGCTGTCCTTGCACCTCCCCCATTTCCCTGGGAATGAAGATTTCTTCACAGCAGCCTTTTCAGCTGCAGCCACCATCACCCGCTGTACCGAGTCACGCTTTAGCACTCCAGCCTCCTCTGTCACCATCCCTTCTCCATCTACCACCATCTACCCACCAAAGACTGCCTTTCACTGCCACCCAGGTGAAGAAAGAGCTCAGGAGAATGTGTTTGGGAAAAGCTGCAGAGCCTGATGCCATTAGTCCAGAGGTGCTGGAGGAAAGGGCACAGCAGCTATGCGGTGTTTTCAAGCATGTCTTCACTCTGAGCGCGAGCCTGTTAAGGGTCCCAGTGATGTGGAAAACATTTTGCTTAATTCCATTTCCCAAGAAAGAGCAGCCATCAGCTGTTAATGACTCCTGGACGTTTGCTCTGACTTCACACATCCCGAAGACCCTAAGGCCAGTCTTGGCACATCTCAGAGATTTGGTCAGGACTGCACTGCCCCATCACCAGTTGGCCCGCCAGGACAACAATGGGGTGGATGATGTCCTCATCTATCTGCTGAACAGAGCCTAGTGCCACTTGGACAAGGCAGGCAGCACTGTGAGGAGCATGTTTTGCACTTCTCCAGTTCATTCAACATCATACAGCCTGGGTTGTTGAGAGAGAAGCTACAATAAATGTGGGAAGATACGTCCATTTTGTCCTGGATAATGGACTACTTGACTGCTAGCACAGACTGCGCAGATCCAAGGTCTGTGTATCAGACATGGATGTGAGCAGCACAGGGGCCCCTCAAGGATTCCCTTTCCGTTCACCCTCTATACCTGAGACTTTAAGTGCAACGCCGAGTAATGTCATTTGCAGAAGTTCTCAGCAACAGTTGGGTGTGTCAGGCACGGGCAGGAAAATGAGTGCAGAGGCTTGGGGGAGGAATTTGATGAGTGGTGTAAAAGAAACCAATTGCAGCTCCACAATGACCAGAGAAAAAGAGATGGTGGTCCACTTGAGAAGGTCCAAAGGTCAACTGCATTCAGTGACCATAGATGGAGAGGAAGTGCAGGTAGTGGGGATGGAGGAGTGCTGAAGTGCATCCTGGAGTGGTCTAGCAGAACTGTTGCCCCGTACAATGAAGGCCAGAGCTAACCTTGGCATTCTGAGGAGACCTGACAGTGGAAGCAATCTTCTTGTTGCAATCTTCTGTGCAGCCACTCAAAAGCAGCGTTTTCCCAATCCGTAACATAGACAAAAGCATGAACTGCCCTTTGCTCAGTGCTACCATTTCTCAAGCATCAGTTTGACTGCCAAGAGCTCCCTTTTACTGACTCTGTAATTACGTTCTGTGGGGGTCAGCTTTAGCAGAAAGAATGTTTAAGGATACAATTTAGCTCATAATTCATGGCCCTGGGAAAAAAAAATCGCACCAACCCTCACCTCTGAGGCATTCGCCGAGACTCCAAATGGTTGTGCGGGATCGGGATGTTTTTGAATTGGGGAGGCGAAGAACAGATTCTTTAGGTTGCTGAACCCTTGCTGTGCCTCAGAGCTCCAAGAAATCTGTCTGGACTTAAAGGATATCAGTGCTTTTATGGGGCTGCTACCATACTAAAGTTTTTAATGAACAATCAATGAAAATATTGTTCCTGGACTTTGCCTTTGCCAGCCTTCGCAGTGACAAGTGACACCAGAGAGCTGCATCCACACTTGACTGCAAAGTCAGATGCGATGAGCCCCATGTCGTTCTCCCTCTCGATGCTTGTGTTGCAGCCCAGCAAAATCTCAGCGGAGTGCAGACCATCATTTCCACAGGCTGCTTCCTCGTTCACAGCTCTTGGCTGCTGGTCAATGTCAGCACCCTTTTGCACCAGCAACGGGATGACCTCATGGTGCTGATTCATCACTGCTACAGTCAGTGCAGAACAGCCTTCACTATCCTGACAAGACATGTTTGCACCTCCGCCCAGTACCTGCTGTACTACTGAGATTTGTTTCTGTCTTTACATTCCTCTTGCTGCAGAAAAGCTTTAAGTCTTTTGGGGTAAATTCGTGCGTACCAGCTTTGCACCCTGCTTGGCAGCATTCTTCCAGGCCGATTATCTCCAGGTTGCTCAGGTTGGTTGAATGAAACTTGTGGAATGGAATACAATGTGACAGGACTTGACTGGACTGCTGTAGGACAATCACTGTTTTGTTCTTCATTCTAAGCAGGTTCTCTTACTCTATCCATTCTACCTTCTGTTTTAAGAGGTTGGTTGTGAAATGCCTTCCATAACCCACAGTCAGATGTTTCTACCACCGTACTTCACTTCAGGGTTGGTGTTTTATGAAGTATGGCCAGTTTTAGGTTTGCATCACATATAGAGCTTATAACCGTGGACAAGAAGACCTGCACAGGACTCATCAAACCACAAAACCTTTTGCTGCAGCTGGATCACTCTCGTGGTTTCTGAGAAACTCCAGATGTGCATTAAGGTGGTTCTGTTTGAGAAATGGCTTCCGTTGTGCCACCCTCCTGCACAGAGCAGCATTATGCTTTACCTCAATGGGCCTGATATGGTAGACTCGGTGCACCTTTACTCTACCCTGTCCTACTGAACCCTGTATCTCCTACAAAGTGATTATTGGCCTTTCTGTGCCCAGAGGGAGTAAAGACGCTTCCACTTTCTTTTCTTTACTTTTATGAACAGCACAGAGTGACAGCAACATGCAGGTAGAGGCAGTATATCGAGAGATTGCAAATATGTCCATGTACCCAGCGCAAGGGCTTCAGGTGTAATGGTTACAATATATTTGCAGGTATGATCATTTAGCACTTTCTAAGAGCTTCCAGAAAGGTGTCCAGACATTCCAGAATTCCTTGGAATTGTCATGCAAAACAAATGTCGTATTTCCAAAAGGGACTTCCAGCCACGCTCACACCGCCGAGCCAATGCAGAACACCTGGGGTGCGGCGCAGACCGAGGCATAAAAGGCTGCGTCAGACCAGGAGTTGACGCGGAACCTTGTTCAGCCTTGTTGTTTGCGACCTCCTTGCCATCGCGCTACTCCTTCCTGATCCCTTAGTCCTTTCCCTATCCCGTGCCCTTACTCCTCCCTCAATCCTCGTGCCTCCTTTTGATCATCGACCACTTGCCCGTTTACCAACCTTGCCTTTTGGATTGCCCTTGTTCCGACGTTCGCGCCTTGAAGACCGTTGCCTGTCCTGTGACCTCGCCTCTTGGATTTCCCTGAATAAACCAAGACATCCAGTGCAGACCACAACATTAAAATACATTTACTTGGCAAGTATGTAAGAGTAACCAGACTACATAGCAAAACAACGTAAAAAAGAATTTAAGCTGTGATTTTACAAGAACATATATGCATAGAAAGAAGTACACTGTCCTCCTCTCTTACTCTTACAGCAGATATGGCTTGATTGCTCCTAATGGTTTCTGCCAAAGGTTCAGTCATCAGTGTGAATAGTAAGGAGCAGACTGACTGGACAGCCTTGCTGGCACACTCTTCCACAAGAGAAAGTGTCTGACAGAAAGCCATTTGTGTTCATTTGTGCCAGAGGGTTTCATGTGCTAGTGCTTAATTAGTTTAATGAACTTATTACCCTTCTGCAGTCCATCCAAGAGAGCAAATAGCCTTGCACAGGTTCTTGATTCCAGGAAAACGTTTATAATGTGAATGCAGAATGTGCGATATCAGAAATGAACCTGGCTTTAAAACATCCAGTTTCAATAGGTTTTGATCACTTTTGGGAGGAGAGTCTCACGCCTCCGTACCGAAGATTTGGTTACAACTTTGAAGTCCATTTTCTGCAAACTAAAAGGTCGACGGGAGGATTTCTGACTTTCTTTAAAGAAACCGAACCCGTATTCCAGTAATGAAGGAAAGGGCGCCGTTGCATGTTCTTAACTACCAGCGTTAGCGTACGGTCAAATTCAGGCGCTGTTTCAGCCTCCTCTTTTCTTACGGCCGCAGCTCATGCGGTCGTTCCGATAATACCCGACGTTAATTCCTCAGCAAAACACCCCTCCACGGCCGTGTTTCCGGCATTGAAAGTGGATAAACGTGTCCCCTTGAGGAAGTGGATGATCACACAATCCCAAGGACAATGGAGGGGAAGAGCAGAGCAGAGAAGAGATGTCTTTGATTTACTAAAAGCCACTTTACGGCTCTTGTACTAGGAAGGGATGCTCACTGGGACGTCTGAATTTTTACACCCCACTGGACTGTTTGTTTCTCTTCCAAACCTGATTGGTGAATAGGCTCTGATTGCGCAGTGGACATGTGGTCTTTTTGGCATAAATACCTGTCTTAGTCAGGGGGACAGGCTGAAGCATTTAATGACTTCATAAAAAATAAAATAATGACTTCTTGTTGTTGGCACTACCCTGTTTAACCCTAACCCTAACCTTGAGTGAATCAATAAAGTATTTTACCTAATCGGCTGCAAGGGTTATAGTTCCCCTCCGCACACCGTATGATATATCGTAGCAGCCTGCCTCTGCCGTGCTGTCAGGAGCAGTACTGCCTGCCACGGGTTCGAGACACAGGACTCCAAGAAGAGGACTTTTATGACACAGCAGCATGTGTCAGACAGCAGACGTGAGGCTCACGGATCTCCAGACACACTCAGCAGTGCATGGTGGCCAAAGGCAGAACATGTCCTGCCAACGTTGTTTAACTACGCAAATCAATAAAGCCTTAATGACAGAGTACAAAACACACTGAAGAACTACAAAAATGTTCGCTGTAGAAAAACACCACCGAACAGCATAAACTTTGTACGAGAACAGATTACGGTGAGTAGCAATGTTTTGTGGGAGAGCTCTCCCTTGCCCCTGGTACTAGGGTATTATAGGCATTATGCGTCCCTGTGTTGGCCAAGACTTCAGAACAAGGTGGCAAAAAATACATGTGTTTTGTCATTATCTGTTAACGGGAATTTATTTATTATTATCATTATGTAACAGCCTGCAGTGACTCAGACAGGAAGGAAAAAATTATAACGGGAATCTTTATATCGATGCTGCTAACGAAAGAAAGCAGCGGTCCTTACATAAAATACAGGTCTTGCTTTGACTTTACGAAACAAAAAGAAAACACTTCAATCTAAACCAAAACATAGCTTGACCCGAAAATCAGAAGCAAAACAAGTGAGAGGTGATGAGAGGTGATGGAGTAAAAAAAACAATTTAGTGCAATCAAATGCAGCAGAGTAAAACAAAACAGCAGAGCAGACAAATCAGAGTAAAATAACACGGCACCCCAGCGGTTTGTCCTAAAACCCCCATCATGTGAGTTAACAGTCATTTAGAATACAAAGTGGTGGTAACATGGATTTTCTTTGCACGGTCAAACGACGTGCCCGCAGAAGCATGCGCTTGGAGCCCGACAAATAAACGTCCGCGTGCCCCTCTCTCTGCTGCGAGAACGGAGCCGCCCGCGTTCCACGTTCCGAAGGCGTGCGCGCCTCCGGCACGTTACCTTCCGACACGACCCCGCCGAGCTCATCTATCCAGAATGTTCTGCTTGAGCCACGGTTGCACTTCGCTTCCGTTTCACTTCACATGTGGTCCGGCGTCCTCTGGTTTCTACCGTACAGCCTCAGCCTCAAGGTCTCAGCGTGTTTAGAGATCCTGTAAGCGGTGACACTGGTAGCTTTTTAACAAAGACATGTTGTTGTCAAAATATCTTCCATAAATAACTCATTACGGAACGTCGGTCTTCGCGTTACCTTGTGTTACCCTGTTATTTTCAGTGAGTCTCTTGTGAAACGCTCTGAGGTGGTACCACAAAGGCCAATGGAAGAAACTGCATGGACTCTTTATTGCATTTTTTTTTTATTTTAACCGATTACCTACGTAGCTAAACAAATAATTCCAAAATCATTTCACTAGTTAAATAGTAAACGTACAAAGGTAATCCTTCTCAAAATAACTACAGCTCAAGGAAAAATAACTAAACAAAGTAACCAAAAATAAAACGGCAAATTGTAGGCGATGCACAGCAGCTGTCAAAAGTTGGAGGCAAAAGCATCGGCTAAATGAATAAATGCAAATTTAAACGTAAACGCTGGAAACTCGTATTTATTTCATAAGAGACAGTGTTTCACATGCAGTCCTGCAGTTTGTCCTTCACTTCGCTTCCTTACGAGACACTTCCTGCACAACTCTGGAGCGTTTCTGAGGTCCTGTCTTTGGCTCCAGAGCGAAAGGGTGCCGAAAGAGCGGTCATGTTCGATGCGACCGTGCGCCTCTCAAGAATTCGCTGCGACGACCACGCTGCTTGAGAGTGAGGTGGAGGAACCCCAGAACCCGACACTCCCTCCTCCTCCTCGGACAGGGAGAACCACACAGTTATTATAGAATTTATTTGCACTCCCACTGCTTCTTGAAATACGGTAAAATATTCTGATTACAGTACAAAATTTCATATTTCCGAGTATCAGTCCATAAGATCAGTTTCCACTCCTCAGAGATCCCGCTTCTGTTTTTTTTTTTTTTGGCACAGACCAGTCTTATTTTCAAGCCAAGGTGTGGCCAAACCTTTGACTAGTACCGTTGGGCGTAGAGCGTTGGTGGACACCCAAAATGTAATGAAACACGTAAAGTAACCCGAAGCACACGCCCCATGCGCCGCCCCCAAACCGAAAACCCGTTAAGTGCTACACCGAACCCGTATAAAGCAAACCTTGCACCATGTTTCATTGTGACGTGATGGAAATAGGTACATCATGGAGAAGAAGACAACGAGACAAATCTCGGAGCACAGCGTGCAATGGATAAGCGACGCTGGGAGCAGCACGTCGCCGGGATCTCGTCAGCCCGGTTTGCCGCAATAAACCTACTTAAGCCGTACAGCTCTTGTCGCAGGTAAACGCTGTATTCGTGGTGCGCTGACCGCTTATGTACAGCCCAGCTATGAGCGAATTGTATTTTATCTCCAAGAGAGAAAGGCTTGGGTGCCGCCTATAACTCACCCCCCCCAGCAACCCCACCCTCGAACTCGTCCCCCGCGATGTCAGGCTAAAAATATACAGCCTTCATTAAATAACTCGCAGCGAGGATAAATGGACAGGGAGTCATTTGGGAAGATGAAACAGGCCGAACCCCAGGCTCGCGCCACCCCATCCGTAATACATCAACACGGTAAAGGGACGGGAGTGGCAAAGTTTGAGGGCGGGGGGCGACGGGATGCATATGCCGCTCTGATTAAGCTGTGGTCCAAGCGGAGGAAAAATGGGGAGACATCCAACCTTGATGTGCTTGATGTATTTCCATACACACTCCCATTTCCCCACCAGACTTAAATCCACTCATTAATCAGGAACCGGGCCATGAATCAAGCGCCGTTGCCCCTCGCTCCGTCTACGCGTGTATGTATACTCCTTATGCTCGTGGATTTCCCAGAGAAATTCCGTAAGAAAGCCTGCGCTTCGCTTCTTGCGTTCGCACATTTGCTCGCCGCTTTATCGGTTCTGTCCTTTTCGGACTTTTTTAGTTTTCTTCTTTTTTTTGAAAATGTCACCCGGAGAAGAATTTTCCAGCCACGACTGGAAGCTGTGGCACAGGAAGTACAAGAGAGCTGTGCGTGCGGTACGTACTTGTGTTTTCAGAACGCCGTTCCTTCTCCTATAGCTGCTTTCTTTCACTCGTGCTCATTAGCATATTCATGAGTTTCCCTCAACAACAAAGGCATTTGAGAAAAGGGCACCGAGGCTCTCCTCCCTCCCCAATTTGCTCCTTACTCACATGGTATTTTTACAAGTTTCTAGACGTTTGCTAATGTTAAACAGTTTTGCTACGCTGACATGGGAGGAACTCAGTGAAAGACAATATTTTAGTAATATTATATACACACACACACACACACACACACACACACACACACCATCTGAAACCACTTGCCCCATGCGGGGTCGCGGGGAGCCGGAGCCCAACCCCACAACACAGGACGTAAGGCCGGAGGGGGAGGGTACACACCCAGGACGGGACGCCGGTCCGTCACAAGGCACCCCAAGCGGGACTCGAACCCCAGACCCACCGGAGAGCAGGACCCGGTCCAACCCCCTGCACCACCGCACCCCCCAGAAATATTATATATTGCTAAAATATATAAAAATATATTTTAGAAATATTTTAAGCAATTTGGCTGCTGCTGCTTGCTGATCTGGCCGCATGGAGGATCTATTAGCAAATCACATGAAAGAAACAGATAGACCACAGACCATAGACCACAGAGACGAACCATAGACCACAGATGACCAAGATGGACCGTGTCCATGAGCTTTTAAAGTCCTTCGAAAAAGAAAATATACTCTCTTTCAATTCTATGGTTTTATATATGGAGAGCTAAGAAAACATGATCTGGTCTTTACCATGTCCTAAAATGAGGTAAGTCTAACCTCAGCTAAGAAACAAAACTTAACAGATTCCACTGCATCATTATGTTTTTAACGTAAAACCAGACAACGTGCAGACAGAAGCCATGTGTGAAAACTAGGTAAACTAAACTCAACGTAACCCTCATTCCTTTTTTGTACCTTTTTATTATTAGAAATACCACAAGTATTACTGTTCTATGTGTTGTGGCACCACACTACACTTTGACGAGTGCCGTGTTTCGTTCCGGGAACGAACCGTCGGACTCAATTGCAGAGCGCACCGGTGTTTATTTTGGGAAATGCACAAGAAACGTAGTCAGGGACGGCGATGGTCTTCGATTGGCAAACGTCGTACACAGGACAATCCAGAAGCGTGGTCGAAGGACAGGCCTATGGTCAGAACACTAGAAGACTGGCACTTGGATCAGGAAGGGGAAGGAACACGGGATGAGGACGAGGACGAGGGTGAGAGCAAGGGCAAGGGCAAGGGCAAGGGCAAGGTCAAGGAAACCGAAGGCTGACTCTCAAGGTGAGTGAGCGTTAGGCGAACAAGGTTCCGCGTCCACCGTCGCTCTGCCGCCGCCTTTTATGCCTCCGACTCCGTGGAGCCCCAGGTGTGCCCTGTGGCACCGGTGACGCGGGAGCGGCAACGGGGCTATTTTGGGCACGTGACCGATGAGAAATGAGGGCTACGCATCAGTGTACACTAGGAGCCAACGTGAAGCGGAATCGAAAAAGATTTTTTGGGATTGAAGAAAACTGAGCACAGCTGCCCAGCGGTGACATATGGAGGCGAAGTTTGTGCAAATATTAATTGAGCGTTTCACATGTGGTAATTCAAGTGTTTGTCCTGTTAATGTACATATTGTGTTTAATTAGCACAATTAGTTTTTGAAAGAAAGAAATTGAAAGATTAACATAGTGGTTTGAGATGCTGCCTCGTACTTGAAGGACTCAAGTTCAAATCCCACCTCCTGCTTGAATAAGGTATTTACCCTTAAGCAAGGCAATTGCACCAGTAAAAATGTACCCAAGTATCGAAATACAAAGATCCTTGTAAGCAGCTTAACCCTGTAAGTATGTACTGACTGGTGAGCAGTTGTCCTAAGGCGGGGTTACGGCGAGGTTTTGGCAGGGCTACGGCGGGGTTACGGCGCTCTGCTGCCTATCCCAGAGGTATTGGGCACTAGGCTACACAGGGTACATCCCTGCAGGGGACAGCAGTCTATTGCAAGGGCACTAAGTCTCTCCGGGGAATTTTTACATTGTACAAAGTAGTACTAAATAGTTGACCAATTTGAACGAGGAACAGTAAATAACTTTTTTCCTTTTCAGATTTATTTCGGTTCGATTAAATTCTTTTTATCGACTCCATTTTACTCAAAACATTGAAAGCACTGAATGAGGGGTAAGATGTGATTGACACACAAAACTAGTGATGATGATGATAATAAGAAGAGAACAAAGACAACAGGGCAAAAGAGGCACTTTTCTAATTCTGTGAAACAAGACACCTTGCGAGTGAGGAACAGAAAACAACAAACTCGGTGACCAAGGAATTGTGGGAGAATTCACGAATTCACGAATCCGTCAGTGTGGACCCCTCCTCGGCATTCGAATGCAGCGGAGTGTTACGGCGCGTTAGTAACATACCGCAGATGCTGATGTAAGCAGAGCCGTTTAAAACAAACAAACAAACAAATGGAAGGACAGGGAAGGCAAGAGAAAATGCAACTTAAGGCACGACGACGTGCTCACCAGCGTGCAAACCTTCACTCCTCTTTCACAAGCGACTCGCAGATGCAGTTTAATCGGCGCCGAAGGCTTCGGCAGGTCGGCTCGCGTACCTCCCAAAGGTACGGCGGCGGGTCCCCTACCTTTCCAACGTCTCCTGGTCTCTTTCGGCGGTGTTTCGCAATGCGACGGCCCTCGAAACAGCCGTTTCCAGCACAGCAACAGCAGCTTTAAAAGAATATCCAGAGCGGACAAACAGGATTATGGAGAAAAGAGCACGTTTACATGAACGTATTAAATCTGCATACCGCTCATCGCTCGTCGCATCATTAGGAGGGGTCATCAGTTCCACACATGCAGGCCCTGTATGGCTGTCTGCTTCCTTCATCTTGCTCCGTATCTCCTCGCCTCCACTTGTCGAGAGCAGAACAAAATAAAAATGCGTGTTTGTTCGGGTTACTTCCACATATTAAGTTTTTTTGCAATTTGAGAAATGGCAGGCAATGTAAAGAAGTGTGTGCACAAGGACAGGGGTCTGCAGGCTCCCTATTAATCTCAAGCCTCCCTAGAAAATACAGACAAGCTACCTGGCATCTGTCTAGAGGCATCAGCGTGCACCACTAACCAAGGCAGTAGTTAGTAATGAAAGTGAAATGAAAACGAAATGTCATTGGGAGACACAGGCTGTTTCCCGCTTCGTCGGTGCCGTCATTTTTCTTGTTAATGTACCATGTCGAATTTGGAAGGCGATGGCTTGAAAATGAAAGGTTGCATGTCTCACTTGGTTGGCAATATGTATTTGATAACCGCAGTAAATCAACGCGGTGAGGGAAACACATGTTAATGGAAGGCACTAAATTGGAATGGAATTTGTTTTAGAGGGAAAGCGCCTGTGCTGCAGGAAAACAGAGCCATTTGTTTAGCTGGCTGAAATAAGAAGTAGAAGGATTTAACAGAGGTATTGTCTTCCCAAAATACCGCTGGTATGAGGTCCAGCCCAGTCATCTGGCACAGAATTCATCGGGGACAAAGTGGAAGGGAATTACTCTGCCGTACCTGCTTTCTACTATCCTGTAAAAAGACCACGGCGAGAGGCTGTTTGAAAACCACCGACGCCCAGGATGCACCGTGGTGCAAATAATAAGCACAGGATACCTCACAACATGACGAGCACGTACGGTACGTGCATATGCTGTTGTTGCTGGGAAAGCGAAGGCTTCCATTTTTCAGACAGACGTTAGTGCAGCCCATGAATTTTCATGGCGCACAGCGGACGTTGTGCCCGGACACCAGTCCCGGTTCCTTTCTCACACTGACATCGGAGACGAGCGGCTCAAAGCAGAGTGGCGTTGAGGAGAGGAAAAAAAGATGTGGCTGAAGGAAGCTTGGAATAAGAGAAAAGCAGTGATTTCAATAGGTGATCATTTTTTGTTTTGGAAAATTTGTAGTAATCACATGGGGGGTGCGGTGGCGCAGTGGGTTGGACCGCGGTCCTGCTCTCCGGTGGGTCTGGGGTTCGAGTCCCGCTTGGGGTGCCTTGCGGCGGACTGGCGTCCCGTCCTGGGTGTGTCCCCTTCCCCCTCCGGCCTTACGCCCTGTGTTGCCGGGTAGGCTCCGGTTCCCCGTGACCCCGTAAGGGACAAGCGGTTCTGAAAATGTGTGTGTGTAGTAATCACCTTATTTGTAAGTGTCACTCACACACACACACACATTTTCTGAACCGCTTGTCCCATACAGGGTCACGGGGAACCGGAGCCTACCCGGCAACACAGGGCGTAAGGCCGGAGGGGGAAGGGGACACACCCAGGACGGGACGCCAGTTTGTTGCAATGCACCCCAAGCGGGACTCGAACCCCAGACCCACCGGCGAGCAGGACCGTGGTCCAACCCACTGCACCACCGCACCCCCTTGTAAGTATCACCTATAGTTTTAATACAGCTCAACAGTGCCTTCTACTGAACTGTGAATCTCTAAAAAAGTCACAGAAAATGGCCCTTCTTAACAATTCAACCTTTTTTCTAACTTTACTTGCAGCACAGATCACTAATGGTAAAGGTTTACACATTGTGTGCTGTACTTGCTGTGTCCTTACATTTACACTTATTTATCAGAGACTTTTCTCCAAAGCAACTTCCAATGAACTCCATGTAGTGTTACCAGCCCACACACCTACACCTTATTCACCAGGGTAATTTACACTGCTAGATACTCTACTTCTGATGGGTCACTCATCCATACATTAGCGAAACACACCCTCTCTCTCTCTCTGTCACTCACACACCATGGATGAACCTGACCAGCATGTTTTTGGAGTGTGGGAGGAAACCAGAGCAACCGGAGGAAACCCACACGGAGACGGGGAGAACATGCGAACTCCACACAGACCGAGCGGGGACTGAACCCATGTCCTCTCGCACCACCCAGGCACTGTGAGACAGCAGCGCTACCCACTGTGCCAGTTAACACACTGAGTTCAACAATTAAGGAGCAGCCTGAAGGAAACGGCCAGTTCTGGGGTGAAGCACGACCGCAGATGATAGAAGCACCACGAGTTTGACTCACAGTGCACTTAATTGGACTGGGAGGCAGGGCATTAAGAGCAAAGCAGAGCAAATCACCGAAAGCCGTTCCAGGCTAGCTATCGGGGGGGGCAATAATGAGGGTTGCCCTTTTGGCTGACATTCCCAGAGAACTCCACCCCAATCATCCCTCCTCACACCCGTGACACTGACACCGCACGGCAGGGCCCCACCCGTGGCGCCGGAACTTGCCGACGGTATCAACCTCAGATAGGAAATATCTGGCCACGTAGACGGCACTCGTTACAGGCGTGGCTCTGTGTGTGTATGTACAGTGTGTGCGTTTTGTAAAGGAGATGGTCTTGCAGCACACGCGAACGCAGAGGACATGGTTGTCATATAAAAAGGGGAGCAGAGCACACGCACAGCAGAAAATGTATCTGTTTGAAAGAAAATAGAAGGGAAAGTTAAAACCCAACTTTAATTACATTAATTACATTGTCAGGGGTCCAACAGCAGGACCTCGTCCCGCTTTTTAGTTAGCAGCCCTAGTCGATAACCAGTGTGCCTCCCGCTACCCGCATCGCCAAGAGATGTAGGCGTCATCTACCGCAGGCCGGAGAGCGGCCGGAGCGCGACGGTCACTGGCCGGAGTTCACGAGGAGCGGGGGGGGACGCTGGAAGAGCTTTAAGGGGACAGTCTGCCCAAGCTGCACTGCAAAATGCACATGTGACTGGGCAATAATTGCCTTTATGGAACACTGACAGACCATAGTCTCTTATAAATACAGCAGTACTGTGCTGTGGATATTGACAAAAGACAATAGCATCACACAAGAAATGATTAGCACAACATCTACAGAGATTTTCTCGGCTTTATATACATATATATCTTTTATTTTTCAGCTCCTTTTGCATTTCAAAACATACCACATTTTTAAAATAGATGGGATAAACTAATGACAAAGAGGAGGGAGGCTTGGAAAACAAGGTAAATCACAAAAAAAGATGGCCTTCATATGATCCAAGGAATGTGTCCTTATTGTCCTGCACAGTGAGAAGGCAATATTTATGACTTTCACCTCTAAAATCCAACAAGAGACGTTCCTGTCTTGTCGCGTCGCGATAAATGCTCGTGGAGCAATATATTTGCCTGACCGCACCGAGATGGAAAAAGCAGAAGGCTGCCAGCATGCGCAAGGACCTGTCGAAACACTCGCTTCATAACACCAGCACACGTCGGTACATTTTGTATTTTTCCCCCTTATTACTACTTTCACTTTTCTTTGATTTCCTAAATGGACCCTTCCATCGGCCACCTGAAAGATTCTTCATAGAAAGACAGGAAGTTTCCCTTCTGGGTTCAGGGATCTCACTCATCATCATTTTGAAACTGGATTTCAGGTTTTTGTGCTTGAAATCCCATGTGCGTAAGAACATCGCTGCAACGGCTCGTCTCGTGGCTACAGTACATGAAAAATGTGCTGCTGACTAGTTGCGTGTTCCTTATATCAGCAAACAAACCACAAACTGCCTTGTTCGTTCCTTTTTTTTGTTGTTTAAACTTGAATTATTAAAGCAGGACAGTTATTTTGATTATAATCTAAAATATGTAGTGAACTGAGAGATTATTAGCAATATTCATGTTCAGGGTGCATGGAAATATTTGGAGTTATTTATTGACTTGGATCACACTATACAGATACAAAATGAACATTAAGAGCTTAGCGGTACCTTGCACTATAAATACACATTTAAAGCAAATCTCTATTTACAATACAGTATATCCTATACTATATTTATAAATACATTTTACATTCTTACAATCTACAATGCATACTGGGTGTATTCTTTGTAAAGTTCACCTGAGCGTTTAGTTGGCGGCAGACCTACACATACCGTCACATAAACAGGGGGAAAAATACAAATACACAGTCTAACATATTCTTCAAAATACAACAACAAAACAAGAATTCAAATGCTGAAAGAGAAAAAAAAAAAAAAAAAAAAACACAGTGAAATATTGATCTACAGACAGGAGTCGCCAACCTCATCCATTTGTTCGTGTTCCCAGGGTCTAGACGCTACAGAGGAGGAGGACTTTTAAAGGATTCGGAGAACACGACTCCTTCCTTGTCATTCCTGCAACAACCGCCACAAAGCGCTGTCTGTACTGTGGCCTCACTGTAAAGAATGCACAGAACCTGGCGTGGTCACCCTACTTGGTGCGTTCTTCCCACCTGGTGTGGTCATCCTACCTGTTGTGGTCATCCTATCAGGTGTGTTCTTCCTACCTGGTGTGGTCATCCTATCAGGTGTATTCTTCCTACCTGGTGTAGTCATCCTACCTGTTGTGGTCATCCTAGCAGGTGTGTTCTTCCTACCTGTTGTGGTCATCCTATCAGGTGTGTTCTTCCTACCTGGTGTGGTCATCCTATCAGGTGTATTCTTCCTACCTGGTGTAGTCATCCTACCTGTTGTGGTCATCCTAGCAGGTGTGTTCTTCCTACCTGTTGTGGTCATCCTATCAGGTGTGTTCTTCCTACCTGGTGTGGTCATCCTATCAGGTGTATTCTTCCTACCTGGTGTAGTCATCCTACCTGTTGTGGTCATCCTACCTGTTGTGGTCATCCTAGCAGGTGTGTTCTTCCTACCTGGTGTGGTCATGCTATCAGGTGTGTTCACCCTACCTGGTGTGGTCATCCTATCAGGTGTGTTCACCCTACCTGTTGTGGTCATGCTATCAGGTGTGTTCACCCTACCTGTTGTGGTCATGCTATCAGGTGTGTTCACCCTACCTGGTGTGGTCATCCTATCAGGTGTGTTCACCCTACCTGTTGTGGTCATCCTATCAGGTGTGTTCTTCCCACCTGGTGTGGTCATCCTACGATCTGGAGTCTTTTTCTGAGTTGACATGACAAAGAGCAGGAGAGCACATGTACTCCTGAACCAAACACTGGGCGATGATGCCGCAGTATGTTGGAAAACCACCTTCCCAAGAAGATTCACTGTACATTTGGTGGGAGGAGGAAGAATGCAGGTTCCCGACACACTACTTTCTTCAGGTCTTTAAAATGTTGTCCAGATTGCATCTTCTTCATTTTTTGGTCCCATTTAAGCTACTGTATGCTGTAATTCTATTTTTGTACACTTTTATTTTCACACGCTCAAACCTACAGACTTATGAATTTCAGTGCCAGTGGATTAGATTTATAGGCTGAAGTTCAAAAACCCAATGCCATTTTGTGCAGACATTCTTCAGTGGATATCTCAGAAAACCCAGAGAAATGAGAAAAATAAATAATTGAACAATGTAAGACGAAAAACAAATGCATTGACCTCGATCAGCGGGTACGCGTAATGCTGCAGAGGTACTGTAATGAGAAGCAGCGTTGAGCTGTTATTGCCCTGTTCCTGTTTGTCCGCAGCCGCCCTCTCTGTTTGCAAGGTTCCAGCTTTGATCACCAATGAACTGTTTCAAGGTTAGTTTATATAAGCGCCTGCGTTTCAGGAACAAGACAAAAAGTGAACAGAGAAATCAACACATCAGTTAACGAAAACTAAACAAAGGGAAAAAAAATCATAAAAATGCCTCTTGACTTTTTATCGCTTATTACAATGCTCTTTGTAGGGCTCTTTTTTAGTTCTTTGATGCAGTTGATTCATTCCATGTACCTATGTTTTGCCTTTAACGTTGTGGTTGTCATTTGTTTTAATTAGTCTCTATCCAAGGAAAATCTAATGTCCTTTCTATTAGCTACACTATAAAACTGTCAGGCGCCGCAGCCATTTAGAGGGCATTTTCCACCCCAGTTCCTCTTATTCGACGGTGTCCCACAATCCTCCTTGTTCTCCAAAGGCATTACAGGTGAGTTAAAACCACATCTCATTCTCACTTTTCACAGATTGTCTTGTAGCCTCTCCATGTACGTTCTAATTTCTGTGGACTGTCCTAGGTCCATGTCCTGACACACCCACTTGATGTCATCCTCATTGCCTATGAGGATGGAATTGGTGTAGGGGCCTCCATCATCTGGGAGGATGGTGGCAAAGGAAGTGAACTTGACTCGCTTGCGCTTCGCGCTGGGCGAGTTGTTGAGAGGCTCGGCCTTGAGGTCCTTGCCGTTGCAGGGTCCCGGGTCGGCAGAGCGGTGGATTTGACCTTGGATGTTCTTCTGTAATCCGCCGTTGAGGAGGTACTTGCTCTCCTCGTAGCCTTCGCCGCGGTCGATGATTGTGGTGCACTCGTCCGGCTGGGGCGAGACGTCCGTGTGGTGCTCCAGGAGCTCGGCCTCATTGCCCAGCCACACCCAGTCATGGGCATGGTTCATGTTGCCCTGCTCCAGCACTGGCAGCTGCTTGTGGCGGTACTTGAAGGCGAAGGTCACGCAGTTGATTAGAAAGACCAGGATAGCGAGGCAGAAGACACCCAGGAGCGCATACATCCCAATCTCCAGGTCGGAGAGGCCTCGAGACAGGTGGGACAAGTCACTCTGCGTGCCCCCCGGGAGGTCAACTTGAGCAGGGAAGCTGGTGAGGTCCACCGGTATGTTGAGGCCTTGACCTGCTCCGCCTCTCCCAAGCTTGTTGCCCCCAGTGCGACTAGTGATGGTGGTCCTGGTGGTGGTACTAACTTTCCTCATGGCCCCCTCTTCACGATCTGAGGCGGCGCTGTTGTACTTCCAGCCATCTGGGCTGGCCCTGTCCCCCTCGGTTCCCTTCACTTTCCGCTCACTGGTGCTGTTGTCCAGATCACCCTCCTCTTGGCCTGAGCCCCGCTGATCCACATCGTTCTGCCCAAACTTCACTCTCACATTGCCCGTCCCGACGGCCAGAACGCTCTTCCTCTTGGACTTCTGGCACGTTTCAGAGATGACCATCTCCACCTTGACCAGCGGGCCCTGCCCCTCACCTTCAGCCACCACCACTGGCCACTTGAGCGGGTTTTCCTGGTAAACGGAGACAATGTTCTCGTCCAGAGAGGTGGCGGTCAAACTGAAATCTTTGGGGTCATAGATGTCGAGAGGGGTCACGGAGCCATCGCTGAACTGAATCCAGGCACTGATGATGGCGTCCTGCAGAAAAACGTCACACAGGCAGAACATCTCCTGAGTCAATTATCGCAGCGACAACATCCTGTACCACAGGGACATTTGTACACACTGAGCTTCGCCGAGATTGTTCGTATTGTCTCTCGTAGTTTACGCTGATTTTCGGTAATTGAAAAGACGTTCTGTGATCTCCAGCTCAAGAACGCAATAAACAACAAAGTGCAAGAAATAAAGTGCCTTTCATTAAAATTATTAATTTCACACGTTATACCACAAAATGGAGCAGCTGCTGCTTTTTGCAAATCTGTGTAATTTCCAAATTTCCCCAGATAAAAGCACAGCACTGTTGTTTCCTTAATAAGAAAGTCCTGCTAAAGTGAGCAGTGCTGGTACCCTTCAAGAAAAGTAATTACACCTCCGTGTTTGATACGACCAGTAGATTTCTCCCACGACAATAAGACGGTGAATAGAAAATATGAACGGAAGGTTAAATGGGGAGAGAACTGCATCCAGTTTCATAACCATAAGGCACTGCTTTTCAAATCATGCTGTTGATAGCAATAATAACTTGGGACATGGAAATAATTACTCCATGGTGAACAGCCTCTGCATAACATAAAAAGTGCACATTTGCATACTGAACAAAAGAGAAGAAAGAGACCTTGTTTTGCCGTTTTTCCACACATCTCGAGAAAAAAAAGAGTTGTGAGGAACTGCACTGTACAGTGTGTAGGGATTAGAGCCTCACACTGCTGTGAAAGCTGCACAACAGCCATGATAATCCAGGAATTAATTATGGCAAAAGAATGTGTGTGTGAACTGACCCCATACTGATCCACACTCAGTGACACTCCCAGTGTCACCTGTCCTGGCCGGAAGGTCAAAATACTGGCCAAATGTATTAAACGTCATATTCCAGTTATCACTTGGTGGGGTTTTGTTTCGAAAGTCACACTGCTCGGCGTTAAAAAGCCCGGTAATATTATTAATAGTCACTTTTTTCATTTCAGAAAATGATACGGCTGTTTCCAGAGTAAAGAACTTTACCTCGACATGAGCACATCCTCACACACTGACCCTTCAGAACTGAGAACCATGTAGCCATGCCATGTAGCAAATATCATTATTCCACAATATTCTGTCTAATTATTACACTGAATTATGCATGACTTCTACACTACAACTGCCTACAGTTGGCAGCCCATGTCCGCATCCACATTCTGTCCTGTGAATTTCTTGACTGTCTTGCACTCTGTTCTATGTTGCACCACCATGGTCTCCGGAGAAACGATATTTCGTTCCACTGTATAGAGGAATGACAATAAAAACAACTTGAACTTGACCCTGTATTATATTTGCAGCATATCAATTTTCTAAAATAATTTTCTAACTATTTATTTATTTATTTATTAAGCGCCACAAGCCGCTTCAGCCAGTGTTGTGCGTTTTCATCTCGGAAAACATCCCACAGGTGTTTGAACTCATAGACACACGTTGTCTGAACCGCTTGTCCCATGTGGGGTCGCGGGGAGCCGGAGCCCAACCCAGCAACACAGGGCGTAAGACCGGAGGGGGAGGTGACGCACCCAGGACAGGACGCCAGTCCGTCGCAAGGCACCCCAAGCGGGATTCGAACCCCCAGACCCACCGGAGAGCAGGACCCGGTCCAACCCACTGCACCCCCTCGTGTTTGAACTCTAACTGGACATTTTTCCTATTGTTTCCATTCACTTCTGCTGTGTTTTGTGGAGGAAAGTTTCCATGAAAATGGCAAATGGCAGTGAAATGTTTTAGCCCCATTCACAGCCAGCGCAGTGCACCACGGTCTCCGAGCTGCGTGCGGTGGGAACAGAAGGACGCTGCTCCACTCCACACACGTTTTCTGACACACACTCACACGCACCTGTTTGGAGGAGTGCAGGAGGTCCTGGGCGGTGGCCGTAGCCACGATGGCACGGCTGCTCCCCAGGCTGGGCTGCAGGGTCAAGGAAATCCCGGCCACGAGCTGCACCCCCAGGTCAGTGATGGTAACTTTGTCGTCCAGCACAGTGATCGTCTTCTCTGCCAGGATGGAGTCCGAGAGGGGGGACAGCACCTGGGAAGGACACGGCCAGCTGTTGGCTCTTGCTGCTCGCACCGCTCAAACCGACGGGTGAGCGAGTCCCGGTCCGGAAACATCTCTCACCGGATCGGCTCCTTAACCACGATGCTACTGTACCTGCGGCTAGTGACAGGCCAAATAAACATGAAAACACCTGTGTATTGACGTTCATCTCCCAGCTGAGAGTCGAGAAACCACAGCGCTACAGGAAAACTAACCGACTAACCAACTGATTGATTGATTGAGTTTAAAAAAATGGTGACGGGTCAGTGCCGCGGTCGCAGTTTGCAGGCCTTCCTTATGCCCCTTAAATTAACCATTTCGGCTGAGTGCTGTCACCCGTCACAGAGCATTCTGAATTCACAGCGGCCGAGAGCCACGGGGCACCGGCGCACACACCGTGTCGCACGCTCGTGCCAATAAGCTCGAGAGGAGCTCATTAGAGCCGGGGAGGTGAGACACTCGAAGCTGGCAGACGAGCGCTCTCTCAGCAGTGCCACAAGGGCCCAGCGTGAAGGACGCATTGTCTTCGTCCCGTCGTCTCCTCCTTACACACTTCTGTGCCTCTGTTTAGAAAGACGGCAAACAGCTGCGGCCTCTTCCGTTTCTGTGACCTTGCCAGTGATATTTGCCCATTTTTTGAGCCAGATTATCGGCATTTGCGCAAATACCCAGAGCAAAGTGGCCAGAGAACACATCCCGTGCCGGTTGGGTACAGCGGCTCTACTCAGCCGAACCGGTGGCCTCTTCACAGCTTCAGAGTCATTATGCTACAGAGGAGATCATGTGGAGTCACATCTCCGAAGGGCGTTCTTTCAACACAGATGCATGTGGACAAAGAGGGTTACTGTGACACACACTTCCGGTGAGCAATACGGCCTCGAAGTGTGTGCGCGCGCATTTTCCCACTTCCATTAGCGGCAGAGCGATGTGTCCAAAGAGGACAAAACTGCATGGTGTCTCTCCAACACTGCGTGGTGCCTAAAAGCTACGTTTTCCTCACTAAAAGACTTACAAAATACAAAATCGCAGCTATTTTGTCACATCACTCTTCATTCTTGAAGCACGATGTATTTTAAAGTATTTATACCTCACTTAAGGTACAATAAGTGTGCTTTAACCCATAATCTGGCAATGTAGCCCTTACAGTTTATTTCTACATTTCTGCATTTCTGTATTTCAATATTTCCGTGTAAGAACGCTTGAGTTACACGTGTCCAGAGATATGAACTTTTCCCTTTTATTTTTATTTAATTGTTCTTTCTTCACTTGTCTGTTTTCAAAAAATTGTATATTGCAGATGAATTTATGGATTTATGATTTACAAACAAAGATACCAACAGACTTCCAGACCCGTCCGAGTTGGTAAGTTGAGGACCCAGCGTAAGTGTTTTACCAACTCCTACGCTACCCAGTACTGAGCCGCATCTCCGTACCTGGATGGTGGTGATGCCCAGGTCCCGGCCCATGAGCACTCTGCCCTCTATGAGGCGGGCGATGCGTGGGTCCTCCACCTTGAAGTAGTCCATCACCAGATGCGTGATGTCAGCCTGCCAGTCCGAGCCCAGCATGTACACGAGCTCGCCCCCGGGGTCGGCCGGCTCGGCCACAAAGTGCGTGAGCACTCGCACCGTGGCGTACTGGTACTGGAGAGTGCAGCCCTTGCCCTTCTTCTCCTCGTCATCGTCGTCCTCGCTGTCTCGCGTGGGGCTGCGGGGGAGGGACACAGAGAAGTACGCGCCGGGCTGCCGGCACATTCGGGGAACAGCACCTCCAAGTCGCTGCTGGGAACTGGCGGCCAGCACGCAAGAGTGTGTCTTACCTTCCCGCCAAAAATGTCATAATAAAGTGCGGTTGTGTGAAGAACTTAAGGTTAATTGTAATTTTTTGCAATTCGGTGAGTGACGGAGTCTCGCAAAACTAACAAGTTAATGGCCAGAATAAATGAAGCAAAATAACAGATCTTGTGCAGCGGCCCACAAGGACAATACCCCGAGTGACCAGACAAGGCACCACTGAGGTCCACTTATCCACTAAAGCTGTATACCTGTTCACAATTTCATAATCAATCACATACAAAAGGAGCAAACAAGTGAGGTAAGACACACACACACACACACACACACACTTTCTGAACCGCTTGTCCCATACAGGGTCGCAGGGAGCCTAACCCGGCAACTTAGGGCATAAGGCTGGAGGAGGAGCGGGCACACCCAGGATGGGACGTCAGTCCATCACAAGGCACCCCAGGCAGGACTTGAACCCCAGAGCCACCGGAGAGCAGGACCCGGTCCAACCCACTGCACCACTGCGCCCCCCCGAGGTAAGACAGTGGATTCTTAATCAGCTTTCCGTTGCAGTGTCCCTTAGTTACTCACTCATTTCCCAAGTCTTGTCCCACAGGGGTTTATGTTCCAGTACCGAGTGCCTGTCCTGTCTACACCTCCGTGTTCCAGTTCTGCTCACAGATCCGTGTTTCATTTTTGACCTTTGTGAGAATGCACCGTATGCCTCTTTGTCCCGGGTTCATCGTTTCAACTCTACACTGTACTTGACAGTCTGCACCGCGCACTTGTACATACACTCCGCACGTGGGGTTTTTATACTTTATGTCCGTGTTCAAAGATTACAGGAACACTCTCTTCCTGAGATGGACCGACATCGTGTCTGGGCGTTGAACGCCCCTCCCCCCCAACTCCCTGTGCTCCCTGGGTAGGCGCCGGAGCACGGTGACCCCGCACCCAGTGGTCCTATCGCCCAAAGTTACACTGATTGTCCATCATGTTCCACTGTCCACGAATCGCCTTTCATTGGCGCTATTCAGCACGTACATGTTCCACTGGCCTATTAAGGAGCTCCATTCGCACGGTTCCCATGAACAACCTGCTCATTATTTCATTCATTTAATTTACTTCAGAGTACCCTGAGCTGCTTTGATTTTCAATTTAAAAACAGTAAATGAATATAGAGTCACTAGGAAGGTGCAACTCTGCCGACACACTGCTATTCTGAGCTGTGACACTTTTTGTTGGGTTTCACAGCACTTCAGTTCGCATGTGACTGATCAAGGGGGTTGGAGTCTGTCGATGAGGCCAGAAGTGCACTGAGATGTAAAAAAGGGGGGGGAAAGTATGAGAAGCATCTTCATGCAGGTCCACGTGCCCAGTTTCACAACTCAGCAAATGGAGTTCAGAACTTCACTTCTGAACGTAAAACCAACTTTGGGAGCCAGTCATGGCACCCAGAAGTCAGAGTGACGGTCACATATGGTAAATCTGACTGTAAACAACACTGTACAGATGTCAAACGATCTCTAATTCACCTGTGTGGCACCACGATACAGGACGATAGTGCTCAGTACGGTATAATGTGGTATATTCTCTTTTGTGTTTCAAGGAGTTCTCTGTCCAGGATGAAAAACACTGAAAACCAAAAAGGGTCTTTTTTCCATCCTGTAGCAACAGTCATCTGTTGAATTGATGGAGTGGTTCTATTACAAAGATATTTCATTAGGGTAATGTACTGTATGCTCAAGAAATCACAATACTTCATGTCACTCATCCAAGAATTGCCAGTTTTCAAATATCTGAGTAATATTTAGTATCATTTTATAAAGTTCATCTGATGGCAATAAATATTGCAGTAGCAGCACCTGAAAAGCTGCACTTAGTCTATACACGTCCGCACGCAGCTCTGGGTGAACAAGACAATTTGACTCGTCTTCCAAACTCACCCATGGCAGAAGAAACTCTCCTTGACTGCATTCTTCTTTGGTGCAATTAAACTCAAAAAATGTATTTAAAAAACATGACACTTGATTACAAAGGAGAAAATAGAGTACACTGCATAAGCAATAAAAAAATTGTAAGAATAATATATAAAAATTGCAAAGACAGATTTTCTTCCCTTTACTCCAAGAGATGTCCAGAGCGCCTTTTAAGCCTGCTAAGCAGAAAAATAACTCGTGTAAAGACACCTGTAAAGGTCAGTCCCCAAAATCTCAGAGTTTCAGTCCATTTTTACTGTGTATTGGACTCTTATGTTTTCATTATGACTCCTTATGACAACGAATGATTTTCCAGTATTTCAACCATTTAAACCTTTCAGTACTACTGCAAGAAAAGAGAAGAAGCTTCATTACAACCTTGTCCTGTTCACTGGGTTCAGCAGAGATGTACAGCTTTCCAAACAGCTTGATAAATTCAACAAATTAATGCTGGATCCTTAACAGCATCAAAAACAGCAGTGTGGATGCAGGAATAGCAGCATTAAACAAGAGGAGATTAAAGAAAGCATCTTTCAGTAGCCTTAACATAAAACACATTTAAAATAAAACAACTGCAATTAAATAATGACATTTAATATACCAGCAAACAAAGTGAAAGTGTTTCAAAACATTTAGAAGAAGTTTTGCGCTGCTGACAGGAAGCACAAATCACGTGCAGATTTTCAATCAGTGTTACTGTATGTCAGGGATTTAATTTATGGGTTACTGTACAGGGTGCAAATATAAAACAGATGATATCTGTCATAAATCACAGGAAAAAAAACATATTCTCTTAAGAAAAAAAGTGTAGAGAACAAGAACATTAATAAAATTAAGTCAAAGTTAAGATATTTGGAATATCTGTGAGCACCAGCCCCTGCGTTGGAGAATAACTTCAGACTGGACCACCAAAAAGGTAAAGTGGCAGGAGAAGTGACTGATAGAGCGTTGCCGTGGGGACAGACACAGCAGCCCATTTCCGGTAAGGAGCCCTGAAGAACTGAGCCAGCGGAAGGACACGTGGGACACGTCACGTGAAAACCCTTGGAAATACGGCAATGCCGGCAGAACTGGGGGGAAACACAAGAGGTGGGCCTGCTAGTAACGTGACGGAGCGATGACTATGGGCGCACCGCTTTGAGGACTAAAGACAGCGGTGCAGAAGGGCACGTTCTGGAGGCGCTCCGTCCGTGCGGTCGCCGACGACTCTAAGGTTTGTGGGGTCAGCGTGGCCGGGGTGTCACGTGCAAGACCTTCTCTGAACGCATGCTGAGCGCGGACTTTAAGAAAGGCAAAAAGAGCAGGGCCGTAAAACGAAAGTGCCGCACTGGACACGGCCACAAGGCGAAAAGAGTCGCAGACACAGTGCACAGCGCTCCCAACACTGTTCCTTTCAAGGGTGCCGCAGGCGCAGAAATTCTCCGCACATTTCAAAGACAGGTCTGCCTGTCCAGCCGCGCCCTTTCAGCAGCTCTCTGCACAAACAAGGAGAAGCTGCCTTCAAAGCTGAGGAAACAAATTGGACAAATTGAAAAATGAGCCCGGGAGACACACTCAAGGCCGTAATAGTGCAGCCTCCGTAGAGCCGAGCTGCAACGGGCGCGAGCAGATGAAGGGAACAAAGTGCTGGTGCTGAACCACGAGGGGACGGGGAGACGGGGAGACGGGGAGAGGAACCCTTGATTCTTTTGGGAATCTCCCACAACATCGCGGCGTTAGCGTAGACGTATAGAGTATAGAGCTCATTATTAGCGTTCCCTTCCCTTCAAGGACGGCTGCGCACTCCTAGGCCCCCTGTGTGTGAGAAGTAATGCAAAAGTGAAAAATAAGAGAAAATTACAGTGCAGCTATCATTAAAATTATTGCTCCACTGAGAAGCTCCCTTTATCCCAGCGACTCATGGCACTCAACCGCTTCACACTGCCTGCTGTCCTTCAGGTCTCACTTGACGTGAATGAGCGAGTTTCGTACTGCAGCGACGGACGTGTAGCGGCAGCGTTCCGGTGCAAAGACTCGGGCTGCGAAGACACTCTCCCAGCGGGAGTCCACAGCAGTCCAGCGCTACTACCGCCATCAAACCCCTCCGGTGGATACAGAATAGCACGGTACGAGCTGTGTTTCAACAAGTGTACATTCTAATTTGTTCTGTGTCAAAGCTGTACACTCTTATTAGTGAACATAAAGACTCTGTTCAGCAGTCCGGCATGAGGCCTGCAATGACACGTTTGACGTTTTACTTCTGACCTCATGATCACACATAAAACAGTAAATTTGGTGACATTAAATGAAAAGTGTGCATTTGGTGCCTTAGTTTTGAAATAAACTCCACTCAGAGTTGACTCAAAATGGCAGACTCACCGACGGTTGCCAAGGATGGGCACCCTCCAGCCCTTCACCTGGCTGAGCTCTGCGTCCGACACTTCAATCTGCAGAGGTAGTCGTGGCGCCCACACCGTGAGTGGCAGCTGAGCGCTCAGGTGCAGGAAGGTGAAGTTGACCCTCACCGACAGCTTTCCGCTCACCTCTTTGCCATTGACCAGGATGGCGTCGCATGCTGGGGTCACCTGTGAAAGAGGAGTGGTTCCCAATGAGCACGCAGGGAGCACTGGCCAAGCTTCTTATCTTTCTGGCACATTTACAGAACTTAGAATATCATGGTGTGGAAAAAGTATAATTCCTAGTTTAAGGTCCAACTCATCCCGTTGAGGGTGGTGGCGGTAACAGGCCGAGAAAGAAGAGCCACAGTTTTCGAAAGCAACAGATTCTAACAACTCCTGGGGGTCTTGAAGTGTTAACAGGCCAAACCCGGGATATAATCTCTCCTGCGTCTCCTAGGTCTGCTCTGAGCTTCCACCTAGTGGGACGTGCCTGGTGTGCCGGACCTTATGTGGCGCCTTGAGCAGCTCTTTTCAATCTCGAGGACCAAGACTTTACAACAAGGGCCTCCTGTCACAGGCACCCTTTGCAGGAACCTCATTTTTGCTGCTTGAACGAGTCATCTTGATCTCTTGATAACTGCTCAAAGCTCATGTAGGTGAGATCAAGGACGTAAGCAGTAACTTGCAGGCACTGACTAAGGACTCTGCTGCTGCACAAAGTCATTGCTTGATCTCATCTGCCATTATTTGTGAGAAGGACTGTGATGCATTGAAACTCCTCTACTTGGGCCAGCTTCTCCCAAATGGCAGGAGAGACACGAGAAACAAAAGGAAGGCAGAAGAGAGGAGAGCCCTGGAACCCCATACTCCTGCAGCACCTCCCCAGAGAATAAGTTTGGCACATTATCGTAGGACTTCTCCTGGTTGACAAGGCTCATGTAAACCGGCTTTGCAAATTCCCATAATTCCTCCATCACCCTAACAAGCAAGTGTTGGTCCGTCCACTGTTCCATGGCTAGACCAGTCCTTTACGCAATACTGAAGACACCCTTAGCCAAGAGACCCCAACGATGTCCTGTGCATTTCTGGATAAAAGTCATCCACCCCTCCAGCTCTACTTCAAGGAAGCTGTTTCACTGCTACAGTAACTCCAGTCTAGGAGAAAGAGCCTGACCCCTTAGACTTCAGTGGTTACTGGGTTCAGCAATTTGACAAAGTGCTCTTTCCACTCCCCAGTGAAACCCCCAGCGGAGGGTCGCACAGCCCAGGCTTTGCTGAGAACAGGCCGGGCAACGTTCTGATTTGAGCTCTGGAGTTATTGGACGGGTAGCCATAACCTTTTCAGGGAAGTTCCCAAGTCACTTCTTACAGTCTCACCGAAAAAAAAGAAAAAAGGGTAAAGATACTTTAACCTTCAAAACACACACTCCACCATTTTTGTTTAGTTATTTATCTGGACTTTCCAGATGGAAAGATGGATAAAGAGATGGATCCCTAAACTCTAACTGCAATGACAGAGGAACTGACTTCATTCCAGCATTCTTCAGTCCTCGAACATTAAGAAGAAAAGAAACACTATGCAATGCTCTCAAGGCTGAGTGCAATGTACACTTATATGTCTTCTGCACAAACGTAATTCTTACCTAATGTCTCGAAAATAGGGGGTGCGGTGGCGCAGTGGGTTGGACCGCAGTCCTGCTCTACGGTGGGTCTGGGGTTCAAGTCCCGCTTGGGGTGCCTTGCGGCGGACTGGCGTCCCGTCCTGGGTGTGTCCCCTTCCCCCTCCGGCCTTACGCCCTGTGTTGCCGGGTAGGCTCCGGTTCCCCGTGACCCCGTAAGGGACAAGCGGTTCTGAAAATGTGTGTGTGTGTGTGTGTGTGTGTCTCGAAAATACTTTACTCCCGTTGTTTTGAGTGAAGAGATACCGCAGTATGTAAATGAACTTATTTCAGGACACAGCACAATGGTAAAGTAAGGTATTACTTCCTTATTCCTTATTTTGTGGGCACTGGGTGGTTAATCAATGTAACAGATGACTTCTCAGGAGCAAATTAATCAAACTGTGAAATTTTGGACTGGTGAAAAGTTATTGATAGAGAAAGAATTTACTACAATTTTCAAGCTGAGCTGCAGTTTCCCACACGCTACTTAATCTAAGTACCTTTCTAGTTTCCGGCCTCATAGTCCTGGCTAATCATTAAAAAGTGAATATGAAGTGAGATGGGAAGAAAAATGGACTTGTGTGCATCTGACCTTAAAGCCCGAGAGAAGAGGAGGGGAAAAGTGATGTGGTGCCTGCGGTGTCACTGTTACACAATAGCCTATTATTCAAGGCCCTAGAGACTGAAACAGAACTGTTATGACATGAATGTGTTGAATGACAGGAAAAAAATGGATTAATCTAAGGTTGCTAGGTAGTAACAAAAGAATTGCTCTCAGTAGCAGCCCAAAAATATTTCAGGTAATTACATGTGAAAGAGCAAACAGTCCCACTCACTCCGTGTTTTCATAGAGGTTATGAAGCAGACACTCCATCTCCTTAAATTGGAATAAATTCATTATAGTCATATTTTGCCCCTTGCTGGAAGCTTTTGTCCGGAGTGACTGCTTGTCGCGACAATGTTTTCTTTTTCCAACATCACGGCTGAATGTTTAACTCAGGTGAAGTACTTCTGTCGAGGCTCCGACACCAGGATCTCTCCTGGGACTTGGAAAGGATCGAAGCCAAACACTTTTGCGAGCCTCGACTCCAGGCTACCTGGTGACTGGTGGCCCTAGAGCACAGCGACCCCCCCCGGTGGTCACCCATGTCTTTTCACAAGCGACAGCCTTCCTCACCTCGCGCTCCTCTCGCCGTGCCTCATTAACGTAACGTGAGGCTCCTCTCCAGCGGGAGGTGCGAGGTCGCCTCGGTAACGTGCCGTCTCTCGCCGAAGCGTGCGGTCAGCGATGGGCTCCTGCTGCGGTCAGTGGATTTCACCACAGACAGACAGAGAGCTTCATTAGGCTCCGTCTAGGGGGTCAGACCGGAGATCCTGAGTCCCGCGGTCGTGCACGTCATTTTAATAATTCAACGCTCACACGCCCACACTGGAACGGAAGGGCGTGCGGGAGGGGGGAGTCGAGAGCGTCCATGAGACGGGGGACATTCTCGGTGCTCAGGCACTTTCTTATCGGTGCGGCGCGTGCGGAGTTAATGTCTTAAGATGTTTTTAAGCCCGAGGTTCCCTAACAGTGCACGGCTGCTACAAACTGTCCCGCAGCGTTTCAAAAAAGACACTGTGATAAAATAATCATGTGAGCAAAGCTCACTTGTTGTGTCTTTTAGCTGCTGCCACACAAACAGTGTTTGGCTCCAGTTCCAGTTGTGCAAGAGACACTGGTTTGTACAAATGTCCAAACAGCTGTCCACAAGACAGGGGAACAAGAGCTACTGGGAGGGGAGGGGAGGGGAGGGGAAGGGAGGGGAGGTAAGCCGGCAAAGGGTCACAGCCGACTGGGGCTCCGTACCCTCTGCTCCAACCGGTGGTAAAGTGGAGACTCGACTCTAAATGGCTGAATACGTGTAGGTACCTTAACAGTGAGAAAAGTGTCCTCTACATGTCATGAGATCGTAACAAACGCAAGGAGAAGTGCGTTTATTAAACATAAATGCACAGAAAAAGTGCCCAGGTGTGCACCATGGCGAGAACTTCCTCTAAAAAGACAGCTAGGTCTCATCATTTCTGCTCCTCCTGATGGACAAGCTCAACAAAACAGTAAACAAAAATGGTGAGTGCAGGTAAAAGCACGTAGATACCAGACCTCCAGTCAGACCACACACACATACACACAAACACACACACTCACTCTGAACCACTTGTCCCATGTGGGGGTCACGGGTAGCCGGAGCCTAATCCGGCAACATGTGGCGCAAGGCTGAGGGGGTAGGGGACACACCCAGGACGGGACGCAAGTCCATCACAGGGCACCCCAAGCTGGACTCGAACCCCAGACCCACCGGAGAGCAGGACCCGGTCCAACCCACTGCGCCACCACGCCCCCCCCCCCCAAGTTAGACCATAACCTGCCAAATAAAAGCGGTAGTGGCTGGTAAAGGTCCTCGCTGAGCACTAGCGAGGTGCCCCCGGTGGGCTGGGACAGGGATGACACGGAGAGCGAGGCTGTCAGGGGACGAAGCACGGAGACGCTCCCCTCGGAAAAGCGCCGCCGAACAAATGCATAGGACCGATTAGGGCGGGAATGCGAAGAAACATTTTCTTTTCACTGCCTCACCCATCCTCTGAAAAGCGAAAACGTGACTCAGATTTGACAGTTCAGACGGCGAATTGATTCGGCAACATGCTGGCCCCTCTCTGCTCCCCTGTGATAAATTGCAGATTATTCAGCTGACAATGCAAAAACGGCACCGGGCGCCCAAAAAGACCAATCATTTCACAGTGTGCGCATCAAATTACTGGGAAAAATGGGCCGGCCCTTTATGGCAGACAGGGGAGGCCGCGCAGGAGGGGTGGGGACCCGGTGGGGACCCGTCCCGCACGACAGAACACGTGAGCCGTCGGCAGGAAGGAGGAAGGAGACGCCGTGCACTCATCGAGCCGGCCGGCCTCTTATCTCCGTCCTGCCTGTGCGTGACACCCACCGTCTGCTGGAGGAAGGGCTTCATTCACGGAGCTCCAGACACAAAAGAAGCGCCGCACTCTGTCCTGCACTTTTCTCTGGTCCCCGAGAGGGACCCCGATGAAAACGAACCCCGGGTTCCGCACCTGACAGGAGAGGGCAGAGCAGCTTCCGTCCGCCCCAGGCAGGCAGAGGGTTTTACCGTGCTGCACGCTGCCTACAAACTCGGAAACCAGCAGCTCTCCGGGGCGTAACGCCGGACAGGCTGCCGCGAGAAAAGGGTGGCAAGCGGACCGGTCCGTACCTGGAGGAAGTAGAGCAGCGGTGCAGAGGGTCCACCGAGGCGCTACTGTATATCCGAGCAAATCAAGCGCAGGTGCGTTCGGAAGCACGGAGCTCGGAGCCGTCAGCATGGCAGCCGAGCTGGAGCGCGGTGAGGAACTTAGAACCCGAGATCCCATCCGGCACAAGAGCTCCAGGTAGCGGTGACCCACGGATGTGCTCATAAGGCCCACCTGGTCGACTTTGACGGGAACACGGTATCCCTTCAGCCCGCAGCTGATTCATTCCGCTGTCACTGGCTGATTCCATTAAGACACCTCCTTCAGCTCCCCTGCTTCCCTCTTATTGCTCTTATTCTGTTAGTGTAATAACATTTCTTTTGGAGAACCCAAGCAGCTAATCACATCAGCTGTCGCCTCACATTTACCCTCCATGGAAAAAAGGACCCCCTGGCTGCCCGTTCTTCGTGATGCAATGCCCCGGGGCAGGAAGGGAAGAGACACCATAACAGCTACATCACGGCCACCACCCGGCTGATGAATGACAAACAGCGGCCTGACTCATACCCGACTCATCGAACGCATAAGGCTCCCTGTCACTGCTATTGACAGCACCGCAGGGTAAAACACACTGTTTCTGTAGTGGCAGGCTTACCTTTTTTCCTTTTCCAAGACAAATCATTCGCAATTGTCCTCTTTAGGCACCGGTCGCAGCCTCTAAGGAGCCCAGAAAAAGTGCGCACAATATGAGCGCTACACACCAAATTTCACTGCCAATAATGTCCCTGGTAGCCCAAGTGAGCGGCACAGGAGCCCTGCCTGTGGGCTTTTGAAAACTTTATGTATCCTAAAGAAACTTGGACTTTGGCTTACACAATGTATGGGAATTTGCATATCCTCAGTATTTGCATAAGGATATAAGTCATATGTGCCCCGAATGTGTCTCCTGCATGAGGCTGTCCTACATGTGCCTGTATTTTTGGTCTGTGGACCCCGTGCGCGTTCAACAGAAAGAAACACTCTTCTAATTTCCTTCGGCTCTATGCGGCTCACAAATCCGGAAAGAAAGAGAAGACAAATACACTCGTGCCAATACAAGAGCCCCTCCCGCTCAGAAGACTGATGCATCGCCTCCTTGACAAAGAGTGCAAAGAGCAAACACACGAAGCCTGGTATTACCACGGCGAGACCCGAAAAGGTGATCGCTGCAAGGAATGATAATTAGTGCTGCCAGCAAGCGAGCGACACTTCGAAAAGGCTCGCTGGGCTACGTGGGAGACGTCCCATTAGGGCGCCCGTGCGCGGTTGCCCGGCCTGCAGAGAGGGGCCAGGGGTTTCGTTGCGCTCGCAAACAGGCGTAATTGATCGTGCGCCGAGCGCGCGGTAAATAAGGCGTGTGCGATGGCGCCGCAGGGTGCCCGGCGCTGTCCCTCGCTCCCGGCACGTCGGACGCAGTCGGCTCTCCTCTGTCCCGTGTTCCTCTTCACTCTGCTCTGTGCGTGTGCGTCCCGCGCTCATACACACTGATATAAAAAAACACAGACGCAGCCTCCAGTGTGACGGCATTATCGTTATCAGGGTGCCTCCCAGGATTTAAGCAAGACACCCGAATGAGACACGGCTGCTTACATATTCATGTCTTCAGGTTCTCAGCGATCTGTTGCTATTAGTGTCCCTGCAGGCTAATAAGTGCGTATAAAAAGGACAAAGAAAGAGTACGATGAAACCGCGCCACTGCCTCAGTGCCCGAGCTCTGCTGAGGTTATTTAGAGGTAAGGCAACAGCCCAACAATAATTACTCACTTGAAGCAGTACACACACACACACACACAAATATATACAGACAACGTAATTAACATACCGTGAGCTGTGGGACTCTTGCGTATTACAAGCGAAAAGCTACACAAATGGAAAAATAAACTAAAGATTAGGTTTCGGCAGTATCGGGAACGGAAGCACGACGCGCTGCATAATTGCGCACCTTGAGGTCACACAGCGGTGAGGAAGACACTGATCCCAGACGTTGGCGGCGCACTGATATAAAATGTGGGTCATGAGGGCTGTTAGCGAATGCATCGGTTTTCAGTTTTGCGAGTGAACGCATTGCTCTGCAGGGGTCCACTCTGCATCAAGGGCTGTAGCACCGTGGAGTGTGTCGCTCTGCATAATGTGCCGGTGAACAGAAGCATCGGTGTGAGCACATTCGGCACATTAAGTGCAATAAGGCCTGCGCTCGTGCTGACTGAGCGCCCTTACGGGTTTGCCGCGGCTCTGGACGTGGAAGGTCAGGTCGCCCGCGCTCGGAAAGAGCCCTCGAGCGACCGCAGCACGCGCACAGCTGCCCCGGACCACGCTCTCCGAGTGCCCCGCCTGCTGTCAGGGACGCGCTCCCTCCGGCCACGCTCACTACCTGCTACCATAAAGGCCTCCCGTCCTTTTAAGTGCACAGGCTACGGTTGCAAAGTAATTACTAAGTAATTAGTTATTGATTTGAACCTATAACATTTATAAGCTTTAGGACGTCTGGGACACCGAGTTCCGCGTGACAACTCTGCTCAGAGGTGGAACGACACCTAAAGTTATTCGCACGTCAAGGGCAGAGGAAGAGCCCCTTCCCGGCACCGCCAACCCTCCGAGGGGCACCCGCACGAACGGAGAAGTTCACCGACACATTTCACTTTATTCCGCTGAGCCATCTTCGTAGAGGAGAAGTCGGCACTGATTTTCCTCTGGAAAGGAAAAAACACACAGGAGACTTTCATCTGTTCAAATGCAAATCAGTTCAAATGCAGGCGATTATGGGCACAATTCTGTGGGCCAAATACAACAAAAACTTTGACCCAGACGCTATTATGAAAAACAACACCGAGAGTAAACAGCAGTTTACGGTCTGTGTCACATTTTCTTTTCCACCACAAAATGTATAATTACCCGACTGGCAAGTGCAAAATATATAATTACCCGAGTGAAAATTAATTAGTCGCGGCGAGGTCAAAGCGTCAGAGTAATTGCAGCCCCTAATGGATTTCCAGCGTGTTCCACACAAAGGGCTCCGGCCTGCTCCTTCGCGCCCGGTCCGGGCTGCGGCGATCACGTCTCACGGGGACGCCTCTGCACACGTGAACGCGCCACGTCCCAGGGGCCACACGGCACCGGGCGCAGCCGACAGGACCGCTGCGGGTAGCAAAGCCGACCCGGGGTCACGGTCAGCCGGCGGGGTCCACCTGCCCGGGTGGGGTCCACGCTACTTTCACAGCGTTAGCTACTGCGGCGGGACAGGACCGAGGCTCGGGGCTACGGGCAGATCCCACAAGAAAGCTTCCCCTTGCAACGAAACAAAGCCAAGACAGGGACACGACCCCTTCAGGGAGAGCGAAAACACACACTCCCCCAGCTGTCCTCCAGGAAGTCCTCAGTCCAGCTGCTCTAAAGCTCTCCCTGTTTTCCCTCCACTGGTGCCAGATGGTCGTCCCTGTTCCAGTTGGGTTCGCCGCGGGGGGGCCGGGAGCTGTGCGCCTCACTGACCCCGCCCCCCTGCCAGGGTGTCGCTGCCCACCGGCTCACACCATCTACGTTAGGGATGTCATTATGGTCATTTTTCTTTATTTTCCCCCACGTAGAAAGGGACACGGTGGACTTTTCAGACTCTCCACTGACACCTCGAGAGATGTGCGGAGATGACGGATCAAAGACAGGACAAGGACACGCTCTAAATCGCTTCACTCTCAAGGTTCATTACTATAGTATATAACGTCTGCTGCTGGTATGTATCATATGTGGTGGTTTGACGTTTCCTTTATCTGTCACTCTGCGAACGTGTCTCTTTTCTGAACGGAGCGCTACCTAAATTATAAATAAATTGTGTTTTAGTGCACCGAGGAGGGTTACAACGGTGCAGAGCGGCGGAAAGGTCAACAGAAATGTTGAGTAATATAATCTACCTCTAACGGTTTTGCTTAAGGCACTTTTTCAGCACTTTGCATTTATTACGCAGCTTGTGATACAGATGGAGGCATCAGCAGTCATCGGCAGTCCTGGGGTCACCGCGCATCTCGGACCGCCCAACACCAGACACCCTCTGCCAGGTGACCCGACCGGGGCGGATCCAAGTGGCGCTGCCTAGAACCCACAGCCAACGAGACGCCCTCCGCATGGCCTCCGAACCACCTTTCCCAGCCTTCCTCTTGAGGACCTGTGCTAACCGACACTCGCCAGGCTCCGTACGACGACTTTCCTGCAGGGCCCCCACAGCCTGCTTCAACAGCCGTAACCCTTCCTCCAGCCGCTCGAGCGGCACTGCTCCGCCGTCTTTCTCCCACCGGCCTCTTCCATGCGCTCCTTTCATTGCACTGCAACGAGATGACTTGCCTAGAAACCGCAGAGAGCGGGACAACGTCCACACATTTCTGCAAAGCTGGCCACAAATCTAAGGTACCTGGCTGTACCTTACTGTGGTACCTTACAGGTTGTCTGCGCTCTCTCTCCAGCCGCCATCAAAGTGTTTTCGGCCGCTGGGTGTCACCGGCGTTTATTACACACGTTTCTAGATGCTTATTAACATTTATCGCATTATTTACGTTCTCCATTTTCCCCTCACGAGAAAGCAGAGCGTAAATAGCAGTACCTGTCACTACCGTGTGCCGTGCCCTTCCGAGTGCCCCTTCAAACAGGAAGAGTAAATGTGTGAACAGCCATTTCGGGTAATAATAGGGTATTATGCAATAATTGCTTCTTTTCAAATGTATTTATTTAAAGGACAAGCAGGAGCTATTTGGAGGAACTGCATCAAAGTAGTGGAGCTATTTTCAGGACGCGGTAATGGAGCAGCGTCTCTCTCTGAAACGAAGCGCCATTAAGGCAGCAGAACCCTGCAGCGAGACCTTCTAAAACAGCGAAGGTTAAACGGGGAAAGCGTTCAAATGAGGTCCTTTGTCGCTGGCAAGGGAACTCTCCATCCTCCCGTCAGAGCTCTTCTTCTGAGACACAGGTAGAGCTGCCAGCTTTTGCGCCGAGTCGCCACGAGCGCCTCTTTGAAGGGAGCGGCACGCGGCCGACTGCGGATCGCGGGAACCGCACACATCGAATCGAAGGCCATCGGGGCTCAACTTAAGGAAAGTGCTGCTTTGGCCCAATCCATTTAGAGTTCGTTCACTTTTCGTCACAAGTCTAAGCGTGCGCTCGGCCGCTAATCCTGTAACATCTCATCAGGTGAGTGGCGTCCCGGTGGCAGGCGGACAGGCTCCGCCCCGTGCTCCGCGCGGCCCTTCGCCTTTTCCCGGCACTTAGATGCGCACGCGTTGCTCCCCGGGGCTTGGCGGCGTCCCGAAGAGGACACTTTCCATCACGCAAACCTGCTTGCATGTGTCAAATAAGCCCTCCTTATTAAATGAGGCCTGGAAAAGATCAATTTGTAATCCTCTTTGTCTTGCTTACTTTTTTCCACTCGTTTTGTCAAGTTCAATAAGCACAGATATTACTGAGGAAATCGTTCCAGAAGCCAATTACGCCTCAGCTCACTTCAATGAAGAGTTAATGCCCACTTGTTAAAAATGGGATTGGAGCAGTAAGCTGCGGACCCCCCCAATCCCTGACCCTCTCAGCCCCTCCTCCCCGCAACGACAAGTTTATTTCCTTCGGCTCATTGGCATAAGCACGGTAGGAGCCTCGAAGACGTTTCGGCAGACGGAGACGAAGGCACAAGTCCGGTTTCCGCTCGCTGCGGTGTTACGATTTCGGCTCCTTCGAGTGACATCGGGACTCCTGCCGCCTCGTCATTGTAAGGACTTGTCCGAAACAAGTAATACGGGTCACGTTGCATCTATTTATCAGGACTTTTCGACTGAAGGAACTCTGATTGCTGCCCGTCCTCCACGTAGCACATATGTGACTTATGACGGCTGTCCTATCGTCCTTGAGTCCCACCATTTAGCTGTTCGCTCCATCTGCTACATGTTGCTGTTTGGGGTCCAGCAGTGACTGTGCTTTGTTTACAGAACTGTTTTTGGGGGTGCCTTCAACTCACTTTTTATTTGGAATGGGTAGAAAGTGAGAAAGTCAGTGTCCTGGTGGTGCTCAGTAGAGAAAGTGGAAGGCAACAAATGAAAATGAAAGTGAAATAAAATAACAAATACACACACACACACACATTTTCTGAACTGCTTGTCCCATACAGGGTCGCAGGGAACCGGAGCCTACCCGGCAACACAGGGCGTAAGGCCGGAGGGGGAAGGGGACACACCCAGGACGGGACGCCAGTCCGTCGCAAGGCACCCCAAGCGGGACTCGAACCCCAGACCCACCGGAGAGCAGGACTGTGGTCCAACCCACTGCGCCACCGCACCCCCCCTCCCCCCCAAAAAAAATAATAAATAATAATAAAAATAATAGTGCTGCATGGAAATGTAATTAAAACACTGTACTGTATATTATTATTATTATTATGATTATTATTTTATTTGGCACAAATAGTGTGAAACTGGTGGAAAAAATAACAAGCTCTATTGTACAAGCTGGCACTCATGTAGGTTAATAGATCATACGTCCTTATGGTTTCCATAATGTAAGGGGCCGTTCCACTCAATGGCGGCTCCAAGTCGCGTCGGGGTCGTAGGAACGGAACCCCGTCTTCAGTCGAGGGCCCCCTGTATCTCTCTCAGAAGGTCCAGACCCAGAAGCTGAAAAGGCAGACTTTAAGGCCCTCTGGCCACGGGTCCTCTGGCCTGTGTGGGTACGAGCCATTTGTTTGCGGAGACCGGTCCTCCTGACAGTCTAAGGGACTCTAGGTCACGGCCAAGAATTCTCCAGAGCTCAGCGGACATGAAAGGTCGCGGGTCACATAAGTCCACATAATCTGTTACAGGTGTCTCAGTGATACAAAACACACCAATAACACTTTTTCCCTGCTGATACCGTGGTACGGCAGCTCCTCTTGATGTGACGGATTTGCAGGACGCTTGCGACCGAGACGAAAGGCAGACAAACAGGCCATATTTAACAGCCCTCCCACTGCTCATTATTGGGTTGCTGTTTGGTCTTGTACAAGTCACATGTTAATGTAAAGTAACTTAGTTACTTTGTTACGACCCGCAAGTTTATTAGAAGAAGACAAATCGTATCGACAGAGTGCCGGCAGGTCACAGGTCCAAATGATTCCTTCATTTCAGGCGCGAGGACAAACCCCCCCCCCAAGGAAGTATGAATATTGAGCACAGCTGTTGTGAAACAAGGCCGTTCCAGGCACTGAGACACATTTACGACATTCATTTAACTGGTGAAATAAATCTTTAGCAAAAAGGCCAATGTGTCCCTCTCCATGTTCTTGTTAAACCACAACCCAGACTCCTGTTGTTTTGATGAATTATGGGATGTAGGCTCATCGCTCCTACATACATGGCGAGGAGATGCATTTCAACGCTGCTGTTCACCGCAGGAGCTCCCCTGACAAGTGTTTCGATTTTGACCGCTAGAAGCAGTACCGTCTGATCTGCACGGCACTTTCGAGGAATCGTGCGTGTCGACACACCTCCTGCACGGTGCTGCATGATCACACCTGTGAAAGAGCATCATCTTCTCACCGTCTGCCCTTGTCCTCACTCTCACTTGTGTGAATGTATTTGCATCTTCTCTCTGTGCTGTTTCTGTGTCGCTCTTGGTAAAATTAAGGAAAAGTATTTGCCCCGGCCATTCGCCTTGTAAAAACGATGCTTCGCACTTGTGTAATTGTGAACCTTTGTGTTCGTACCGCGACCCAGCGGCCCCCTGACACACCACAGCGCACGATGGGTAGAATTCAGGACGGGCACCTTGACAACATCCACGTTGGTTGAGTTGCAGCCCACGGTACCGTCCACCTCCCGCACGGTGCCGTCCTGCTCCACCGTCACTACTTTGACCGGGACCACGACCCGCCTGCCCGTCAGGATGGCCGTGTTCAGGATCTCAGTGTCCTGCAAGAAGAAGGAACATTCGTGCAGGTTAGGTGACGCTCAGCAGAGTGCGCGCCGCACACACGCCACAGCGGATCTACATGCCGACGCGTCCGCGTAAGAGGTTAAGAAACGCTCTCTTTCTGCCCTCAGCACAACATCTCTGCTGGGACGACTGACCCCCGACTCACGGGCGCCCCAGTTTGTCCTGTAGGCGTTTGCCGAAGGCTCCTTTACACTCGACAGGCTGCCAGGTCCACCGCTGCTGTGATGTGACCACACCTGGGGTCAGTCCTTTGTTCTGTGACACACAGAGACCTGAAGAAGCTCAGCTGCTTTTAAGTTCCCTGGGGGACATTGGGCTCGAGAATGACCATCGATCATCGTTTCATCATTTTATCACCGCACTGCTGGACAGTACAGTACAGTGAAGGACAGGACAGGAGAATACTGGACCACTTCTCAGCTCTGGAGTTGTGGGTTTGAATCCCAGCACAGCGTAGGACAAACAGCCTCTAAGGTTATAAAACTGCACAGAACTGAACGTTACAGAAAACAAAGTGTAGAAACTTGTGACAAAAAGGAGTAACAACAGACGGTGGACAGATAGTAGATAATAAATGAGTTGTATTTTCTATTTCATGTCTCCAAATTGAGCCCTGAGGACTGGCACAAATACAGAAGAAAATTCAATAACTACGTTCCGTATGAATATTGCCCAAGTCCGAGGAATGACAGGCCGTGTTTAACACACCAGCAGCCTCAGGGTTCATCACGAAATATCGCAGCGTCGTGGACGAGCGCCGGCGAAGACCCACAGTACAGTGACATTCTAACTTTATCAAAGGGCTCGTAATTGGCCTCGGAACGGAGCCCATCGAATCGAACCCTTAACTCCACGGCGATAATGAGCCCAGCCAAGAGCAGGAGATTTTCCAAAGGCCTGGCTGCGGGTGGGGGGCAGCGGGGGTGGCGCTGAGGGTCCGCCGGGCGGTTCGGGGATACGGATCGGTCAGAACGAACGCAGAGTCCCTGCTCTAATTCAGCTCTGACCTTTCTTTAATGAGCGGCAACAAGAGCGCGCCCCTCTCCGCAAACTGCCCCATTACTCCCGACGCCAGGGCCTGCCTAGGGGGCACAATCAAAGGCTGCCCAGTGCGTGGGGGTGGTGGGGGGGATCGAATCGCCTTTGCCGAGGCTCGCGCCCCGCACCTTCGTGTGATGATGAGCCACGGAGCTGGAAGGAGTCGGGACTAAACGCCCCTGGATTTCTCTGCTGCGGAGCAGAGGGGTCATTGGGGACACACCTGTTGCGCGCATGCGCACACACGCACACAAGGGGCAGTTTTTCGCACTCATCTGCCAGAGCAAGTCACTTTCGCAAAGGCAGGAGGCGGCGAGGAAGCGAGCGGCGCCGACCGGGGACCGGTTCCAGGAGGCGAGTGCGCCGGCGCTGAGCCGCCTGCTGTCCGCCTTCAACTGAACCAACATAATTAAAAAATAAAAGAAGAAGTGAGAACGCCTAATGGGGAGAAGGAGAGGGAGAAAGCGAGGAGGACACATGCAAAGTACAAGTACAAGCTCTTGCATCATGTGCGGTGACGGCGCAGAGACCCCCGGCGACGACGAGCTCTTAGATTTCAATTATGATAGAAGAAAGAAATAGGGCTCGGTGTCGACTGCGAAATCCCCAAACTGCCATGAATTATTTAGAACGTATTTCTCAGTGCTAAACATAATCAGAGAAGCGAGCTGTAAGCACCACATGAGCCACGTTTCATTGTGCTCCTAATCCAAGGCCGATACTAGAGTAAAGCACGGTGAATGTTACTGCGAGAGCGGTTTACACATCTCTTCTGCCATTAATGTTTTTTATGCAGTTTATTTATGTTTTTTACACATTCTGCTTTATCAGCTCACACATTTCTGAATACACACAGAATCCAGTGCCACAAGCATTCTGTATTCTGTACTGAACCTGACAAGGACATCAGGAACGGGAAAACGGAAAATTAACCGTAGTAAAAGCAGTGAATAGACAACTCGTTCACCTGAAAAGAGGGACAACACTATTTATTCTCTAGTTATGTTGGTGAACTACAGCACAAAACCTACCTTATGATACTGCCGATATCCAGTACAAAAAAGGCAGTTTTTCAAAGTTTCATTTAAAGAGTATAATAAGAGGGATTCTTGGGTAAATAAATCATTGAACAGTAGAAGGAAACAGAACAAAGAACCTGAACAACAGTTCCGACTCCCGACTTTCGCATGAATGACTGGACGTTTCTCAGTCCAGCGGGGCACGAATAAGGCGAAGGAGGCGCCGTCAGAGAGGTATTTCAGAGACGAGAGCGAAGGGGAAGTGAAAGTAGGTCCTACGAAGGTCCAACAATGGTCCAAGAATGGTCCAAGAATGGTCCAGTGAAGGTCCTACTAAAGTTGGGTGAAAGTCTGACGAAGGTCCTAGCAGCTCTGGAGATGCTCTAACTGGCACTTCTGTTCTCCTTTCAGCTGCGACTTAAAATGACAGACACATTGTATGAAAATGAGAATTAATAAGTGTGACGCTGCACTGCTAATCCTTTCACCGCTGTTGTGTTCACATTTTCAGCAGCACAAAAAACCCTTCATGCCTGTCCCACGCAATTAATAACGGCGCCGTCACACGCAGCGCAGCGTGGAAGAAGAACACTCATGGTGGGGGGAGGCAGGATTTCACGCTGTTGTACACACACACACACACACACACACAGACACACACGCGAGGAACACAAGGTGGACAGAAGACATGAAGCTCTAACAGTGCAGACGAGCAACGCCGATGTGGATGTTGAGGGTGTTGAGGAGCAGCAAGGCAGCGAAAGGTTGCAACATCTGTTCACGTTCGTGTTCCATTTCCAAGTGCCATCTTACCTACATTTACTAACCCGTCCACCTTCCTTAAGGACAAGACCCCACCCACCCACCTCCCTGACACGAGACCACACTGGAAGGTAAAAAGGGCAATAATTTTTGCAGTAGCAATTTTACTGTCCTATACCATGTCTACAAGCTGAGACACCTCAGTAAGGAAGGACAGTACAGTACAGGAATTGTGAGGAGAGGAGAGACGAGACCTTTCCAAAAGTTTGACAAATACAGTTGCTGTTACTGTCCCTCTGCGTCTGCAATTCAAAGACACACGTGAAACACCACTGGGAGATGGATGACCAATTCATGCTCATTTGATCTCAGAGTGAATCAGCAAGGAAATTTCATCCTTATGCTCATTTCTGGAGCCCGTTTCTCTCGTCCAGAAATCAGGCACTGTTTCAAAGTGTCTGTGCGGCAATGAGAGACGTCACAAAGCGCTCCTGTCCTGTACAGACCTTGTTTATGTCTGTTTGTACAGTGTCCTGAAAACCATATTAAATTAATGAATATTAAACTGGACGTACATGAGTGAGTGAGTGTGTGTGTGTGTGTGTGTGTGTGTGTGTGATAGTAGGAATGCAGACTTCTTGCAAGTAGGTGCATCGAAGATGTGTATTTTTTTTTTTTAGTATCACAGGAATTTCATGCAGAGAAGCAAAAAACCATAAAAAGTACGAAAGAATAAGAAGTCAATGTGTGTAATTGAGCAGGAAAAATAGTTCTTCCAATGATAATCCTCTTAATTAGGGATGCTGGGTAATAAATTCCATGTTAGTTTGCTGGTGGGGGTGCAGGGGCGCAGCGGGTTTGGCCTGTGCCTGCTCTCCGGTGGGTCTGGGGTTCGATTCCCGCTTGGGGTGCCTTGCGACGGACTGGCGTCCCGTCCTGGGTGTGTCCCCTCCCCCTGCGCTGCCAGGTTAGGCTCCAGCTCGCCGCAAGCTGCTCGGGACAAGCGGTTTCAGACGATGTGTGTGAGCTTGTTGATTTGGCTCCTCATTCTCTAACTCTTCCTGGACTTCTGCAGTTGGAAACCAGAGCAAAAGCAACTCTGCTTTATTACCTTTCCTGTGGATAATTTGACATATTTTGACATTTGCGATTAGCGCATAATAATACAGCCACACACTGCTGTTCCCTTTAGCCATATTTTACTGTCAACTAATAAGTGGGTGTGGAAAAATGGATCATTCCCACTCTGCAACAAATAGACTAAAAATACAGTTAGAAATAAATAAAGGGGAAAATGTATTCATAATGAATGTTTGTTGTATGAGGAGCCAGTACATATAGGATTTTATATAGCATTAAAAAAAAATTATCTATTTTAATGCAGCTTATCAAAACCTGTAGGCTTCCACGGTTGGTGTCAATCCAGAAGTACAAAACCCCCAGTCAGTTAATGCAGCTTGTTTCTCAGTTTAATAAAACTTAATTCAATAAACTAATATCAAAGGAAGGTAGCAGTGTTCCATGATTTATTTGTGTATTTGCCACTCTTCTCCAAAGCAACTAACAATGTTAGGTTTGTATACTACTCTACTGACAGTCAAACGTGGCTCTTCTGATTACAAAGAGTATTAAATCATTTCTTAATAAAAGTACGATGTGATTGCCAGCTGGAGAGTGTTTACTGCTTATTCTGTTTTCTGAATGTAATGAAACACACACTAAGGAATCTGACACATAGTAACTTCATCAGAAAGAACTAAGAGAATTAATCTCTTCATTCAAGAATTAAAGCACTATTTCAATTCATTCATTTACAACCAAAGCAACTTACAGTGGAAGGTCTCTATACATGACTGTGCTGTGCTGCTTACACTGATTTACCCTTTTAAACAGCACGCTCATTTTCTCTCCATCAATTCAGTTTAAGCACCTTGATCAAGGACATCATAGCAGGAGAAAGGACTCAACCCGGGTCTCCTGACTGCAAAGCAACAGCGCTAACCACTACGCCACCTGGTGTACCAAGAAGAAATGCACTATTCCATGCCGCGACAACGAAAAGCGCATCACCATGAAATAAAACCGCATTACTGAAAGATAAAGCTATGAAGTAAAAAATGTGCAGCGGGATAATATTGCTATTATTTACATATTTAGTAGCTGCCGACACCAAATGGATGTCATAACATTATTTAAATTATAAACATGAGCAATTCATAACAAGACAAAATGATAAAATTACTGACACATTTGCTTCAATTATTTCTAAAGGGGAAAAAGCATTACAGTGAGCATGTCGTTCCAGCTGGAAATGTGTAAATTTATGTTTAAATAATTAATGCTGCTTTTTACTGAGAACTGGCTTTGCAGGACACTTTTCTAAGGGGAATCTGTCTGGCGATGACGGGCAAAACTCAGGTCATGTGCTCATGATGGTGAGCTCAAGTAAACTCTAACTGGGAGGCTCTGCAGTGTCTTCAATTAGCTCTTCATCTATTATTGCATTATTTCAATTTTCATTGCTCACATATTGATATGGGGCCACGCTCCATTGCGGGGCTCAGAAATTTCTAGAAGCATCTCCAAGGTCAGTGCTGCGACTCAATATTTAATATTTAATTCTGTCTAAAAAGCTGCTCCTTTATTTCCTCAAGGAGAACAACTTGGAGTGCAGCACACGTGTGGGAAACGACACACCTTTTCCTTTTTCGTTGGAGACCCAACAATATTTCACTGTCGCTTTATTCCGGCCCGGATCTCGGCACGTTTCTGCAAAGTGGACTGATTCCGCATTCCACATGCATTGTACAGCACCCTCAGGACCCCCTGAAAGCCTACACACACACACACACACACACACACACACAGAGCACATGTCGAATTATTGAAAAATATTTGAAAAACATAGAAAAAGTTTAATAGCAATGTTAGCACTGCAAGTAATAAAGTAACACCTTTTCCCAGAAAAGGAATCACTCGATGTACTTTCCATGTGAAAGACAGGAGGAGATGCAGACGGCGCGGCGCGGGAAAGGGTTAAAGTACTCGCGTGTCAAACGTTAAAATGCAGCGGGGAGTTTTCCGGCCAATGTGCCGAGGAGAAGTCGAGCGGCTGCCCGCAAAAGATAATGCTCTGCAGAAGAGCGATGGAAGAGAAATAAATGAAAATTAGCTGCATGACAATGTTAATTACACTTCATCTATTAGTCGTCTAGTAATTGAACCATCCATTCTGGTCCAAATGGAGTCCTGCTGGGCAGAGGAGGGGTGCGGCATCCCACAGCGCTAATGAGAGCGGGCCGTCGCTGGGCCTCTAAATCACGGCGCCGTCGCCGTACCCGTGGGCACAGGGGGACCGGCGGCCTCTCGGGAGTCCTGCTCCACCCCAGGTGGACGCGGGCTCCCTTCTGCAGCCCTGCAAGTCCGGCAGCGGCGTCGCTCGGTCCGCGGCTGCGGTGCCACGCGGCGGACCGACCTCGTGCTTCGGAGGTCAAGGAGCGGGCGCGGGCACGAAAGGGCGTGCTAGGTTTCCAAGTTGGACGTGATGAGAGCATCCGGAATTGTGTATCGCCTCCTTCCGCGACACTCATTGAGTGGCCTAATAAGCCCGTTGGTAAACTTGCTAATGGCTCCGTCAATTAGGGCTCCGCTCAGCTACTTTTTGCCCTTTGATTAACAGAGAGCGACTCTATAAAATAACACTTAACACAATGACTGCGCCATTGGATTCGTTGCCCCAGGCAAAACTCAATACGCTTTTAGCGAAAAGAGGGAGCAAAAGGTAAACAAGAGGCATGATGGAGCAAGTTGAGGCCTTAGCTTCAAGCGTGCACTGTGTTTACTGCGAACAACAAGTAATTCTGCGAGACACACTCATCTCACCACGTCCTCCGCTTGCAGACACAACCGCGACGGCAGCCTTCTTCGTAGCTCAGCTGCTTTGTACCTGCAAAGTGACCAGTAGCACGCTCGCAATCTACACACCCAAACACAGCAGCTGGAATAAAGGAGAGATGCTCTGTAACACTGCACTCTTTGCTGACATCATTTCAGACATCATTTCAAATTCCACATTTAAAATCGGGAAGAAAGAAGCGCAAATCTCCGAGAGCTCCTGTGCGATCCCAAGTATCGAGCATCTAGCGTCCGTCCCTTCGTGGCCGCTTTCTCGTATCATCTACGCAAATCAGAGCTGAATAACACACTATCGATGGCTCGGGTTCCAAGAATATCTGGGGTGAAGCCAGAATAAACGACACACTTTTGCATCGATTTTGTGCTACAGCAAAACTAAGTATAAATGCGGGAAAACAAAAACACCACAAATGCCTCCTCTCCGCAAACCCCTGTACCGCGGTAACCGACTGGCTGAAGGAGGTGGGTCTCGCACACCTTCGCTGAGAGCGTTTTGCTGCGGATGGACGGGGAAACAGCACAGCCTCTATTTGAATGAGAGAGACGTGTGAAGGAAAGGTATTTGGAAAGAGTCTGTACGTGCGAAGGGAGAAGCCAAACACTGGTAGCACAGATGGTCAGCGGTGCGATTCCTACGAGAAGCTGCGGCGGAGAAGCGAGCGAGGAGCCTCGCTGACTGCGGCGTACTGCGGCTGAAGAAGGTAACGCCGAGGGGAAAAGAGGCGAAACGCACGCAGCTGAGGGGAAGCGGCGCCACGCTGCATTCAGGACCGGACGCGGTAGCGCACGGCGGGGCCGTGCGGTGCGTCGATGCGCCCGGGACCTCGCTTCATACGTCTTTTCTGAAGGCGGCGCCGCCGACGGGCCGTTCACCACTAGCAGCGCTATGCAGAAGGGTGCACTTTTTTCAGCTTTGATTACAGGAGGCTCATTGAGATGCTGGCGTGGCAGCTATTAATATGAAACCTTTGGGAAAGTCATTCATCATGCGGGATTATTAAATACAACAAGGCTGTTCGCTCTGTAATACATGATAAATGAAGCGCGCTCCACTTTTTCCCACTTAAAGGAGGGGATGAAGACGTCCCGTACACGTGAAACCTAATGGCGCGTCCGAAGAGTCGCCCGAGAGTCGTTCTTTCAATTTCCGCCGCTCTAATTGCATTAGGCCGCGCGCACCTCTGCCCCCCGGACCTATTAGGGGAAGCGGCGCAATTCCGCCGGGCGCCGCAGACCCACCTCTGTCAAATCAACTTAAGCGACTTACCTAATTTCTTACCAAATTGCTTTCTTTCCCAGTCCCCCTTTCCCCTGCGGAGCGCGGACGCCCCCCACGCCGCCAGCCCACGCCCCCCACGCCTCAGCTCCAGGCCGCTGCTGTCGAGACTCCAGAGTCGTGGGTTTATTTATAACAATGATAACAATAAAAAAAGGACTGTGGGCTGAATTATTGGGAAGCGGCGACCCAGTTCTGCACAGACCTGCAGTGATGCAGCCGCTCCGCTCTGCTTAGCTGAGCCTTTAATGCGGATTCGTGGACAAGGGACAAGGACGAAGAGGAGAAGGAGGAGGAGGAGGAGGAGGACCCCAAACGTGCATCGACTCCACTGTGTCCTCACGGTGTGACTACACAATCTTTCATTTTTAATTCCATGTCAATTTCTTGGCTAATTTCTCGACTTAAAAAAGACTATTATTATTATTATTATTATTATTATTATTATTGTTGTTATTAGAAGAAGAAGAATAATGTTACCATTATTAATGACAACACAATGCAATGTGTAAAGGGGCAACAGTAGCACCACAGCAGGAAACATAATCTCTACATCTCATTGATTTAGTCTAGAAACAAGGGTTGCTTGTTTGTTTGTTTATGCACAGTTTCACAGTGTACTGTTGAAAGTTTCCAGATTCAGAGCAGAGTGATACTGCAGGAGCTCCAGGACACAGTGCAAAGAATCGTTCACTGTTATTATTTCTTCTGTTTTATGAGGTGATAAAAGAGTAAACAAAGAAGAAGTTGAAGTGAAGCTGTAACAGTGGTGTGGTGTGGTGTGTGTGTGTGTGTGTGTGTGTGTGTGTGTGTGTGTGTGTGTGCACGCACCAGGTAGGGGTGCTTCCTGTCAACAGAATCCTTCTGGTCCAGCTGTTCTGTGCCAACCCAGCGAGACACACACACACACAAAGCTGCAATGGCTCAAAATCACATTTATCTGACATTTTTCCCCAAAGTGACTTACAGTGTTAATCTACTTACAGCTATTTACCCATTTATACAGCTGGGCAGTTTTTTACTGGAGCAATTCAGGGTAAGTACTTTGCTCAAGGGTACTACAGCTGGAGGTGAGATTCAAACCTATAACCTTTGGGTCTAATAGCAGCCGCTCTCAGCGCTATAATACCAGCAGTCCCAGGAAATGCAGGGATCCTCCACTTCATCAGAGTTTTTTGCCCAACTAATATAAACAAGTGCTCCGATTAAGAATTAATGAGATGTTCTCGCTCTGGGAGACCACCATGTCTACTGGGATTGCGCCGCTCTACAACACTGGTGTGTGTGTGTGCGTGTGTGTGTGTGTGTGCGCGTGTGCGCGTGTGCGTGAAGCCACGCTGTGATGTTCTGAGGAAAATAAAACCAAAGTACAAAAACAGTCACAATATTTTCTTTTGGGGGAAAGGGGGGGAGGGGGACACGTTAAAACGCATATAATAAGCCCTCGGTGGAGTAATAGCCATACTTTGTGGCTGGAGACACAGCAGCATTGCTCTAAATTGCCAAAGTAATAAGACCAAAGTTACCAAAAAGGGGAAAATAGTGCTCTTTCCTCCTCTGCATTTACAGAAATGTGAGTCTCTGTAGCACAAGACAAATTGCACATAATAGTCCATTTTACCTAACAGTGCTGCTAAAATCAAAAACACTGAGGCCGATATTGAAACTACCCACGGTACTGTTCCATTTAACAGTAGAAAAAAGGGTAAAAAGGTAAAAAGGTAAAAAGGTAAAAAACAGAAAAAAGTTCTGGACTGTTATAGCACTTAAACATGCTAGAATTCATTGCACAATGTTTAGAATGAAACAAACTGGAACGGCACGGCGTCGTTTCTTCCTTGGCGGCAGACGAGAAAACAATAACGGCGGCGATGCCGAACGGCTACCCCTCCGCACGGGTGTTTAGGGACCCGCATTACGGAGGAAGACATGGCAACAATTCCTACTTTCGTGAGATCTGTGGGCCGGCTGCCATTAGGGGGTCAGCGCTAAAAAGAACAGTCATTACCTGTCTGCCTTTCATCTCCCGTGTTCTCCACACGTCATTTTCTCCCTCTAAAAAGCCTCATCTTCCAGGCCTGCCGGGATGCTCACGAGCTCACCTCAGCACCCACGCAACAGCTCCTTGCCATCATTATTATCCTCAGCACTATTATTATTATTATGATTATTATTATTGGGGCTGTTATGAAGCAACACACACTTTACACTCTTACAAGCTAATAAATCTTTCTCTGAACCACTTGAGGGCCAAAGCAATGGTACTGCTCCTGCGGATCCATCGTGATTTTACATCGTGACTGTGCTACCCGCAGCCCTGTACTGAAGACGTAGAGCGGAGAGCACAAGGCAATGTCAGGGAGAGAAATGGGTTCCAGGGGTCACTGGATGTGCGGGACACTTCTGGGGATGCGGTGTCACCGATGCGCAAGACTTTTGGCAACGCAATCCCATCTCAATCCCACCTTGAGACAAATCAAGGAAGGATCAAAGGGCAAATCCATAGAGCCGCAGGCGTGCAGGAAGCGGTCCAGCCTTCGGCTCTCCCCGTCGCGCTAATCCCCAGCTGTTCCAATATGGGCTATTTAACATGTCTGCATTAATGGAGGAGTAGCCAACTCGATTGTTTGTAAAGTCACTTTAACCATTAAGTTGCAAAGTCAGTACAAAAGTAGTACAGACATCCCCCTCAGTGTATTTGCTGCTGAGCTTCCATAGGAACCTTCTGTAGATAAAGTTATAATAAAAAAAAACAAACTCTGTAAATGGCATGCATTGTTAAAATGGAAGATTTATTAAAAAATGTGCCAGTTTCCATAAACTCCTAATGGGTCCCCATGGTTGTCCCAACACCTGTGACAATGAGCAATCATAAGTGAAACAGCGCGTTCCATTCATTTGTTCGTTCGTTCGCTCGTTCGTTCCTTCGTCGAGCCCATGCTTCGCACCACAGCGATTTACACCGTTAAGCTGCTTACAATTATTTAGCCATTAATAGAGCAGGACAATTTCCACATCCTTGAGCCAAACAATTCAGATGTTTGCATCCAGCGGGTACTCTGCCTCATGCCATACGCCTGCAGCGTAGACCCAGGACCACTGCAACCCTGCACTCGACAAGCTATTCGTAATGAATGAATGAACGAAGGAAAATTTTAAGATTTTAATTTTAAATTAAAATTCAGTACAATGTCATGCATAAAAGACCTTTTTATTCTGGTGTTTTAATCACTTTTATCTGGGAGCTGATTATTTTTTAAACATTTGTATTAACTCCGAACGACATTAAAAGAAACTTTAGATTTCCGAAAACAAAAATATCTAGCCTCCACAAGCTTCCATCAAATGATGATTGCTGACTCTTTCATCCCTTAGATGTGAAACTCAACGCAAGCTGTAAACATGGTGGAAGGGGGTTGAACGAAGGCGAAGCCACAGTCTCGCTCTGTTTGAGGGCGTTTTACTGCCAACTAATGGCCTGGTGTGGAAAAGCAAGTTGTTTTCACTCCATAGCACATAACTAAATAATACAAAAAGTGTTTGTATTTTTGAAAATTCACATCTTGATCCTTCCTAACAAGACGAGCCAATGTAAAGAAAAATAAGATTTCTTTGCAAAAATCGCGAGGGAAATTTAGGACAGAGCCTGTCAGTGGTGCCAAAAATGTGATTGACAACCAGTAAAAAACTGCAGAAAAATGCTATAAAAGACAATGACAATAAAGCCATTAGTGGAAGAAAAAAAAAGTCAGCAGAATATTTTAAGCTCCACTGTGTTTAATGTTAATAATAACTGAATGACAATGATCAACTGAAATGTAACCACTGCTATTATTCACTGGAATGTTATTCAGCTAGTCCCTCATACTATTGAGAAAAATCAAAATTAGTCATTTTATTTCACATTAAGCAAATAAGATGCATATTTGTTATTCTGCATTGTCATAAAATGCAGGGTGTTTCTACCACTGAAAAATTCAAATATGAATATTTTACTAACATTAAATAACTGGATCCAGAGAATACTGTTATTTACCAGCATAAAACAAAGTAATATGAAGGATGCCATACATGTGAACTTTGTAGATGGATGAAATATAATTTTTTGTTGTGTCTAATTCTGTAATCACCTCACAGGCGACTGTGGAACCAGAACAGCTCATGAGGTTCTGTTGCGTACATAAAACAACAATAGTACTGCATATACATAATAAACATGTTTATGGAAAAAACTAAGTACTCGTGAAAAATAAGATAAGAAACATTTAAAAAAAGAAAAGAAACAGAAGAAAGAGCAGCAACTGATGCTACTGAGCCCTGAAACATGAACTCATGGAAGAACGCACGAGCTGAGAAATGCGTAGAAATGGCTTTCCGGGTGGTGTCACAAATCGCTCCGCAGACGGTTCCCATGGTGTCACTAGTCAGCTCAGCTGCTGTGTGGTGCTTCACATTTGTTGGACTTTTAAAGCATTATTGTCATTATTATCCTTTTCTTTCGCAAATTTTTCACGGATCACCCATATAGAGCTGAGAGCACATGCGTCAAATTGGCATAACTGTACATTCAGCATCCGCTTAACCGACACCCACTTAGCAGAAATTCCCTCTAATGGACTGTGCAGCGGAGGAGAGAAAACGCCGCACGGCGCGGCCCCGCACTCGTCCGATTTATCCGCTAAGCAGCACAAAGTTACATTTACATTTATTCATGTACATGTGTTCATTTATCAGACGCTTTTCTCCACGGCGACGAACATCTCATAGAAAATACATACATGTTCACTACATGAGCAGAAAGAGACACTTGGATGCAGACGTGTGATTCTTAAGTGCAGTTAGTTTCTTTCCACCGAATGAACCAACGTTCATCACACGAGTAGCTGCATAAAACTGTATCAGAAAATTGATGATTCCTGATCACCTCCCTAGTTTTTTTTTTTGAGATACATATAAGCATTTACAAGCCACACACACACACACACACACACACACACACACACACACACACACACACACACACACACACACACACACAGAGACACACGTGCGCAACAGGTGAGCACAGACACACAAGAGCTGAATCAAAAACACAGTGCAGGTTGTCTCACACTGAAAGTTGACATTTTTAGTCTTCAGTGTAGAGTTCTGGGCTTTGGTTTAATTCAATTCTGGCAGCAACTCGTTTGTTTCATCTTGTTATGATATTTAGAGTTTGTGTTATTCAACGGGTTTAAGCTTTATGCTCAGCTAGCAGCTGTTTTTTGTTCGTCCGCTTTCAGTTCAAACAAAAGCGTTGTTTGGTTAATGACATAATGTGTTTATTTCACTTTGGCATCATGAGATGGAAAAAGATGCAAAAATTCCTGTCAATCCTGAGTTGACCCTCTGCCACCTGATCGTCATCACTGCAAAAGAAGATGTGCCTATAACCGGTACTATTGCCATTATACTTCATTTGAGCAGAGCAGGTACTGCAGTTTTCCCTTCGAAAAACTCACAGCCATGTAATGAAACAATTTGCCAATAGATACAATGGGGGGAGGGGGGTTTATAATGACATATTTAACAACTTTTGTGCCCAGTTGCATCCGGCAGTGAAGGGTCCTTGCTAGTTTCTCCAGTCCAGCCTTCCTCTGTGTCAGAACCGTGCGGTGATGCGGTGATGCGGTGATGTGCTCACCACGAGGTTCTTGCTGGGGCCACAGCGAACCACAGCATCAGTTATCTCACCTCTCAGGGCCACTTCATCTCCACCATTCATTTCTCATACAAGGTACAAGATGCCGTGTGGAGACTTTCGCTCTACACCTTACTAGCCAAGAACTCACTCCCTCGAGCACCAAGGTGCAGCAGTAAAGCGCCCTCGCGGTTCTGGTGGATCTGTACCATACTGTGAAATGCATTTTCCGGCTGCAGTGAGGAAGAGCTCATTCCATTGGAAAGCGCTCAAGAACACTACTCTGCGGACGTGCCCATAACCTAACCCCAATTCCTTGAGGTATTTTCGAGATCGCCATCGAATTCCACCTCCATCTAACGGAAATGAAGAACTTCCTCGTGGAATAATGCTGCTCTGGAGACCTACTACACAGGCTGTCCTCCCGTTCGGAGATATGCGGCTTACGACTACCTGGACTTACACTGCCCTTCCCAGTAACCTTACTGTATTACTCTTGAGTCGGTGCGTTTGGCCGAAACGTATAACCACGACGGCTTCATCTGCTGTACAGTAAGGTTGAGCGACCGCAGTGCTGCGAGACAACGTGCGACACGAACCCCGTCGAGAGCCAAGTAGCGACTTCGGTGGCTTTTCGCTCGCAGTCGCACTCCTGGCACCTGAACGCAACAGGCCGACTGGGCCGACGGACAGCTCAGCGCCTCTGCGTGTCCCGGGTTCTTCAGGGAACCAACCCTTGTGTCAGCGGAGCCGTTTTCGCCTTTCTCTCATTTGCAGCTTAATTCACTTCTTAAATGAAATGTCGCCCGAAGACACGAGAGCTTCTACACTTCTACAGTGTCCTTCAGCTGCTGCCGCTGGCCATCAGCCCTGACTTTGCAGGCGTCACCCGCACGCCTTCATGGGAACAGACACAGACTAGACGTCACGAGGGAAAAAGTGAAGGGTCTCCAGACAGAGTCGTGTCCAAGCAGAATCAATTGAGCGGCGTGAAGCGGACCGGACCCTCCACTGACCTGCATGATCACGTTACACTTTGCTGCGGTAAAAGGCTTTATGTTCAGCCCAAGCGGACACGCGGTCGACTGCACGTCCTGGTCTCCGTCCCGTTTTCACCTTCCCATTCTTTGCACTTCAACTACTTTTAAAAAAGAAAAAGAAAAAAGAAAGGAAAGGGAAGAAGTTTCTCCTTCAATGTGCCTTTCAGCAACAGACTTGTGAGGGGCGGCTCCGGAGGACACAGGACACGGGGACGCCGGAGGACACTGAGCGGTGCGTCCCACTCGAAAAAGGCAGCTGGACTTGAACACAAGTGGTTCTGTTTCGTGCCTCGTTTGGTGCCGCTGATGGCAACGCCGGTGACTAAGTCCCAGTGACAACAGTGACGTGTACTTACGCATACGCTGTGAAGGCGACGGCCACCGGTTAGGTCAACACACAAACAAGCGTCCATTCTTCACAGGAGTAGGTGCGGATACGGCACCAACGGTCATCGGTGAGCCCTCGGACACACACGCACCGATAGCGACGAGGTGTATGCAATGATCTTTCCCACTGTTTTTACTGCTGGGCGACTTCACACGATCACACCATTGAAAGGAATAAGACGAGTGATCGAGACACAGGAGTAAAATGAAAACACGCTTCCGCAATTCAATTTGCGTTCTCTTCCTGGCTTTCCCCAAGGATCCTGATTAAGTACAATCACACACACACACACACACACACACACACACACACACACACACATCATGCACATTCAGCCGTATATACATGTGGGATTAATGTCTTAACCCTTTAAGGCATAAAAGGGGGTGAGCTCACCTCTGCCAGCGGTACAATCCCCTGTAGCGCCCTCTGGCTGATGTACATGTGTGACAGGACCTCGGCCGTCGGCGCGGGGGACCCTGGGTACTCGACCTGCCAGCGCACCCACTGACTGGACTGGACGCTGATGAAGTTGTCGATCTCGAAGTCCACCTGCATCACCTCGTAGGCCGACTGCTTCAGCTTGCTGAGAAGAAACAGACGGGGGGGGGGGGATGTCAGAAGAGCCCCTAACGATACTTTGGAAATAAAACAGTGTATAAGTGTCACTTCGTATCCACAATGGGAGGAAGAGAAAACCAGCCTTTCCACAAGTCCAAGCTTCTCAGTCGCATCGGAGGGAATACAGCGGGTTGTGAACCGTTCTACTGAGGACTCAGGTTCGAGTCCCAGCGCTGCGGCAGTACCTGGAGCACATTCACTCCACACAGCTCCAGTGAAAGGCAGAGTGGCAAAAACACTGTCAGTCACTTTGGAGAAAATTCAGTTAAACTGAATTCAATGTATTTTTCTAGAGCTCTTCTCACACTCCGACACAAGGGCAAAGAAAAAAAAATAACTGTTGATTACAGACCAGCGTTACATATTACCAATGCATTTATTAAAGCTATATGCATGCCTACTAAAGGAGGGGCGGTGGCACAGCAGGTTTGACCAGGTCCTGCTCTCTGGGGGGTCTGGGGTTCGAGTCCTCCTTGGGGTGCCTTGTGATGGACTGGTGTCCCCTCCAGCCTTGTGCACTGTGTTGCCGGGTTAGGCTCTGGTTTGCCACAAGCGGCTTCAGACTGTGTGTGTGTGTGTGTGTGTGTGTGTGTGTGTGTGTGTGTGTGTGTGTGTGTGTGTGTGTGTGCGCCTACTGACCACAGTGGAAAGGAACCAAAAAAACTCCCAAGGGAGGGAAAAAAAAAAAAAAAAAATCCTCTGGGCAAAAATGTCAGCCAAGTAAAGTGAGTCACATTTACCAGGTACAAGTGGTGTATGACACAGTCCAGTGACCCAGTCACTGGACAGCACCTCAAACTGCTCTCCCTGGTGCACTTAGTTTACACAGTATGGTAAAACTGTGTTTTTCCTGGTACATCCGTCTACAAATAGACAGGTCTGGAGCCTGAAGATTTTTGCTTTTTCATGAAGTAGCATAACAAATCACCTCTGTTTTTCTACATGTTCCTTCTCTGTCGAGCAGCTTGGCTGCAAAAGCTCTAAAAATGGTATTTCATAGACTGTGAACAATACAGATATCACCATAGCAACGTCTTTGTTTTGTTTTTGATTTGTTTATTTCTCGACAGCTTCTGTTGTCATTTTTTTAATTTTTTTTCTAAACCTTTCAGAGAAACGCTCATAAAAATAAGAGAGAGTGACATTCACCTGCTCCTGCTAATAGAAAATGAAAGTGATGTAGTGGAACTCAGCTTTAAGAGGCTTTAGATGGTCACATAGGAAAGGCGTTCGATCGGGACGCACATTTAGTCTCCCGTTTCCCTGCAGTTTATAACCATGTGCCATTGGCCCCCCGACCTCCGCTCCTGCCACAAGGACGACCTCTGTCCCAGGCGACCTTCCGTTCGGCCCCGACACCATCTTTCACAGCCTCCGAAGCAGGTTTTATTGCCGCTCTTCAAATGCCTTGTGATGGATTGTCAGAGCTGCCAAAATAACCTTTTTCAAACTAATTCCGTCCCAAGTAAATAAATAGAGAGAGAGAGAGAGGAAGAGATACACGGCTTTATAAGATGCAGACTGGGGGGGCAAAGGGGCGGAAGAAAATGGAATACAAGGATAGATGGAATTTTAATCACTGGGGACAAAGATGATAACGTCAAATCCTCAGTGGCACTAATGGCAGCAGTATTTTCATCCCATAATAATTTGAATCACTGTCTGCAAGGGTCCCAATCACCTCCGCCTTTGAAGAGAAGAAATACAATTTCCCTTCTGTTGCCAGTCGTCCGCAGCGGGCGGAGGATCACAGTCGCGGAGAATGTTCCGGAACATGCGGAAGCCCTGTGGAGGAGCGCAGCCCGGTGAGCGCAGGCCAACATTTACACATTTATACCTTCATCATCCGCAGTGTCCACATTGCTGAGGAACTGACCGGCAGAACATCAGCTAGAAGGTTTCAGAGGATTACCTGCCTGTGGCAGAACGCGGTACCATGTACCGTGTTACAAACTGTACAGCAGCACGAGTCAAGGGAACTGGTGCTGAGATTTAACCACAGGGTGAGTTAAACTCTTTCTAAATTCTAGTGCAATTCTTTCACTTCTTGGTACCATCACATTTGGACTTGCACCTTAAGTTTTTTAAGAAAGTTTTAAAAATCATGAATGAAAATTAAAACGCACAAATTAATATAATGCCTGCACTAATCCCTCAAGAAAAAGTGTGTCCTGCACAATAAATGAATTCTTGATAACAGCTTGTAGAAATCTATACCCGCCACACCAAAAAGTTTTTATTGACTATAATTACATTCTTTTAATAGATTTATTCATATCATTATTCTGCGTGTATAAAATGGAAGCATGTGATGATTTTTCTTTTAGGAAGCACAGATGAATCAAGGTAGAACATGGTAAAAGGGTTCCAACTATTGCTCACACCCCTTTCTGGAAATCCCAAGAAAGGTAGCATGAGTAGTTGAACACAGTAGACTAGCGCAGTTAGAAAATGTTGCGCCCATCCTTTGGCTGTGCGTTGAAGAAAACGAAAGGTAGAAAGAGACGGAAAAACGGCCGTGAGCGAAGGGTACACTGGAGCTCAACACGATTAAGGTTACGGACGCAACGCTCACATTCATTCTCTGAAGCTCACACTCTTCTCCAGAAAAAGAACAATAATTTACCCACTGATACAACTGGGTAACTGCACTGGAGCACTCTGGGTAAGTACCCTACTCAAGGTGTTAGAGCAGCAGGTGAAGTCTGAACCTACAACCTTTGGGCCAGAGAGGAGCTCTAACCGCTACGCTCAAGAACAGCGAACCCTCAGGAGTCGGAACACAAACAATTGCTCATGGCACTTTGCGGCCCCACAGCATCCGCACGAGCTCCTGCAGGACAGGGCATTCGGCCGAGGTTTCCCACCGTTTCCGAGACACACATTAGCAGGATTTCCATTCCGAGTTCAGAAGAGAATAAGTAACTTTACTGAGGAGGAAACAGCACAGAAACCACATCAGGGGAGTTAAGAGGATTTAGAAGATTACCTTGGCAGGGCAGCGTTAGGGAAGATATTCTGTATTACCGGATGTATAAGTGCAGGTCCCACTGGTGATCGGTGTCGGTTCTGAGATGAGAACTTATACAGTCATAAGGGGGTTAATGGTGAGATGAAGAAGCTAATGTACGGCAGAAAGGAGAGTTTGGAAAGACGAGGCTCTTTGGCTCAGTGACGGGACACTGGACGATCATCTCAGGGTTATATTCATGAGCTCCTGGTGTGCCAGGTGAGGATTTAAAGATTATGAGGCTTCTGGCACGACTAGAGAGCTTCACGTTGATCCTCAAAAATGGACAACTGGGTCTGTCCCTCGGGTTGACCTTGGACAAGGAACAAATTGAAGGGCACCTTTACAAGACTGCATTCACGTTGAGCACCATTCCAATAAGATGCTGCCTATAAAGAGACATCTTGTGAAAGCTATTGATTGTGGCCACAAATAACAATACAGGTTAGTCCAAAGAAGAGCAGCAGCTATGAGTCTCCTCAAAAGATTCCCTTCAAACGTCTCTGTGAGGCGGCCCATCTATCCGCGGTGAGCTATACAATAAACCCCCACTTAAAATGATACCTTCGAACTGAGTCACCAGTGCAATGAAGGAGCTGCTCTTGAGTTGATGATTAACTGCATGGTCACAAGTGGTCTGAAGCACCTTGAAGGATCCTGAAGAACCTTGAAGCACCTTGAAGAACCCTGACCTGGAGAGTCCAGTTAATGGGCCACCTCTGTTTTTCCGAAAACTTTTTCTGTCCGGTGTTCGAGTGCGGTGCCGTAATTCTCGGGCGGGTCGCACACGCTCTCGTTCGGAAGCGAGACGGTCCAGTCAGCGAAGACCACACTTTGATGAAGTTTCCCTCTCCATTTCCGCATCGAAACGGTGTCGCTCGGCGACGCCCACTGTTTTGTCTGACTCGGCACATAAATATGTGGACGGCTTGAGCAACAAGGCCAACTATTGGCAGCGTGAGACTAATCTCTCGGTACGATTCAGAGCAGAGCTCCGTGTCCACACTCATAATTTGTCCTGAATGCTAAGAGTGTTCGAGGCTGGGGGGGGGATGCGGCGCAAGTGCGGCCAGTCGAGTTCTCCTTCCCTCCCGGCGGAATTAATCAGACGCCATTGATCTGAGCCACTTTGCAACACTGAGGAGAAGGCAAAGTATTTATTTTGTGTCAGAGGAAATAAAAACGAGAGACAAATTTCAAGGCCATTTATCACGTCGGCCTCTTGTTTAACCTTTAACTGAAAAAGTCATATTTCAAATGGGGCCCAAAAATGCTCCAGAGATCAGGATTACGCTGCATGAATGAACAGGCCTGGACAAGTAAAGCTCTGCTGCTGACAGCTCCATCGAGCTCCACATCATGTCACACACAACCATCATGCTGTTGACTTCATCAGTCCAAGAGCAAAAAGCCTTTTTCTGGGCCCCCCCCACAAATGGTGGCAGCAATGAATGAATGAATGAATGAAACAAAACTTCATTTGTCCCATGGGTTAACTGTTTCTTTGCAGCAACATACAGTGTACAAGACACACACCCACACACAGACACACACAGCTGAACAACCCATGGAGCACGAGAGGAAGGGAAGCAGCCATCCCTGACAATGTGTTTTGGCCACCTACTAAAAGGTAGGTGTGTGTGTGTGTGTGTGTGTGTGTGTGTGTGTGTGTGTCCCTCTTGAAATCACACACTGCATTAGCTGCTTTGTCTTCCATGACACACTAACAAGCGTCCGCTTTGCTGCTCTCCATCTCTGAAAGAGAGGTGTGTCCTCTTGGCATCTCACATCCTACAAAAGTAGGATTTAAAGGATTAAACTTATTCTTTATGCTGACTCTGACTTGAAGAGAGCTCTGTGTGTGTGATAGACACAGTACGTGGAAAAGGAGACGGGAGACGACAGGGGGTCGAGACGGCGGCCCTGTGTTTGGACTGTGTGTCTGTGCTCTTTCACAGGCCGGAAAGCGAAAGGTTCTTCATCGACTTGATGGAAAAAAGGCCATTTAGTCCTGCAATGCCCCCCCCGCCCCCCACCCCTCGGGGGGTAAGACCACCTCGATGCTGCACTGAGGGTTCTCAACAGAAAACATCACATTCACAGACAAGCTAGACAGAATCATGAGCTGTTAAACGTGTTGCTGTTTCCACCGTCACTCATAACAATAACTTTTATTCTGCTCCTTTACTCAGTTTTACATGAGTGGCAACCAATTATTTTTGGTATGAGGAAAAAAGTGTAATTGGACCCCACGACAAAGCAAATTTACCCAACAGGGTGATTTCACAGAATGAATTAACCCGCCGTGTGACGGGGCGGCTGCAGTTCAAGAAGCAGAAAATAGGATGCGACTCCCCAGACACTGATGCAACAGGGCAATACCGCGGTAACAGACACAAGACAAAGTTTCCTTCATTCACTTCTGTTGAGAGAAATAACCTCATTACTTTTGCACTTTCTCTAAAGAGACACTTTTTCAGGGGTTCTTGCTTCTGTGCTGCGTGATGATGATGATCTGGAAGAGAGCTAGAAAACAGCGTAAATGGCGTAAACAATGAAGAGTGAAAATGTACAATATGGAGTTCAAGGACAAATCACCGCACGTCAGTTCAGTGTAAACTGGGTACGTGGACGTGTCACTGTTCCTGCTGGTGCTCAAGTCCATAAGCCATACAGCACCGATAGGTCTGCGGGAACTCGCCGAGCACACCGAACGCTGCGTGTAGGGGCAGACGCACCCTAATCTACATCAAAAACAGGCATATTGTGCCCAACAAAAGGTCAGTGCAGCTCAGCACTAACTAAGCACGGTACCACGGGGGGCTGCTGCTCTGCCACCACGGGGTCTCGCCGCCACGGCCGGAGCGTCCAAGAGCCGGGGCGCGAGCCTCGGCCGAATCCGAGCGTGGCCCCTGCTCACTTCTCGCTTCCTTCCCGAGAAACGAACTCATAAGGTAATTATGGACACAGCTGTACAAACGCAGTAATAAATAACCATCGCCGAGAGACACTGTGGCCTTTCCCTCCCCGGGGAGTTTGGTTTCAAAGTCTGTCAACGGTTTCAACAAACACACAGCTGATGGCAAAGAGGACCAACAGTGTGGACACAAATAAGTAAACTCCACTGTCATATGACTGGGTCGGCGAGGGAGGGGGGACGTGTCATGTCACCGGCTGCTCATTCTAGTGCATCGTGACGTTTCTTAAATCATGTTGATATGTCAGCAAAACACAGCAGAGTATAACATGAGGAATGAGGAAAACAAACATTGGTGTAATAAGTGCTATTTATGATATAATAACCAATAGCACATTTAGTAAAGCACTTCTGCTCTTGTCCACGCAGAGAGGACACAGCAGCCGGACAAAGAGCGCCGGGGACGGCATCACGCTCCTCTTCCGTATACGAGCGGACGCTGACCTTTCCGGGGAAACCAGGCACGCCCCCGGGAGCCACGGGTACGAGGCCCTGACACGGCCTGAGCGGCGCAGCACGGGGCAGCCTCTTCTCCCGCGCCGTCTCCGCCTCCCCAAGTGTCCCGCCTTTGATCTGACTTCCCGAGCACGTCATTTATTAGCGCTTGTGCTAATCCCTCATTAATTCATCGGTGCTGCGCACGCTGCATTATTGATGGCGCGGGCGTCTATTTTACAGGGGTGGTGCGACAGAGCCGCTCTGCGTTGGCGCGACGTGGCACAATGTCAAAGATGACGGGACGCGGCGGTGCCCCAAAAAACACCGCTAACAGGACCGGGTGTCATTCGTTCACGTCCCGCGTGCCGTGTACGAGAACGCCTGTCCGAGCGCGGTAAGTACGTACACCGTTTCAGTGTAAATCACACCCTTCGTATAACACGCAGCTCCTGCCCTGCTGGAGCGAGAAAGCCGCACGTCTCTCATATTTGCTCTGCAGTTATTGCTGAAATTTCTGCGTGATGCAAGACGAGAAATTGATGAAATTTATCACACTCCGCTGGCGGAGTAAAAGATAATGGCTCAGTGAAAGTGGAAAATTAGGACATCCTGAAACATAATAGGATCACGTATTTACTGCTAGCCATTTGTATCACACTAAGTGCAGCGCTGGTTCTCACAAAAAAAGGCAAAGGTCACATGATGTCAACTGCTGGTCCATTTTACATTCCAACATGTTTAAAATAGAGGCACTATTATTATTACAGTATTATTATTATTATTATTATTACTACTATTATTCAGTACTATAATATGCTACTAAGTAATTAATTATCACAATAAATTAATTCATTTATTGTGCAGGACACTGGGGGTGCGGTGGCGCAGTGGGTTGGACCACAGTCCTGCTCTTCGGTGGGTCTGGGGTTCAAGCCCCACTTGGGGTGCCTTGAGACGGACTGGCGTCCCGTCCTGGGTGTGTCCCCTCCCCCTCCGGCCTTACGCCCTGTGTTGCCGGGTAGGCTCCGGTTCCCCGTGACCCCGTATGGGACAAGCGGTTCTGAAAATGTGTGTGTGTGTGTGTGCAGGACACTAATACTGATTAGTATTTCTATTGATAGTTACACTACTTTAATATTAACCTTTGACGTAGCTATAATAAAAAAATATTTGCTATATATTTTCATTTGAACATTTTTTACAACTTAATGCTTAATATTAAACTTAATATTAAAAACAAGTATGAACATGCATTGCTCTTCACGTTCTTCTTATGATAAGCAACGCTGAGGAACACCACACTGTCGACGCTGCGGCACCGAGTTTAATTAACGTGGTCACGCACTCCTCCTCTTCCTGTTCTGTCCCTTTTGAAAGCACGATGAAAAATAAAAGCGCTCGGTTCACACTTATTCTCCAAATCCACATACAGTGTTACGGTACTTACGATGATTTACCCATTAATAGAGCTTGGCCAAGACTAACCGGAGCCATTCAGGCCAAACGCCCTGATCAAGGCTACTGCAGCAGGAGGTGGGATTTGAAACTACAACGTATGAGTGTAACGGCGATACTATTTATAAGCAAAGAGCAAAACGTTTGTGACCCCATGAACTCGTATGTGGACGAGGGGCCGGCGTACACACGAAGTGGACTTCACGCCAGCAGAGTCCACAACGAATCGCACAAGTAAGCGTCTGCATTACAAGAACATGACAAGAACGCATGTTTCTGGCCTGCTCCCAGCCATGGCGGCAAAGCCCACCCGACCCTGCTTCCGCACGCATTTCGAAATAATGTGTCGGGCTAATTGGACTCCGATTAGTGTCCCCCTCCCCGACCCGCATTTCCCGGGGAATGCACTTCCTCTTTGCCAAACAAGACAATGGAGCCCATTAGAGCGCCAGCGTGCTAATAGGTCCCTCCGTCAGAGGGAGAAGCCGCTCATGGGGATACGCCTGGCTGGACTGCAGGGCACAGCGGCAGGAAGAAGAGCAGGCGAACAATGCTTGTTCACCACGATGGCCCTCCGGGGGGGGCTAGGACACAATAGATCGCCGGCACATCCTCCTACACCACCGCAACCCCAAATCCATGATGATACGTTTCTCTTTGCTTTTACAGCACATCTCAGCTGTGCGTACACTACGCCCTGGGGCTCTTCATCGTTTCAGTGCCAGCAATCCTGAAAAGCACAGTGCTGGAAACTGCTGGTTGTTTGCGTGACGATGGGTCTCCTCCTTGTGACCAGTAAAACATACTCTGCAGCTTAAGGTGAAACACTTTTTAATACGTTCTCCTCTACTCATCTGCTCCCTTCTCCTGTGGCACCAGGTGCGCAGGAGGAACAAGACACTCTCTTATGCGCGTGAAGCGGAACACACTGAATAGGACATGGTGGACATGATGCTTTTTTTAAAAATGTTCAGTCATTTTAAAGTATTTTTAAAGTATACAACGTTAATATTGCTTTGTTTTAGTAAAACACAATGAAATACACTGTGCAAAATAAACTTGTTTCCAGGACAGAGGGACACTGAAACTGATGTATGAGCTGTTGACGAAAAGAGAATAAATGTCTTACATTACATTTTTCATTAATTCTAGATTTATCTCATATTTTTTTATAGGATGTAACCTGTGAATAAACCAAAACATTAATCTATACTGTTAAGATTTTATGTATTGCGACATCGTTGGTGGACCCGTGAACTATTCAAGTTACGAACTTCCGGGCCCAGCTGCGTTTGGAAGCAGAGCTCCAAGGAGACGTTACTGCCGAACAGTTCGATGTCACCTTATCGCATGTAACGGTGAACCTTTCCTTCTTAGTGACAGTGAGATTTAAGGGTCGCGGGCAAATCGCACTGCTGAAGTGTAGAAGGTGGAAAAGCTGGCAGCAGATTCTCAGCAGTGAAATTTATTTCAAAAGAGGATCGCAGTTGCGCGACGCTGCAAAAAACATCGTTGGTCTAATCTTCTAAGAAGGTACGCCAATAAAACAGCTTTTTAGGCGATCCATCTCCGTCTCCCTCTGTGCGCTGGCAAAGTTCAGACCTAGCATGAACCATGAGTGCGGTATTTGAAAAATATCTGTAAATAATTCATTGTCTTCCTGAAGGACTGCTGGAAACAGTCAGTCAGACCACTGAGAAGCAACATTTCCAGCTACTTTCTCTTAGCTGGTCATTATGGGAAATGCAAAGAAGAGCAGGGCAGAAGGGAGTGGCATGTGAACCTGTGAGCTGGAGATGACTGGCTGAAGACCAGGTGGAGGAGCACAAGGTTGTGGGCAGAAGAGGGAAAAGTCATTTTTAGCCAGGCACACAGCAAAGGAGACCTGGACACATCTCACACACACATCCTGCTGAGGTGACAAAGGGAGACGCAGCAGTAGCTAAACCCACCTCCCTTCATGGGAACCTTATTCGCTGTAGAACATCCCCTCCAAAGACAAACGACAAGCCACAGCAGAAGCTACGGCCTATATTTCTGACGGAAAAAGTCTCAATCCATTCCTTGACAAAGCTTTAAAAAAAAAAAAAACAAAAAAAAACAAACAAGCAAGCAATTAACAACAACATTAACTATATATTACCGTGTCCTTTTATTTGGTGTTTTATTACAGGCTAGGTTTCGATCACATTTCTTGGACAACGGATGTCTTGGAGCCCCGGTGAGGAGGGAATCTATTGTCAAAAGTAAGTGCCACAGAGCAAAGAAACAGGAACCGCTGCTCCCAGGAGAAATGGTCTACGAGATTAATCCAGAGGATAAACCCTGACATTTCCGTCACAACAGAGCCTGTCGTCCCGATACTCTCCAGAAGAAGCACACGACTGACTGTTTGACCTGCGAGGAGAGAACGCCGGATCGCAGAGGAGCTCCACTAACTTCCACTAAGGAACGACGGAGCGACCGAAAGCTTCGAACATATCGGTTCCACCAATTCCATCGAGGCTGACGCACGGCCGGACCGGCTTGGGGCGTCCCGCACGCCTTCGTCCACTAACTGGTCCTAGCGGACTCGTCTCCTGCCTCCGTGTTGCTTTTTGACCGAGGGCCGAGGAGACGGGGCAAAAGCCTCCCTTTCTGCGCGTATCAATCATTAGTCTTTCGAGACGAGACGCGCTCGGCGAGGACCTCCGGAGGCCTCGCGACCCTCAGAGCGCGGCCGTGCGCTTGCCATTCGGAAGAAGCAAAAGGAAAAAACACGTTCCGTGCAGGAGAAAAGAGAGACGGGTGGAAGAGGCTCTTTTCGACTCCGTTGTTCCCTCAGCACCGAGTCACAGCCTTACGTAACGAGCTGCGGTTCGTGAAAAAGACGTGGCCGTCCAGGGAGCCGCCGCCGCCACCGCGGCCGAGCGCCGCACTTTGGACGGGGGCCGTAAAAAGGGGGAAATATATGCATTCATTGATATGAGCCGGGAACGGACTCAAGAGCGGTATCGCAATCAAGTTTGTGCTCTCCATTTCCGTAGCTTAAATACAATTAGTTTCCCCTTCAGCCGTTGACAGTAAAATGACTCGCATTAGAGTTGCGAGTTCAAGCCGGGGAGCCGCTTCATTTGTATTCAGTGATATTTCTCTCCTTTCAGGGGCCCTTTCTTTGGCTCCGGCCTTTGTGTCGCAAACAACGGGCTGCCCTCTGCTTAAAATTCATTGCCGCAATAATGTTGGGCAAAAAAGAATGTAAATGATTGATTTTTTTCTCTTTAAGGGAAAGGCGGGGGTCTAATTGTATGAGAGCACCCCCCCGCCGAGCAAAAGCCCGATTGTGTTATGAATGCCGGGAGGGTCGAGCTCAAGGTTAGCCGTGAAACGGTATACGGCCGCCGCGCTGCACAAGGCGCCCATGTGTCACATGGAATGTCACGGTTGCACCGCCCGAGCGACCGCCGTGGCAGCAAATCCAAACCAGATTTGAACCTCCCTTTACATTCCCGGTTAAAGCTTTCCAAAGCCCCTGCCACGGGTGACGGACAGCCTGACGGGCGTTTCGCCGCACAGCTGTGAACCGCAGAGATAAACAGCGGCTTTGCGGCACGGCGGCCATTCTTCCTCGTGCGCCACGTTATTAAATGAGACAACTGGCTGTCCTATGATGTGTCTCGCAGCATATTTAATAAGGTTTACCTACGTGTTGCCATCTTTGAAGTGCAAACATAAAAGGCAGACGCTACAAAAGAGCATGAAAATGTGGCAACAGCTGTGGAATTTCCTTTCGGGAGGCAAGAAATATCAAAATAAATTTTTAAAAACGCTGCGTTTTGGACTCTCTGTCATTTCCCCTGCATGTAGGTAATTTGGCGAAGGCAGTCTGGGCGTTTAATAAGTCGGAGTTGGAACGGAACTCACGACTGAAGCCCGCAGAACTATGAATGAGGCCTCCGACAGACGGGAGATTTCACAAGGTAACCTGCCACGAGAACAACAAAATGTAATGAAAGCGAGATAAACCTGAAAAGAGCATCATTACCACATTAAAAAACTCAGATCTTATTAGCACGCCAAACACGCACATAATCTGGCAAATATATCGACTCAGAGGAACACGGGAATTATATTAAAGGCCTCGTTCTTAAAGGACACATTAATTAGCAAACATGAAATCATATTAAAACACTTAATTTATTAACTTTGTAATTAGTCTCCATATTTTGAGCGGAAGTGAACGTAGTAAACAGTGATTAACTGCAATGAGCTCCAAAGTTTCTCATGAAGAATGTTATAGATACATACATTATATACATACACACACACAGTGTATATGTTTTATATATATTATATATATATATATATATAAAAGTGGTGAGAGCTGCGGGAAGATTTCCTCGGAGACAAACAGGTCAATGTGCTCCGGCCCCAGCTATAAATACCGGTGTATATTTAAAGGCTTAATGCAGGCAACCACAGGGCTGGAAGTGACTGAACTGGGCCAGATGCTGGGCTGCCTGTCGCGGAAGATGACGCACTTGGGGACACCGCGGCAAGTGGCCGGAGCTCGGGAAACAGGTCCGAGCGGCTGCCCCCCGCAGCCCAGCAAGGCCAAGGTCTTATTACACTGTACATCCGGCTCATATGGGGCATCTATGACCATGATCAAACTGAATAGGGGCTCATTAATGTGTGGGCTAATTAAACATGCATAAATAACACACACACACACACACACACACACACACACACACACACACACACTGAAAGCGCTCATCCCAAGCGGGGTCGCGGCACCCAACCCGGCAACACAGGGCGCAAGGCTGGAGGGGGAGGGGACACGCCCAGGACGGGATGCCAGTCCGTCACAGGGCACCCCAAGCGGGACTCGAACCCCAGACCCACCAGAGAGCAGGACCTGGTCAAACCTGCTGCGCCACCGCACCCCCCCCCATGCATCCGTAAATAAATAAATAAATAAAGTCCCTCCTATGGTTGCAGGGGATCAACCGCGAGCGTCGTGGAGCTCTAATCTACGAAGAGGGCTCTCCGAGAGGAAGGCGGCGATGCGAGTGGCCGAGCGCAGAGTGATAACTGCGCTGGGGTCAACGTGCAGGAATGATGGAAGTCCAAATCTAGATACCGATCTCAAACGCTAGAGAACAGTTATGGTACGTAGGGGCTTTCCGGCTCATTCCACATTACTTTTAACTGTTCGCTTGCAGAGCATAAGAATCCCCCCGGTGCCACAGCGGTTACCGTACAGAAGCCGGTGTAGTACGGAATTAAATGACGTTTTATTGCAGTACAGTGCAGGGAGAAGTCAGGCTCAGCGAACTGCCCAAAGGTAGGAGGACAGCGTCCTCTCAAGGATTCGAACCCGATGCCTTATTTTCGCACCCTGCTGTTCACCGTCGACCCAGATACATGTGAACTCCGGACCAAGAGCAGCTTGTTCCTGTAGATGAGCTACAGAAACGGTACAGTTACAGTAATTTACTCTAAGTGCTAAAATCACTCAAATCGCTGCCATCGGTCATCTGCGTGGAGTAAGACGTTGACAATTCCAGCAGTTATAAGTGACAAAGTGTGGAAAAGACGTCACTCGACAATGTGAACTTTTACGGGCTGAAGCTACAACACGACAAAGGAGGTGTGTGAACGGAACGCGCCGCCGTACACAAACACACACGACGAGTACAAGGACTTCAGTAAAGCACTTAAAACTTCACACAGCCTAGAGAATGTGAGCACTGACTAACTTTGCATATTCCTCACTTTAAATTAGTGGAGTCAATAAAAAGTTAATGACGAGATACGAAGATATATAAATACACGAAGATATAAAAATTAAGCACACGTTTTAATTCCGATTAGAATTAATGCTTGCGGCAGCAGCGCATCGAGTTTTCCTTTTGGTGTCGCCTCTCTTTTGATAAATCAAGTAAATGCATTTGACCCGGTCCACTCTCAAATTAAGGCCAACAAGCCGTTTGGCCTCGTTTAAAAGCACCACTTCTCAAAAGTTTTTTTTTTCTTCCCCCCCCCCCCCTCGGTCAAATCGGTGCCTGTCGATCGTCTGGAGAGGCGATAATGCATTCGTACTGAAAGCTGCCAATTGGGCTCAGAGGCTCTGTCCTGCGTTCCGCATCTCCCATCACCCCCCACCCCCATCCCCTCCATTCTCCCCAGCCACACGGGGAGAAGTTATTGATTTTAACTCGGCCAGAATTTACAGCCGCACTATTAATGGAAAAACATGTATCTCCGGGGCGGGGGTGCAGAGCCTGGAGCTGCAGTGTGTCCTTCCACCCCAAGTGGCAGAGTGACCCCACCCCCCCACGCCCCCGGTTGCCCCGTTCAGAGTTCCATCAAAAGCCTTTTCTCCGAAAGCTGTGCTAATGAGGCCCGTCGCAGGCACAGCTACTTGCTGGAGAGTTGATGTAAAAGACGGCATTTGCGGGTCAGCGAGCGGAACACATCTACTGGAAGGGAGACGCCCCCACCGAGGTCCCCGCCGAGGCCCCCAGCCGAACCGTACGTGAGCCTCGATCGCACAGGATTAATGATCTGGGTCCAAATCGTTGACCGTAACTATACGGCACCCGCTTCACGGCTTTCGCACACCACTGCTGTGCAGTATGTACTACACTTAGTACCACACTACATTTTACCGCATGTAGTACCACACATAGGATCACACGCAGTACTGCACGTAGGACACACGTGGCGAACCGGGTGCCTGTATGAACACACACCTTGCGTACAGCGCTCCCGTGACTCAGCAGGATCCATCGGCTGTGCTACTATTTACACTACACACGTGCGTCTCTCTCTGCGCTCGCGCTCACCCTCACCCTAACCCTAACCGGGTCCTGCGGCGCTAGACAGTGCGACCCGGTGCTGTCCGACGCGACACAGGTTACGCCCCGGATGGGACGCCACTCGCTGACGCAGCACGTACCGCTCAGAGTCAGCGGCTCGCCTGAAACAGGAGCTGCTGGAGGAAAGCCGTGTGAACACGTATAAAACGCGTCAACTCCACAGAGCGTCACAGACTCAACGGGGACAAAGTTGCCCAGCAAACGTCCTCCAGTATTGTTCTCTGAGACGAACGTCACTTTTCAGAAAAGTGCAGGAACGAGTGACATCATCCGCGTCCTTTGGTTACTTATTTTTTGCAGAGGCACCACGGTTCCTTCGCTCGGGACGCCTCTTCCACACAGCGATCACGCACTCCGTGTGAAACCCCGGGGCTGCGGCGCCTCCCTCAGTAACGAAGCGCACTTGTCACTTTCTTATGAAGGATAATGCAAATAGGTGGCTAATTAGAAGCTCTTGAGCTACTTCTCCACCAACGAGCTTCGACTGGAAAGCGCTTGACACCGGGCAAGATGGCTGCGTCTCACACTTGTATCTGGGTGTGTGTGTGTGTGTGAACAAAGGAGAGCGACGCACATGGACAGACACAGAGAGACACAGAGCCCCCAGCACAATGTGTGCCTGACCCAGCTGGACAGAATTTTTCAAGTAGTGTGTACTTCCCACCCCCAGGCGTCCCCATCGCCCCCGGCGCCCCCCGCTCGTACTCCTGCCGTGTCATTGGGGGTCTCTGCGCTTGAACCCTTACAGGATGAACTTCAGTCACCCACAGTGGGAGAAGATGAAGCAGCAGGATCCTGCGAGTGACTTCCCCGCTCGAAACTTGGGCCGACGTGGCAGCCCGGCTTCCCGGACACTACAGCGGAACGCACACCCGTGTTACCGGTCCACGCTGCGGCCCTGCAACCCCCCGCCCCCATGCGGCTCTGTGGGCCAGCAGGCGGCGCGATGGCTGCAGCTCAAGCCGGAACCTTCCAGTCGGAGAACTCAGGTTCGAATCCCACCCTTGAGCATGGTACTTACGCAGTATACACCAGTACGACAGGGTAAACCACTGAAAGTTCGGTGAAATTGCGCGATGACACCTTCTGCGATCGGCTCCCATCTACTCTGCCCCCCGTTCGGCGAACTCAGCTGATCTTAAGTGTCGGTGCTACGATGCTGGAGATTATGCACTCAGAGGGAGGAAGGACTGAGGAGGAGGAAGAGCCGTGTGGTTCACTTTCACAAGAGGATCCAGGCCAACAGATAGAGAAAGTAAAGTGCGGTAACGATGGAAACTTTGCCTCTTTGCTCCATTTCCCACACGTCTAATAAGTGAAAACTTTTTCCCCTTTTCTCCGCACAGCAACTGGAAGACGGACTGAAAAATATTGTTTTTCATTAATGTCTCAATAACGCAACCCTGCCTCTTACGCAACAGAATATTCGGGACCCCACTTACCGCAGTATGGTGGGGTTTCACTGCAGCTCAGAACTGTGATCGCCATTGGAGAAAAGTGTCACATTAACCATTGAGGTACAGGTGGTCCCCAACTTACGATGGGGTTTTGTTCCGCGAAACCCATCAGAAGTCGAAAATGTATTAAATAGACCTACCGAATATGATAGGCTTCATGCTGAGCAATTATTTTGAGTTTGTCCTCAACAGTAACTGCCCTCCTCTTCTTCTTCCCACTAGTAGCAGGAGACACAGATTTCAGACAGACTGTTTCTGTGACTTGATGGTTGCACAAAACACAACGTAGATATGGGGGGGGGGGGTATCTGTATAGCGACCGCGCGGTGGACTGGGAGATGCGGATCGCTGTCGCTGCCCAGCATCGCGAGAGAGTATCGCTCCCCATGTTACTTGCCTGGGAAAAAAATCAAAAATGAAAATTTGAAGTAAGGTTTCTACTGAATGTCTATCGCCAGCTCATCATTGTCAAGTCAAAAGAATAGTAAGTCGAATCCTCTTAAATCGAGGAGTACATGTACGTTGTTTGAGCAACAGACAGAGCAGGGAGCAAACAGACAGAAGTGGGCCTGAAAAGACAAAACTGGAAGTGAACAGACAGAACCAGGAGCGAACAGATGGAACAGGGTCTGCAAAGACAAAACTGAGAGCGAACAGACGGAACCAGGAGCAAACAGACGGAACCAGCAGCGAACAGACGGAACTGGGTCTGAAAAAACTAAACTGGGAGAGAACAGAGGGAACCGGAAGCGAACAGACGGAACTGGAAGTGAACAGACGGAACCAGGAGCGAACAGACGGAAGTGGGTCTGAAAAGACAAAGCTGGGAGCGAACAGATGGAAACAGGAGCAAACAGACAAAACTGGGTCTGAAAAGACAAAACTGGGAGCGAACAGACGGAACTGGAAGCGAACAGAGGAAACCAGAAGTGAACAGACAGAACTGGGTCTGCAAAGAGAAAACTGGGAGCAAACAGACGGAACTGGGAGCGAACAGATGGAACTGGATCTGAAAAGACGGAACTGGAAGTGAACAGACGGAACCAGGAGCGAACAGATGGAACTGGGTCTGAAAAGACAAAACTGGGAGTGAACAGACAGAACTGGAAGCGAACAGATGGAAACAGGAGCAAACAGACAAAACTGGGAGAGAACAGACAAAACTGGGAGCAAACAGATGGAACCAGAAGCGAACAGTCGGAACTGGGTCTGAAAAGACGGAAATGGAAGCAAACAGACAGAACCGGAAGAAAACGGACGGAACCGGGTCTGAAAAGACAAAACTGGGAACGAACAAAGGGAACCCGGAGCGAACACGTGTAACCGGGTCTGAAAAGACGGAACTGAAAGCGAACAGACAAATCGGTCCAGGTTCTTCTCAGCTGTGAGAGCTGCTGGGGTCCAAAAGGCACACGTGTGGACAAAGTGGACGCACGGGGAAGCGGTGAAAGCGCCCAGAGCTGGGCGGAGCCACTCCAGCTCACAACGTGCTGGTAAACAGGGCTCTGCCTGGACACTAATTTCATGCATGGGAGCCATCTGGGTTCGCTCTGTTCCGCTGGCGCGGCGATAATGATTAACGAGAGAAACAGCTTCGCTCGGTGCATCGTGTGGACGCGGCCAATTCGTGGGCGGCGCTTCCATCTAACGGGAAGAGACGGTGCAACGGGCCGAAAAGAGGCAGCAGGAGCGCTCAGGCACCCCCGATGGAGCCGGACAACTTCCGGAAACAGAAGCGCATCTGGCTGCGGGGCCTTTTCCTGCCATGGGAACAGGCTGGAAGAAACGTGGTCGAGGGGCACTAATCCGGAAAAGCTGGCAATGAGCCACAGCTAAGCCCCACCCCCGTGCTGATGGGGGCACACCTACTCTGCGAATGGTACATAAACACTGTACATTTACCCTCAGAATCCAACACACAGTGACACGAAGGCATCTCGATAACACGCAGACACCGGAGAAAATGTGATGGACTATATTGACACCGTAGGGGGTGCGGTGGTGTGGTGGCGCAGTGGGTTGGCCCGCAGTCCTGCTGTCCGGTGGGTCTGGGGTTCGAGTCCCGCTTGGGGTGCATTGCAACGAACTGGCGTCCTGTCCTGGGTGTGTCCCCTCCCCCTCTGACCTTACGCCCTGTGTTGCCGGGTAGGCTCCGTGACCCCGTAAGGGACAAGTGGTTCTGAAAGTGTGTGTATATTGACACAGGAGACCCCAGCAGATGGTCCTTGATTTAGAACTTTCCAGAGATGCTGTCAACAAAGTCCACTTTTGTCTAAGTCCAAAATCCTGTTACACTGCATTATATAAACTATGAGGACACATAAATAATTAACATAGTAAATGAATCCTGTGTATATAAGGGGGCTTCTTTTGTTCTACTTTTTTCACTAATTTGACAAATTATTCATAAATCAACACTAAATACACACACTTTCTGAACCGCTTATCCCATACGGGGTCGCGGGGAACCGGAGCCTAACCCGGCAACTCAGGGCGGAGGGCCGGAGGGGGAGGGGACGCACCCAGGACGGGACGCCAGTTTGTCGCAAGGCACCCCAAGCGGGACTCGAACCCCAGACCCACCGGACAGCAGGACCCGGTCCAACCCACTGCGCCACCACGCCCCCCTGTCAATACTAAATAGTTATATTGAATATTAATACAGCACAATATCATATTTTAACACAGTTTTTACTTCTAAATCTGCTGTATTGCACTTTTCCTTTTTGGCAACTCTACGACACTCACTTTTTATTGGAAAGGTCATTTTAAGTTATAACTTGAAGCAAAATCACAAACTGCAAGTCTAAAAAAGAAAAATCCCCATCAGATGGCTCAGCGCTACACTTTACAGCCGAACTTCGGGACGGGAAATGACGAATTGTGGATCACGGGGCGGCTGTTGTGGGTCGACGAGCAGCACCTGGAGCGCGCAGATGCACGAGAGGCCGTTCGCCACCACCGATACGTTGGCCGCTGTGCGATCACAGTGTTTTTTGGGCCTTAACGTGGAATTTGCATTGGGTATTGATGAAATGAAAAAAGAAACAAAACAGAACTATTTTCAAAATCTATGATTACACAGTAATCGGTTTGCTTTTATGAGGCTTCATACTGAATGTCGAAAAAGCTGAACGTGAAAGTGCCTCATTATATCGCTGGCTGTAAAGCGCAGTACGTCGTTCAATGTGGTCCTTCATCCGGGTGCCGCGGCACAACGCGTCCATTGGGCAGGCTTCCTTTCACCGAAAGCCTGACATTGCTGGACGCTCCTGTGGCTCCAATGGTGACCACGGAGACCCTCCTCAGCCAGAGGCGAACATGTCCGGGTAAGGTCCACGCTGCAAAATGCGACCGAGGGTCAAGTGCAGGACGGGGAGCCGGGAGCCGAAGCCTGGACTCCGCCAACAGTGCAGAGCTGCAGTTGAGCACTGACACCGCTGACACTGTGTGACTGAGCTGCAACAGTTTTGCCGAGAGGAGCGGGACAATATTAACGGAGCATCTGGACGTGTGAAGTTCACGGAGACGGAAGAAACATCGGGAGCTGCAACTGCTGCGAAAGACCTGTGAACCAAACCCTCCCATTACAAGGTCAATTCGCTCCAGAAACTCTGCTCATAAGGTGGATTCTTCTGAAACAAATTAGATAATTACCCTTATTAATTAACATTTGTTTAAATGGGAAGAATAAATTACGTGTTTCTGAGCCACAAAAGGGTCTCCAGCTTTTCTCACCGACCTGGAAAAGTCCAACCTGATTTTTTAATCGTGGAGAAATTGTAATAAGAAAAAAAACAGGTCGAGAATATGAGAAGTGCTCTGGACACATGTGATCAAAATGGGGTGTGTGTGTGTGCGTGCGTGCGTGCGTGCGTGCGTTCTTTTCTTCTGTCCCCTTTCCTTCCCATCAGTCAAACTCTTATTTTCATGCTGTGAATCGTGTCTCCTGGACAGTTCCAACCCTGCAACGATCCAACTAAGACATTTCATAATATTTAAAATTGCGCTACTCTTTTGGATTTATTCGTTTATGAGATGCTTTTTTCCAAAGCGAACAGAACCGCATTTCACCACCAGATGGGTGAAGGGATTTTTAGCTGCAGGCAACTGATCGCGGAAGCAGCGTCAGTTCGCCCAATTCTGCCGTCTTCGCCGGCGCACATGACAACAGCAGCTGCGTAGAGAAATGATACGAAATACAACGGTGATCATGACAGATGGTGCGATTCAGTTCACGGAGCTGTCAGGACATCACAAGAGAACGGGTCCGGAAGATGGGTTGCGAGAAGCTGCTTGAATATTGAGAGGGATTCAGCAGTTCTGAGTGACAGAGGGGGCTTGCTTCACCCCATCGGGGCCAGAACCAAAAACCCGCAGACTTCTAATTCTGGACCTTGTGCGTAAGACCACCAAGTGGGCAGAGGTGGAGGAGCACAGCGAGCGACCGGGTCCTGTAGGTATGGGGGGGGCGCATTGATGGTTTCGTAGGCCGTGAGCAGAGTGTTCAGTTTAATCCAGACAGCTACAAGAAAGACAATGGAGAGGCGAGAAGGGGGGATTATACGGGAACGCTTCAGCAGGTGAAAGGCAACGCATACCACGGTATTCTGAATGAGCTGGAATGCAGGTTCCGGTAATTCGCCAGTTTGCATCCATTCATTTGGTGTCGCTTTCCGATTCGGCGTGTTTTTGTGGCGGTACGGAAGCGTTGGGGTACACAGTGGCGTCAACCTGATCGGCAGGCATTAAAACAGCGTACACACTTGACGCTGGAGCTACGAGGCCAAGCTGCTCACTCTTTAGAGGGAATTTGACAATCACATTTTTCAGAAGTGCCGTAAATACTTTTAATAAACAACACGCGCTCAAAAGTGCCGATGACATTATGCTAATTTCATTCCAACGAGGTGCTGGGGAAATGGGGTGAAAAAGAAGAGGAAGAAGATGATGAAGAAGAAGACAAAGAAGAAGGTGGTGGTGGTGGTGGTGAAGGTGAAAGTGCTCTTGAACTAAGTGGAGCTGTTACGAGAAAAGGGCCCAACGCCGTCCTACAGCGACTTACCTCGTTAACAAGAGGAACCTAATGCCGCCCCGTCCCGCTGTTGGCACAAACGGCGGAGGAACAAACTTCTGAAAGAGGTTTTTTCTTATTTTTACTCTTCATTCCAGCGAGACTTTTCACGTTTTTGGTATCTCAGCAAAGCGTCCTCCGTGTGATAACTAAGCAGATGTCATTGAAGTGGATAATTAAAATGCGATCCCGTTTTTGATTGTCTATTACTGCCCCCCACCCACAGCTCTGAGCGTCACGTTGAAATTTCTCGCGCAAGCGGTCGTCCTAATGCTGGACCTCGATATTTCCCTCTCTACTGCTTTTCCACACCAACGGGGACAAATAAAGGGAAGCAAATCTAATTAGTACGGAAATTTCCGGAATCCAGGAGGAATTCAGAGCGGATGCTTGAAACAGGGCCCTCAGACGCAGGTAGCGACACACCAGCACGTCGCCGTAGCTCAGCCGTGGAGGCTTGCAGTGCGCAACAACAAAGGCGCTTTCATGTCAAGCAAGACGACGCAAACAAGTCAAGTTTTATCGTGGATCGGGGACACAAACACTTTTTCCACCTGAAAACATTTCTCAATCCCTCCGACCGCAGCAGCTAATGAGGCTTCGTCTCTTTTGCAAATAAAATAGTAAAAGACAGAGCTTAATCACACTATTTTATGACTTGAGCTCTATATTTTACTACTGGTGTCACAAACAAAAGTACAAACGTGTCATATTAATTAGACAGAGAAGCACAGAAATACACAGTAAAACATTTTTTTGACTATACGCCACATCGTGGAGCAATAATGAAACAATTGACTTTAATTAACCTAAGTAAACAGTTTAATGCAGCTGCAGCAATCGCCACGTTGTCTCAAAGGTTCGAGTTACGCTACACTTGTGGACAAAAAGCCAGACAGCAGTACAAAATATATCTGTGGCACAACAGGAAGAATTAAGAGATTAATGTCCACATGGCAGGGGGTGCGGTGGCGCAGTGGGTTGGACCGCAGTCCTGCTTTCCGGTGGGTCTGGGGTTTGAGTCCCGCTTGGGGTGCCTTGCGGCGGACTGGCGTCCCGTCCTGGGTGCGTCCCCTCCCCCTCCAGCCTTACACCCTGTGTTACCGGGTTAGGCTCCGGTTCCCCGTGACCCTGTATGGGACAAGCGGTTCTGAAAATGTATATGTGTGTGTGTGTGTGTGTGTGTGTGTGTGTGTGTGTGTCCAGGAGCAACGTGAGCTTTGCGTCCTCATAGCAGTGGAAGGGAAGGCGCTGTGAGGCTAAGCAGAGCGCGGGAGGCGGTGCGTTACACATAGCCACTGTGTTCTATTTACAGCGTTGACATCAACACGCACAATGGGCTCCTCCTGCACCTCCTGTTCTGTTCCTGGGGATTCGAGGAAGGAAATGAGTGAATGAGTGTAAAGTTAAATATCCAGCATCTGGAGACGAGGGGATCCGAAGAACAGATTGCGCACACGCACGCACACACGCACTGCACATTAAAAGTTAAAATGATCATAATTTGTTCTCGTGACTTCGGCCCCCAGGTACAGGCTCTCGATCCGTGCAGGATGAACACGTACACTGCTTATACTGATTTTACCCATTTATTAGGGCAGTTTTACCGTATCAATTCAGGGTAAGGAGGAGGTGGGATTCAAACCCAGGTCCATCACTACGCTACCTGCTGCCCCTCTTCCACACACTTTATTGTGAGAATGTCTTGACCGGCATGAAGATGTCACAGCTCCCCATTGACATGGGTCAGTCGGTCGGGTGCCTTGGCTCGGGGGTGCAGGAGGTCATTGCAGAAACCAAGAAACGCTGTTCTACACTCTGTATTATTAGAAAAATCTGCCATCTCCTCAACAAAAACTGATCAACAAGATTGAGCAGCAGTGCAAATGACAGCAGAAATGTATATTTGTCCCATAACTGTCCCACAGCATGGATCTGCATCAGGGACAGACACAGATACAGATATGAGAACAAGGACAGGGACAGAGATGGGAACAAGGAGAGGGACGGAGACGGGAACAGAGACAGGTCGCGCCTCAGGCGCTTTCTCATGGGCTCCTCTGTCCGGTTTTTCTTTCGTCACAGGCACCTCATTTGTCCAGGGTCCCAGAGCAGAGACCGCAGGGGTGGCTAATCCCTCAGTCCATCAGTCCCTCTGATGGGGGTGTGTACTTCTGTGCGGTGTGTGTCTTATCACACAGCCTTGGGCCACACACACACACCTTGGCTCTTCCCAACATTCCCACCATGATGATGTTCAATGAAAGTGTGTGAAACTACAGCAGTGACATAAATACACTGACAAAGGGGTTCTGCGCTGTGGCTGAGTAATCACACACACACACACACACACACACACACACACACACACACACACACTTGTCCCGAGCAGGGTCGCAGCAAACCAGAGCCTAACCCAGCAACACAGGGCGCAAGGCCGGGGGGGGGGGGGGGGGGGGGGGACACCCAGGACGGGACGCCAGTCCATCACAAGACACCCCAAGGGGGACTCGAACCCCAGACCCACCGGAGAGCAGGACCCGGCCAAACCTGCTGTGCCACCGTGCCCCCCTGGCTGAATAATGAATAGTTACATTTCATACGTTCATAGGAATAAACAAAAAATTAAAGCGTATCTATGAAAATGACAAGGAAATAGATAAAAGTATAAATAGTAATGTTTTGTAAATGGCAGAATATGTTTACATAATAATAATTTTTGGGCCATTTTCAGAGACCTCAATACACTTCTCCTCCCAAAGAGCTTTTTCAGTCCTGTTGAAATTACTGTGTCCAACAGGCTCAGCTGCAGATGCCCAAAAATGATGGGAGATGTGCGAACGCGAAGGCCTCGGACACGAGTGAACCTGCGGCTGAGCGATGAGGTCGCTCCCGACAGCCGGCACACTACCCCCCACACCCACACCCCTCCCAGGGGGGCCTCGTGCCGCACGCTCCTTTAAATAACTCTGGCTGTTGTTCAGAGAGCCATGTTCTCCACAGCCCGCGCATGAATAATTGACGGAGGGAGCTGATTTCTCCCAGAGCCTGTGGTGTGGAAAGGTGTGGGGAGGCGTGCTGTGGAGAGGTGTGGAGAGGTGTGGTGTGGAAAGGAGTGGGGAGGTATAGAGAGGCATGGAGAGGTGTGAGGAGGCGTGGCATGACGTATCAAACTCAATGCCACCAACACACATTGTACCTGTACGCTTGCTGCACCGCTGTGCCGCCATGACGCCCCAGGTGTGCCACACTCCACTATCAAGGTTCACTTCCATCATGCTGACTGTGCGTCACCCACAAATGCTGTAATACCCTTAAACATGGTACTGAACTGAAATGGTACAGTAAAAATTACCCAGCTGTATAAATGGGTAAATCAGCGTAAGTCACTTTGGAGAAAAGTGTCAGTTAATAAATGTATAAATGTGAATGACTGAAGTCAAAGGCTAGTTAAAACACACACACACGCACGCACGCACACGCAGGAACACATCATTTCTCAGCGTCCCTGGCACTACATTTCTCCCAGAAGCCCCAGCTTGTTCCTTCCGTTTTAAATCGGATCATTCTTGTGTGATTGTCCCCCGAAACGAAGCGTATCGCGTTGATCGGGAGGTCACTTGTAGTCGATGGGCGTCGCTGCGACAGTGTGTGTGTGCGGAGGGGAACAAAGGCGGGAGCTGCGGCCCCTTACGGTGCGACTGCGGTGAGGAGTGAGGAGAGGCCTGATCAATTCCAATGTCCTCCAGCCGCGGCGATAAGGAGCCTGCGATCCATCACTGGGCTCCATCACACCTACTTTATTGAGCTGAGGGCACAGCACCGCAGCACAGCGCAATGCAGCGGCCTTGCTCTTCCTCTTGCCTTCACACACATGCAGCGTGGGGGAGCGTGTGGGTCCCGTGTCGAGACGCACGGCTCGAGAGGGAAGGGAAACGCGGTCGTGGACGTTCCCGGGCCCGGAGCCCCGAACACTCGCTGTGCGCTGTATGAAAGCCAGCGATCGTTTCCTGACAAAGCTTAATGATGCTGAAGACAGTAACAGGAGACATTTATTATATTTATATTTATCTATTATGTTTTATAACTTCCTATTTAAATCTCATTTGTTAATAAAATGATGCTTTTTCCTTTCACGCTTCAGCAGATTGATGGCGTCGTGTCTTGAGGTCAGCGTGGCTGCAGCCCTTCCCCCCCTCCCTGTGCTGCTCGAGCTCTTCCGTTTCCATGTATACGCTCTTGGACGAGTGTGTGTGTGTGTGTGTGTGTGTGTGTGTGTGTGTGTGTGTGTGCGCGCCGCACTTCCACTGCCCCCTCTATGACTCTTTTCATTTTAATTGGCATAAACTGCGCCGCACTGAAGTACGTAAGAGAGTAAAGTCGCCTCGTCTAACGGTCACCAATCCAGTGGAGCTCACCCTAATAGTACTCGCAGTACCGTAGTGCGGCGGGTTTGGTGCTCGAACCTGCTCCGCGAAGCACTCTGACGTCTCCACACTCTGCTCCGCAGGTCCTATTTCCGAGGTCTCGGCACTGATCAATACCGTGGTTTTAGCAGCTTGTTTTCTCCACCTTCACACCCCCGCCACTGCAACCCCCACCCCCGCCTCCTTCTCCGTAGCGAAACCACAAAATATTATGATCCCAGAGTCGCATTTCATTTTATTTCCACACTTTTCAATTATCAGCACAGCAGCGGCCTCAGAAAAATTCGTCCTCGCATGATTCGTCCTGACTGGAAATCGATATTCTGGGGTTTAGCGTTTTCTCCTCTCGTCACTCTCTCTCTCGAGAACTTGACACGTTTACTGGGTAATATAACATTTAATAGATTACCAAGTGCATTACTGCCAAAAGGTAAAACAAAACAAAAAAAGGTAAAATTTAAATGTTGCCCACCATCCAAAGCTTTCTACTAAAAGTGGACACCTGGACACCTGTCCAAGAATACCGGGACGAGAGGCCGAGGAGCCCCTACTAGCGCCGCCCCTGACAGGGAGGAGCAGGAACAACGGCGTCCTCGTGCTCCAGCAGCGCGGCGGCTCCGCCGTTGACGCAGCAAACGGCCTTTAGGGCTCTTTCCTCAGCAGGCGAAGCTGTCAGCGGGAAACTCCCAGCAGTCACGGCGTCGGGCCCCGGTTCTGCCGGCCACGTAAACGCGTAAAGAACGAGTACGAAACGAAGCAATTACCCGGGAAATGCGAGATTTACCGCGACACGGGGCTCGTAAAATTTCCCAGCATGCTCGCCGAGGGAACGAGGGTGGAGGTGGAGCGGCTGCTCAGCTGAGCAAGGGACGCGCTCCCCTGGGAACGGCTGCACCTTGACCTCGTCCCACTCGCTAATACCCCCCAACCTACGGTCCCCACAAGTCGGGCGCGAGCGGGTCCATCGGGACAAGTCAGCCAAGAGCGTTACATGCGGCTCCACACTTACCGACCCCCGGTGTGGACGCCAGCGCCTTCTCACCTGTCTCCCACCGCTGTGGACTTCCTCTGGCAGAAGACAGAGACGCCCGAGGTCCCAGAAACCACCTCCTTCTCCACCTCCCACTGGGTCTGGCTGCCGGGCCGGAGGGCGACGAAGCTCACACCCTCTTGGAACAGGGCTCTGCAAGGGAGGAGGGCAGCGCACGCACACACGCACGCACACACACACACACACACACACACACACGAGTGAGTGTTTACAGTTTTGCACGTATGACACACACCACTTTCACAGATGCAGAGAGCTTCTCTGCGACGCCGTTTTAGGATAAACCACAAGGTTCCTCCTGGGACAGACACTGTCAGCTTTTGGTCGCCAACCCTCCTCCTGCAGCAAACATTTGAAAACACACGACTTTTGCACAAAATTCATCTTGCGAGATGCTGGACGACGAACAATATTCCACTTTCGTCTGCATCTCGGGTCCCAGTCGGACCTTCCTGCCCTTCCGAGCTCATGTTTATTGATGCATCCGGCAAAGAGCGCTTTCCATCCCTTCTCCCATTTGGAGCTTCCTCTCGCAGTGCTGCGGTCGACTCGGCTATTCATCACCCTGACAAGACTCCTGGGGAGTTTATTAAATGTGCTACTTATTGCAAAATGGCCAAAAGCTTCCATTTGCAGGAAGCCCATCTCTGGCTTCGCCTGCGCTTTCCTTACACATCATCTGCTGCAGCGGGTGTCCAACGGGGGCCATAGTGGCATCTCGTCCGCGCGCCTTCTTCTGCAATCACTGCACCTTCACTTTGCTTCTCTGAAATGAGTGACTCTCGAAAGTGAAAAGCTCACGTTCATCACCGAAAGGCACTGGAACAAAAGTGCTTCTCAGCCCTTCTTTGTCCGCGTTGCCCGTTTTTCCCTGGCGTTAGTATTTAGTATTTCAAATAGTAACAAGACAAATAAAAGTTAAAAAACTACAATTTAAGGGATCGCCTGCAGACGGGACCGCTTCGCCTGCGGCGCCATTAAAGGTGCACCGCCCTCGCTGTATGAATCCATAAATGTATTATGAAGTACCCGTACTGTGAGCCGGAGAGCAGCCCGGAGAGGTGTGAACCTGCACCGCATAGTGCGGAGGTTGTCAAGAGCTGGAGTCTTCGATGACACAACACGACGGTCCTGTCCAAGCGCAGCGCTAAATGTAAAAGGGCAAATATGCACCTGTGACAATACTGCCATCGCTGCCCTATGTACTTCACGTGCTTTGTGTCGCAGTGTTCTACAGTAGTTAGTACTGTAGCACTCGCTATTCTGCATAGACCCTTTTACCATTTTTACACCCCTCTGCCTGTTTCCGGGGCTCATCATGTACAGATTAGCACATCAAGACATGGGGACGTTTCACATCAGGATCCACCTTCACAACAACCTTCTGCTGAGAAGGTCCAGCTGCTTCCTCCTGCTGAAGGAGTGCGAGTGCCCGTGTCGACGGCATTCGGGCGCAAGGGAAGCAGAGCGCCACGCGCGGGTGAATGGGGGCGAAGAGCCACGAGGAGCCGAGAGAAGCCGAGAGGAGACGAGAGGAGACAGGAGGTCACCAAAAACAAGGTGTTGTTCGCAGAAGGACGAGGGCGACTGAGCGGCGTGGCGCACGATCCACGCCGCGTCACTCAACAGTCCGGCGTTTGACAAAGTGCCCACCCGGAGACCACGTGCAAAGAGGACGGACGCCGAAAACACGGCCTCGTTTACTCTCGGACCGACGGCATAAAGACGAAGGAGCGGCAGCCAAACGAAAACACCTTCGATCAACTTCCTGTCCGTCTGTGTTTCTATTAGACATGATTTAATCATTTCCTTTCAGAAAGAAACTACACGAAGCTGCTGTCAATATTTATAAAGCTGTGACATCTGTTGCAGTTCGATTCACACTAAATATATAATGCAGTCGTTACATTACAGGGATTATTTAAAACGGGGTAAACATGGTGCTCTTTCTTTGTACCACTCAGCATCAACAGTGGGTTCATGTCACAGTACTGTACAGCGCAGTAGGGAACGGTAGAGCAGTGACTCAGCAGATGAACATGGCGCGCACACACACGCGCACACACACGCGCACACACACGCGCACACACACACAGATATTTAATGTGTGCCTCTAACCCGTTTGCTGCTTGTCCTACTAGCGCTTCACTTACCACAACAGTCCTGATCATCGTTGCGTGTCCTGGTTAGGTTTCGCAGCGGATCCTCATTTTACACACTTTGAGTTACGAATTTTAATTTTAATAGATATTTCCAGTTTATTTCAATTGCATTTTCTTACATTCTCTGCGTTTCAAACGTTCTGTGTTTTTAAACGAGCGGCCGACAGGTGGCAGGAAAGAGCACGCGAACAGAACAAGAGCGTGACCGCCGTCCTTCAGCTCCCTTCCACAGTGTTTACAGCTCATGTCTGCTGTGTGGAGTCTGTGTGTTGAGCAATGGCAACACACACACACACACACACACACACACACACACACACACACACACACACGTTGTTCACGGGACAAGTGGGACACCAATCAGCACTGAGCAGGAGTTCGCAGACGCACGGTAATGTTACTTCTGCAGCCATGCCCCGCGAGACAGCGGCACACGCATGTCGAGTGGCGACGGTGTGACGGGTGGCACGTTCGGCTGATGAACGGGTGACGGTGCTCGCGATGCTATTTTTGCGAGCGGCTAATTATCATTTCCATACCTTGTAATTTGAGGCTTGATCAATGGCAGCCAGACCGCTGATGAGCCGCAAGTGCTGATAGTTATTAGCCGCTGCTCGCAGAAGTGGATCGCGAGCACCAGGAGCCGCACCGTTATTTTCGGTCACGTTGCATACGTTTTACTTCTAATGTAGCTCAAAGTTCAATTAGTATGAATTCATTGCGCAGATGCCTCTCTGCTAAGTAACTTACAGTATCAGCTCTGTATTAGGGGCTACTTAAAAGTACTCATTCATTTCATAGAGCAAAGTAAAATTTAGTGCATAAATTCAGGACAAGTTCCTCACTCAAGGGGACCACAGCAGACGCAAGGAATCGAACCCCTGCGCTCTGACCGCGACGTGACCGCTTCAAGTGTATTTATTAGTTATATCCAAAATTCGTACACAGCGCAACCTGTAAGAGAACTGAGAAATACCTGCTGTATATTAATAACCGCTTATTGATTATGACTTAGTAATGGAAGCGATTCAGGATTTGCACACAAGCGGACTTGAGGGTTTGGGGTTAGAGTCAGGGTCAGGAATTGGGGACTAGGAACTGCGGACCTGCGATGGACCCGACCGTCTGCTAGCTGAGCGACTGCTGCAATAAATATGCAGCTTTACTCTGAGCTTCAGCCCTAATAAATGTCCCCGAGTTAAACTTACAGTATCAACACGGATCACCAATTACTTTCCCCTTGTGTCGCCGCCTTCTCCGGGAGGAGGCTGCAATTTACATCGAGTTCAATTAAACCCGCTTTACGATACCCAACGTACCACGGCGTGGATTTACGGACACATTTTCTCGGAGAGTCTCTTGCTGTCCGCGTGCGTCCACGGCTCTTCCCGTAAATCAGCGCTTAACATTTTCCAAGCCATAACCAGTGAGAAAATACCGCACTCAACTGAGGGATTCAGAGAGCTGCAGCGCAGTAACACTTGTACTCTGTTTAGTTTCACTGAGCTCGCGCAGACAGCGTTCTTTCAAAGGACCCCCGACGGCCCCGCGGAGCCCAAGTTAGAAAGCGGCGCTTGAAATGACGTCAACAGCAAAGTGTGCAAGTTTTCACTTTGTGGGAGACAGAGGTCGCGGGTCCTTGAGGAGGAAACCACGGGAGCCATTTCTCCGCGGCGCTCTGCCACAACGCGGTGATATTTGTGGGAGGAAGGGCCGCCGTCCCACACATATCAGGCAGTAAATTCCGGAATGGGAAAGAGCGGCTCGCGAGGCAATAAGTCTGGCCAGCAGTTTACCTTGAAGTGCTCTGGGAGCACAAGGTAATAGAGGAGCGAGATTAATAATGAGGCGAAGCGCCCATGTGCTCCGTCAACCTCCTCCTCTGTGGGCCGCGAGCCGGAGCCGGAACCGGGGGTGTGGAGGAGGGCACCGGGGCAAGAGGAGCGCTCTGCCCAATGACGCGCGCACACAAATTGAAAAGTGGGTATCAAAAGGGAAGAGCTGTAGTACGGAAATTTGGGACACGGCGAGTTCGCCGGTCGAGGGATGCCGTATGTGTGAGCGACGTCGGCTGCGTGATGTGCCACCGGAAGCGGCGCAAACCGCGTTTCACTCGTACTGCGCACCTGCGTTTGTGCGCATTAACACTGTCGTGCACGTTGAACGTGTGAGAAGGAGCACTGCGTCACACTCCTGTATGTGGCCACTGAAGTTGTGTCTCGCTGGAGAAATGAGCGAGGTCCCACCCCCCACGGAGAGAGCTCACCGGGTGCTGCAAGACGCTCGCAAGAGCCGAATTCGTCCTCTTCTCAACGGCTGCGGAACGCGGGTTCCGATGCTTCTCATCTAGTTTTGTAGCAGCTCGCGGCCACACGAATTATACGGCGGTACGGCAAAACCGGAAGATTTACGTCGAGTTGGAGAGCTCGCGTGGACCGTTCAGGGGTCACGAGGGATCACATCGCGTCTCGGAGCTCGACGCTTTCTGCGAAATCTGTATCGCGCCTGGACACAGGCGGCGGCTGCGTTCGCCGCACACTGGCCCTAGAACACACTGCACTATTACACATTTCGAAAGCGACAATATTATAAATGTGTCTCTAACCACGGACTAATATAACGCACGGAACCAATTTTGCAGTGCTGCTTGAAACCATCCTTTCCTTCGTATCGAGTTTAAAACCTGATGAATATTTTTTCTGCAGCGCCTGTCGATGATAAAGACAGTCTTCATCTTGTCTTATTTGTGCATCAAAAATGGCAAAAAAATCATTTCTATCTCATTTTTCTTTTTCATGAAATATTTCAGCATGATATCTGCCATTACCATAATCATGCCCTATGCCAGTGTATCATCTGCAAATGTGTCTGCACTCTGCAATCTCCAAGTTTTATTTTTTGTTTTGTTTTGTTGTCCCCCCTCCTCCCCCTTTTTGGACAGATTGCTTCCTGCTCAGAAGTCACAAAGTGATGGTTAGTGTTTCCGACAGCAGCCACACACTGAAGGCTCTTCCATGAATTTCAATGAAAAAGCCTTTCTGTTTTCCGTTTGTTGTCTTTTCATTATGAAAATTAAAGCGCACGGCTTCCGCATCCGAAATGACCGCAGCAAAATGACATCATGCGTCGAATCATGCGTTGGCCTGGGAATCAAAGAAATCTCAGACATTGCTACTATTTACAGTTGGCCAGTTTTAAAAGAATTAGATACTTGTTAAGAATCTGCAATGCACTCTTATTGCCACATACTTTTCAAAATATAAATATAATGGCGGCTGGGGGATGGTGGGGAGCTGCCAAAGCAGTTCAGGAGCGATCTTCTTCAAGTCAAAAGGAGAACTGGAAAACGGAGAGAATAACTTCTAATTTGGGCATAAAAGGAGCCAGTTTATCTGGGAGAGCAGCTGCTTCATTCAGCGCCGCTTTGCGCCTCCAACAGCCAACAGCGGAGCATCTGCCTGCACTTCACGTTGCACCATTGCACCGAAACATTTCTGGTGCAATTAATCTTACGAGAAAACATTATGTTCGCCCCGTTACTATTAAACCGGCATCAACAACTGGATGACTACCTTGAAAGGACGTGGTGACGGTGACAGACGCGAGACAGCCAGCGATCAGAACCGGCGGTGATGATATCGGTCCTGATCATAAATGATGTCAACAAGAACGAAGCGAAGACAAATTAACGTCGGGGAATCGGGAAGCTGCACCCTGCGCGAGGTGTCAGGGCAGCAGCCGGACGGCGTGCGCACAGCCACCCGGGTGAGCAACACGCACTTTGACGGTCACTTCACTACTTCCCGTCTCCGAGGGGCTGCGGGCAGCGCTACGGTCAGAGCTGCATCCCGCGTCGTACCCGCTCTAGTACCTTTGAGCAAGGGACGCTCAACGGCGTAAAGAGTTTAACAGCGGACGGACGGTGCCTTCGATAAAAGTGTTCGACACATCGATGCGTTACTATCTATACGCCAAGTAGTATCAGCTGAGAGAAGCGAGACACAGAGTGCAGAAAAAAAACAGACAAACAGAGCTTTTTGAAAGAGATCAGTGTGAGTTGGAGGAGTTCACGAACGCGAAAGAGCACACTGCGATGGTCATGTGACTCATCAAAATATGAACGTGGCCAAAACACCGGAAGACACTTTAAAATGTTAAAATCATTTACAACGTCATCTCTGCAACTCTTCTCCCAAATGTTTCTGGAATTCCTTGCCGCACAACAAATGTCTCGTCCAACGCAGTGACCTTACGCTGATGCTGCTTGCCTGCATTACGTGCCAAGTTCTACTTGTCCGTTCCAGAACTACGGTGAAAAGTGCGAGTGCAGCGCTGTCACAGCCCACGTGGCAAGTGACCGAGGTTCACAGTGAGGCACGTTCTCTCACTCACACACGCAAGGCACGCACCATCGTTCCACACACCAATCGAGAGCAGCGTGACACATGAACCCGACACGTACAAACAACAAAGAGTGCAGAAACAAGACCGCGAGACAGTGACCGTGTGACGAAGGTCCCTCATTTCCCTTCGAACGCATCAAACCGCCACTTCACTGGCTGAGTCTTTTCAATCAGTTCGACGCCGTCAGACAAAAACGAAACAATCCGATGACAAACACACCACTTGGGGGGGGGGGGGTCTCTGTACTTGGCCTTAAAGCTCACAGAAATGGACACTCAAGGACTGGTGCACAATAACTCTTTACAGCAATGACATGCTACGTTACAGGACCAGGACCAAGCAGGATTTCACAATAATCTATCGGTGCACTTTCATTTCGACGTGCGCAGGGCTCGGAAGCGAAGCGCACCTCCCGTTTGCGTCGGCGAGGAACGCGAACGGCACGTCGGCCGCCGTCGGCTCGCCGTGGCGGCGCGGAGGACGAAGAGCGGTCTGCGGCCGTCGAGCCTCCCTCGCGGCCGCCCACGGGGTCTCCCGGCTGCCATTTAGACTTCGCTTCGGTGCGGCGGAGGGGAGCCGGGGTTACGGAGCCACATCCCCATGACGGCAATGACAGGAGCGTCAGAAACGCACCTCTGACGCGTTAACGTGTGAAATCGAACCATAACCGCTGACACACTTTGTTCTAAGGCAGGAAAAATAAGAGCAGTGGCGTCTCTCAAAACCCTGTTTCAGCCTTTTCCCAAATGAAAGAAGCACCAGGAAGAGTACAACTCTAAAGAAGAGGTACAGTGAACACAGGAAGAAGCACAAGAGCTGTGCCAGTACCCGTGCGTGCGTGCGTGTGTGTGTATTGTATATACCGTATACATATATATTATATATACCGTACATGCGTATCAAGCAACGCTACATACACTTGACACCTTGATACTTTAAAAACGCTCTCTCTCTCTTCACCTCTTATGTTTTTCAAAATAAACAGACTGAGGCTCTCCCTCTTGCAGCCCTTCTGTTACCGTGAGTTTTAGCACGAAAGCAGGAAATAACGTGGACGCAAGACAGAACGGGCGGTGAGCGCAAACTGGGATCAGCCCTGTAAGCAGGCTGCGGCGCAGGCGCGCACACGCAAGCGAACAGAGATGGTTTCAGGTGACAAAGTGCCTTCCGTCATCGCACCTCCACTTCGACCCGCAGCGCCTATCCAGGTGCGACAGGTGACGCTCTGGAGCAGCGACTTCCAGCGGAAATGTCACACAGCCTCTGCTCCCCATCAGAGGAAGCGAAAGAGCCTCTCTGTCCCAGTGTTTCCTGCTCTGGAGCTTCACTCGCATTGATCAATTAACTAATTTATTTATTTCCACTCAAACTCTGTTCTCAGTGAAATTTGTTTTGGATTGAAACTGAAGCACAGGCACAGTTGTCACTGGCAGAAATGTGATCGAGAGCGGCCGAGTTTCTGTGCCGAGTTTGCGCCCATTTAGTCCATTTCCGGAAGGGGACGGTACAGACGAGATTTTACTCGGCGTAAAAGAGGCCCCTCGTCGGACGACTGCAGCGCCGACACCCATGTGGAGCCGGAGGCCAAACCAGTGGCACAGCAGCTCTTTGCGTTTCTCGGCCACCGTCCCTCTCTAACACCGCTAGGTGTCCGAAGTCCGCAGCTCACAGTCGACAGCCCGTGTCCGCGCCCACGTCCTGTCCTGTGTATTTATTTACTGTCTGGTACTCCTGTGCTGTGTTGCATCACCGTGGTCGCCAGAGAAATGACATTTCGTTCCGCTCTATACGAGCTACGTATATAGAGGAATGAACTTGAAGTCCTTCGCAGCCCCTGTGTGTCCCACCTTCGGGTGTCCCACAACGCTGCGGCAGCTCTAGCGTCACATGTATTCATTCGTCACCCAGCGATGTCATCGTCTGCGGTGGGCTCAGTCCTGCCCGTCTCCAACCGTTGCACCATTATCCCACAATGACTCGAGCTCATCCCCTAAGGGGTTGTGTTCCAGGCCCACCTACAAGTGAAGTGTCAAGTCTTTGCCTCTGTCGTTCCGGAGTGCCAAAGAACGCAACTCACGCGGAATTCATTCGTTTGCCGGTCGTTCGCAGGTCGTTCGCCGAGCACCAAGTACAGCATACGGGAGCGGAGGCCGTGCCGTTCCACGGCTCGCCGTCTCACCCGTCCTTGCGTGCACCGCGCACCTCCCCCCCACCCCAAGCCGGCGAGACGACAGATAGACAGCTCCTCGGGCGCGCGAAGCCCGCCGGCCTGGCGCTCGACGGTACGCCGACGGGTTCGACTTCCCTCCGGCTCTCCGTGTCGCTTTGCGTGACTGTCGGAGTACCTCTGCCCCCGACGGGCAGGCGCTCGCATCACACACGTGACAGCTGTGGCGAAGCATCCAGCTGTGCCTCCTCCTACCTGGAGCGGAGTCCTAGTAGGACGAGCATCCGCAGCATCTCAACGCACCTTTGCGGAACCGCAGGAAGCCGGAGGAGCACTCTTCCTGCGGGTCGCGACCCCTGTAGACCCCCTCGCTAACGCTGCTCTTACAAGTGCACTGGGTCTCTGTGTGGGAATCGGAGGTTTCTCTGCGGATCCCGACTCTCGTTCCTCTAAACAAATTCCAAGCTGAGACTAATAAAATGTGAAAAACTCCACACAAGAGAGGAAATAAGTGGAGAGACATGTCCTTCTCCGAAGTGTCTCAACACTCAGCAAACGAAACACTTCCATAAAGAACCATATGACCTGAAGTGAGAACCCATTGTTGGCACTAAAGGGTCATTTATTGAAAGTCAAACTTAAGAAAAGTTCAGTTCACAGTTTCAAGGTTTGGGACGAACGGTTTCAGACTGAGACGCTACGGGGCAGATTGCTGAACAGCGGCGGCGAAGCGAGGTCCTGGGCCTAGACTGAAGGGCAGCCATAAGAGGTGTCGTCCCTCACGCACTTTCTCAAAAGACAGCTTGACCGACAGGACAGGACAAGACAGGAAGGTGTCAGCAGCCCCCAGAAAAAATGCTGAGCGCTGAGTTAAAAAACACTGGGAGACGGAGGCCATTAGCGAAAGGTCACCACTTCCTGTGTAACCTGCAGGAAGACAAAGGATCTGAGAAGTGCCACCACAGTGAGTGTTTGTGTGTGTGACAGGATGGAAATCAAAATTCATCAAATCAGACTCCGGGAAACTGGTCGTCCAGCACAGTAAAGCACAGTAAAGCACAGTAAAGCAGTCACGTGGGGTAAAGACATGAGCAAGCAAGCAAAGCTGGCAGCTCGAACCCAGAACAGAGCCTAATGTTGTACTCTTCAGTTTAAATGGTGTTAAACATGCAGTCGCACCCTTAGTTAATTTTCTTTTATTAAACCTAAGCGCCAAAGTAATATCTTCTAAAAAGAGTAAGAACTACCTGTTGAACATGTTTAAATTGGTAGAGGTACAGAAGACTAAAGCGCCTGATTTGAATCAAAGCAATGTGATACACGAAAGACTTGGGGCAGAAACTTTAACTGAATTTTTTGGTATTTGCTTTATTTATTTATTTATTTATTTATCCCAGAGAAAAACACGCTCATGCGCCTGGGGAGGCGAGCTGTGCTACGCATCGCCCTTGGGGGCCTCGCTACCCACGTGCCATGAACATAGTTGGCTGCTGGAAAGAGGTAAAGTAGCAGCAGCTCATCACTGAGAGGCTCCTGTGAGCTTCATACCAAATGTGTTTGTTTTCCTTCCTAATGCTGCTCATTAGCTGCACTTACAGCGTCTCACTGGGAGCTCGGGCTCTAGTTGTGCTCCTTCCTTCACCGTCACACTTCATCTCACGAGCGGAACAACGCAAGGCTCTTGCGCCACCTTCGGGGGGGGAGCACAGACCGAACTGCGATCCGCCCATCACGTCCGCCGCTCCACGGTGGTGCTGGGGTCCCGACCCTCGTCCAGCATCAAGTACAAGCGACAGCTTGGGGACAGCTGGTAGCGTAGAGGTTAGAGCTGCTGCCTTTGAAACCAAAGGTCACAGGCTTGAATCCCACCTCTGGCTGTACTACCCTTGATCAAGGTACTTATCCTAAACATTGCTCCAGTTAAAAAAAAAAAAAAAAAAAAATATCCTGCTGTATAAAGGGTAAATAATTGTAAGTCACTTTGGTGAAAAGAGTCAGATAAATAAACAAATGTCAGCGAGAGGGAGGGCAGTAAGGGTGGACGTTTCTCCGGAGGGACGGCGCACAAACTCCTCTCTGTATATGGCGTACGGAACGTGCACTTGTGAGGAAAGGGCCACGCGCTCCTTCCGTTTCAGCAGTACTGAGTGGTGAATCGGTATGACTAAAGTAGCTCTCATGGTATGGCACTCGAACCAAATAAGCCATTCCATGTGCCCAGCTAAAGAATGATGCATAAAACAGCATGGTGGTGCAGCAAGTAGAACTGGTGCCTCATAGTGCCTGGGTGGTGTGAAAGTATGTGGGTTCAGTCCCAGCTCAGTCTGTGTGGAGTTTGCATGTTCTCCCCGTGCCTCTGTGGGTTTCCTTGGGGTGCTCTGGTTTCCTCCTGCAGTCCAAAGACATGCTGTTCAGGTTCAGCCATAGTGTGTGTGTGTGTGTGTGTGTGTGTGTGTGTGTGTGTGTGTGTGTGTGTTCCACTGATGTATGGATGAGTGACCCAGTGTAAGTAGTGTATCTAGCAATGTAAATTACCCTGGTGAATAAGGTGTGTGGGCTGATAACACTACATAGAGTTCATTGGAAGTTGCTCTGGAGAAGAGTGTCTGATAAATAAACGCAAATCTATGGAAAATGCATCAAAGAACACCAGTGAAAGATGGAGTCATCACAAACCGCCGAAAACGCTCTTAGCTCACACTGTCACTTTGTGGGGAAACTCCTCAGAAATGCCTTGTTTGCCTCCTCATCCCTGTTCAAAGACATAAGAACGTCCATCTCGGTGACCTGAGCACCAGTGGGTCCTTGTGCTCCTGGGCCTCGTGACACCTCGAAGCGCAGAGTACAAGAAGTAGTAAAAGTCGCAGCACGCCACCCAAATGTATTCTTCTCTCCATGCTGCTGATCCAAAGATGAAGGAAAACGGCGGTAAATCACACTAATTCCATTCCTTACCAAAAGAATTGCACGAGCTCTTCACTACATTACATGTTTAAAAAGAAAAAAAAAAAAACATACCAATTGTACATGCAGCTACTCAACTATATATACACATCTATACACTATACATATATACACACACACACACACACCATATGAAAGTAACTGTCCTAATTATAAGAACGAACGCAATTTGGCATGAAACCTATTGACAATTTTATATATGTATAATTTTATAAACAATAGGTATGATGAGAAGTTACTTTCATTGTTATAATTGTTTCTTAGGTTTTTAACGCAATTGCTGTTCTCTGAAGGGAAATAAATTACTTATGCAAACATGCTAAAAAAAACCACTAGCAGAGAAAACAGAATTTAATAAGAAAATTATGTTTGGAAATTCCCTTGATGGGAGGATTCAGTTCCATAATTGCACAAGGTTGCTTTCTGGCAGTAGATCAAAATTTAATTATGTAATAAAAATGACTTGTTTGAGTAAATTTCTTTTGCCTTTGAGGCATGTGAAATGAGAAACTAAATATGGATGACAAATATAGGGCAGAATTGTCAAGGCTTTTGGCATCACTGGAGGTTCCGCACTAGATGGAAAACCTGACAGCAACTTTTCCTAATAGTGGTACTTGTCTAATTTTACAACAAGAACTGAGAAATACTGCACGTTTCCGCTACGAAACACAACACGCAGAGAGAGAAAGCAGCGAGGGATGAAAAGGAGCCCTTGGACCATTATCACCGTACTCCTGCAGTCGCGTTATTAATATTTATCAGCGTCACAACCACCGGAAGCAGAGCAAGAGCGTCCGGCAGCCTGTTCGCTCGCCGCCGTGTCCAGAACGCAGTCCATCCATCGCTCTTCTTTTCTAACATGTCTTTCGTACTTTTGTAGCGCTTCAGCTGCTCCGTCAGACGAAAAGAAGAAAAAGAGAAAGGCGAGGAGAAAGGGCTGTTGGAACGGAGCACAGCATAAATTAGGGGTATGAGGAGGGCGGCGTGTGTGTGTGTGTGTGTGTGTGTGTGTGTGTGCGTGCGTGCGTGCGTGTGTGCGTGCGTGCGTGCGTGTGCGAGCATGCACGCCCGTTCTGCATGTTCGCTGCAGGCTCCCTGCCCATCCCTGCGCTACTTGTGTGTCTCCGTCTCCTCTGAGTAATACTGTGCTAATGTGTGCTTCCTCCCAACACCTGACAAGTTGTTGTGCCGCTGGCAGAAATCAAAGAATAAATGCGCAAAAAGGAGCAGAAAAAAGGCCTGCAGGAAACGGGCGTAAAAAGCGGCTCCTACACAAAAGGTAATTTTGGTTATTCCGTTTGATTTCGTTGTTATTAGCGGTATTTCATCACGCATGCACCCAGCCAAATATAAATACGCAACAATTAAAGTGCCAATCATGAGAAAACAGCGAATGTAATCTTGTATCCTAGGGTTGACACGAGCCAAACCCCACTTTTCCCCAAAATATTTTAGAAACAGGCAACAAGAGAGAAAACATGAGCAAAAGTGACAGTAATGAACGATGAGAGACGACCTCTCCAGAGTGAACCGAGTCTGCTCCTTTATTCTTTCATCCTGTGCAGGGGGGAGGAGGTGGGGAGGGGGAATTAAATCAGTTCATTAGAGCTCTCTTCATTTACATACTTTGTGGCGGTAAACGGGAGACAGATTGCCCTTCTTGCGCTCCGTACACGATCCACTTCGCAGCACCACCCCTTTCACCTCTGCTGAGTGACTTCCAGAGCAAGAGCAACGGAAACGGACCCTTGTAAATACTGTGTATTCAGGTAATGCGCTGCGGTGATATCCCGTTTAAAAATAGCATCTTGCGCGAAGGAAATTCCAGCGAGCGTTTATCTCTTCTCGGCTCATAAATCACGGCATCGGTTCGCAAAAGCGCCGCACGGCCGGGGACCCCCAACGCCGCCGCCACGAGACCGCAGGCTGTTGGGAGGAAGCCCACCCAGCGCAGCGCCTGCATCTCACCTTTCACCGTGACCTGGAGACGGGAGACGGACACCGAACGACACGTTTTACTTGTGCACTTGGACATTTCCTAGGCTGCGTTCACCTGAGCTGAGAAAAGACACGGTCTTCCAGGGCTCTCACCTCATTTCCTCTGCTGTAAGGGGGCAGGAGCACTTCTCAATTCTAACAGCGACCCTTTTTTACATAAATATACAGCACGTGAAACATATTCTGCGAAAAAGAGCCCAACCTAAAGGGTGCTATTCCAACAGTGGCGCCAGTTCAGCGTTTTCTCTGCAACATGGTAGAGAATTTCCAGCATCAACGCAGCGCTAATGACACACGTCATTAATAGTACTGTGCAGTACCAGAGTAAATATTCAGTCAACGAGCAGATGAAGGGGCTTCATCAGACACACCTGTGATCAGTTCCAATAGGTAAAGCATGAGGGCTCAGACGCACGCGCACACACGCACGGACACAACTACCGGAGCACAGCTTGTCTGTTCATTAGCACCGCTGTCAAAGCACGTGTTTCAGCAGCTACCTGCAGGAGTGACGCACAAACATGAAAGGAAACCGATAAAAAGCAGTTGACAAACACTTCAGGCGCTCAGGAGGGAAATGGATGCCAAAGGGTTGTGTGCTGAGACTCTTACTGAAAGCTGGAAGGGGATCAGCAGTTCTGAGGAAAACAGGGGGCTCGTTCTACCATGTCGGGGCCAACACCGCGAACTGGGAGCTTTGGAGCACAGCGTTGGAAAGAAGCAGGTGGCCAGAGGTGCAGAAGCGTCATGCGGAGGGGTTCATTTTCACAACGAGGAGAAGCAGCCATGCAGGACTGCTGTGCCAGTTAATAAGAGCCCATCTGCTGCACGCTGGTCCAGAAGGTGCGGTGCAAGAAGACCCCTTCCTTCAGCTGGCTCCTTGACTCCAACGGCACGAGCCGTCTGGTCCGCTCCCCCAAGGGGCGTCTCCGCTTCCGCGCAATGGCCGCCTCTGAAGGCACGCTTTTGTGGACGGAAGGATCTTACGGCAAACTGCTTCCTCTTCTCCGCCCTGAGCAACGAAGCTCGCTCTGCCACTTAAAAAGGCGTTCGGCTTCTGAGCAGAAAATCAAAATGAGACACGAGAAAACGTGCGCACACACAGAACAGTCCTTGAATTTCGAGAAGTGTGTCACACCAGATGTACCGAGCGTACGTGGGAGAGTGTATCTGGCTGAAAAGACAAAAACACCAACACCGTTGCTCCGGCGAGGCTTTACAAGGTGGGAAAGTAAGAGAAAAAAGTAGAGAAGCTTTTCTGCCTCTTATTTTAAGAATTGGATCAACAGAAGCAGCCTCACAAGAGGCACCTGGACTTTCTGAGAGCTGGAAATAGGAACAGAGCAAAGCGGCGCAAAGAACATATTTCAAAGTGCTTCCGTCTCCCACGCGCCTGCCTGTACGGCCCAGCATGAGGATGGCAAAGCAGGAGGCTCTTTGGAGAGGGTCGACCTAAGAGCGTTCTCAAAATAACGGCAAGCGGAGGACCCCCCGTGCAGAAAAGATGCCCTCCAAAGTAGCTGTTAAACGAAGGCACAGCCGACTGTACGTCACCCATCTTATGGGTTAGGGTTAGGGTTAGGGTTATGGTTAGGACACCCTGCTAATTGGGGTTAGGGTTAGGGTGAGGGCACTCTTCCAATTGCAGTGGGACGGATCAAGAGCCCACGGTCCCGTGCTCAGCACCGCTCTGAAAGCAGCCCCTCCATCTGTGCAGGGCCCTAAGACACACAGCAGAGCCCAGGAGAAGACGGTCATACACACATTACATTATGCATTTGCTTAGCAGGCACTTTCATCCAAAGTGATTTACAGCCAAATATTACACACATTACACATTTGCACAGCTGGATGTTTTACCGAACCTTTTTGGTGACCTCCTGAGACTGGAGCACGGTCACAGTTCCATTTCCTTAAGCACTCAGCTACCTGCGTGTTCCTCTAAGAACTCCTGCTTAGGGAAAGAGCCATGAATCTGTACGCTTTGTGAGTGCTTGAGGTAAAATGTAAACATAATAAAAAAGATAACCACAAGCCATAAAGCATGAGAGCATAAAAGGCCTAACATAAAGGAGTCACACGTGCCATTAGAGAGGAGCCGCTCTGCTGGAGGGGGCAGGAGCACAACGGGCTGTCAGGGGTTCGACAGGCAACAACATCTCCGGACTCGGCCGACGAGGAGCAGCGGTACGACAGCAAGGGGAGGTACAGTAGCCTCGGGGGGCAGCAATCGGAGTGCAGCTGACACTCTGTCCTTTACCGTACACCTTTCTACACTTGAGAAAAGAAACACCAGCCAAGTAGAAAGGTGACATAAAAGAACAATAAAGAGCGAAAACTCGATAAGTAGCGACAATGGAAAGCAAAACAAAAACAATAAGGGAATCACAGTTCAAATGCGGTACGCAAGCCACTGAGAGCGATGTGAATGATGGGTCCACACAACCACTCCAACACGTGAACTGCACGAACACGAAGAGAGAACATGAAGCACACACGCTTAAAATTAACTCAACACATCCATCGGGGGTATGTTCCGGAAACGGGCGTTGGATGGCGACTCATATCGTGCTCACGGAAGCTTCCGGCGAAGCTGGGACCATCCATCCACACACGCACGCACCTGCACACACACACAGAGAGAGGAATAAGTGCCATAAACAAGGTCAGCGGCACACAAAGGGCGACAGCGGCAGAAGGCCTCGAGAGGCGCCCCTCTTTGGCAGGGGTCTGGGGGCCGTTCGGATTCCCACCCCGCACAGGCCGGCGCTGACAGTAATGCATTACGATGAATATTCATGCAGCTGGAAGGCTATCAAGCAAAACAGCAGCAGGTGCCAAATAACACACGTGCTGCGAGCGACACACAGCGACTGAACACAAGGGATTTTTCAACGAGCGGTCCCGTCGTGTAGCGGGAGTGCGCTGACTCGGGGAGGCAGGGCAGAAACGAGAATAATTAACCTGAGATGCGAGCGTGTGATGTAGGGCCTCCTCAAGTCGACGGTGCCGAAACGAGAGAAGAGACACACGCTGCGTGGGCGAACCGGGACTCGGTTTCAGGACACAGCATCCGGAACACGAGCCAGAAGGAGCCGCTCAGAGTTCCCTGTCATCTCGGAACACGTTGCGCTCAAAAAACATACATGTTCACGAGCACGTGCGAGGAGCGCATGGCACCAACGTGGCGTCAGCCAAAGCTTCCCTCACATCTGTCATTGCTGATAGGCAAACATCCCAGCAGAGAGAGTTCGGCTCGACGTCTGCGCTGCGCCTCTTCCCTCCGCCGCAAGCACGGCGGGGTGCTCCTCTCGCTCCGACGGTCGGACCTCGAATCGCATCGCAGGCCCACGGTTACGTGGCACCGCAGCGCAGTAACAGCGGCGTGCCGACGGAGGAAGGGAAGCGTGTGTGACGGGTACATGTCGTGACCCTGCGGATGTCCTGGAAGGCACTACGGCCCTTGGGCGCTCCGCTCCTGCCGTCTCGCATGTGGCGCCAACGCGCATATCGATCTACCGCTACATGGGAGGGCGGTAACAGGGCCGCACGAGGGCCCGAAAGAGAGCGCTGCTCCAAACCGCTCTAGAACGCTGCCTCCTCAGGTTGCCATAGCAGCGTACGCCGACCCGGCCCTGCCGGCTGGCAGTAGAACTGCAGGCGAGACTGGCACAGCGTGCCGTTACGGAGGAATGCGGCACTCGGGCCTCGAGGATACGGCTCCGAACAGCTGCTCAAGGAGGAGCAGTCACGCTCCTATTATGTGGACAAAAATAACACCCGCACACCCTTGACGGCATTTCAAGTTGCGTTATTCACCGAAGGAAGACAGATCTTGGGACACATCAGATGTACCTGTTACTGGGAAATAAGCCGCATCCCACACGGGACCCGAATTTCACAGTTTGACCAGCGCAGCTCACACTGTGTCCATTGACGTTTCACTGGAACAACTCAGGACAGGAGTTCTACTTGTCAGTATTGACCCGTATTTACGTATTCCCTTGCAAAACTCATCTGACACTGGAAGCTGCACAGCAGGGCATTCGTACCGTACCAGTTCAGGGTACGTTCCCTCGTCAAGAGTACTAACAGCTGGAGGTGCGATTCGAAGCCAGGTTCTTTGGGCCCAAAGAGGGTGGATCTAAACGCTGAACCGCCAGAAAAACAGCAGGGTCCCTCCTTGAGCCAGACCCAGAACCCTGAGCAGCAGGTTAACCGCTAGCTGCAGGCGCCACCTTACCCAGAAGTTCGGCGGGTTATCCCAGGTTCCGCACGCGCAAACGGAGCCATGTGCTCCACAGGCCGCCATCTAAGAAGGTAAACTAACAGGGAGGGATAAAGGCTTACTGTAGATGGGTTTGTTAAATCCTTCATGGGTCTTGTAGAAATTACATGTAGCCAGGGATTAAGAAGGGAAAAATAGCAGAGGCGAAATGCTGAAAAGCAAAATACAAAACCCAAGCTGTGGGCTGACTTGTGGTGAGTGGGCGGGAGGTGGGGCGTTAAAAAATGTAAAATTATTTATGATTATTCCTTTCCGCGTGCTACACAAATAAACCCGAGCGCCGTCTTGTGAAATGTGATGCTATGCAAACATGAGGTTTGATTGAAATGACAAAGATGCCAAAGGCAACAGTCAGGAAACCGAGAACGAGGCCTGGCAAATGGCCGTGCTGTGCGGTACGCCGAATACCACGGTAATTCGGAAGATGCTTCCGTCTCACGATGAGTGCAAATTATTTTCAGTCTAATTAGCAGAACTGTTAGACACGTAACACTGAGCATTTCCTGTCTCTAGGAAAAAGGGATATTGGTGGCAAGATGATGTGTCCACAGGTCAGGTAGGGAGGGGGGCTAAAGACAAACTAAAGTGCCAGGACAGGCCCTGTTATTGTACCCTTTACAAAACAGCTTAAAGTGGACGCTGGCACCCATTTAAATACTCCGCACAACAGACATCCTTCAATTTACGAAATCAGTTCGTTCCTGAAAACGATGTTGATACCAAAACTTTAGACGCCAAAAGACTATTGCAATTATTTTAAACAAGAGGAATAACAATTAGCTCCCAGCCCATCCAAAAACCACAAACCAATTTCCCCAAATATTACTAGAACGTGGTAAAATACCTATAAAGCACTCACCCATCATTTCAGGACAATATAAAGCACTTTTATACTCAATTTTTTTAATTCTGAAGATGCTCTTCTCCAAAGCGATGCACCTGTGCAGCAGAGCATTACACCTGTTAGAGCAGTTTTCTTGAGTTACTGCTCTGGGGTAATTCCCACTTTTCTTTTTTACTCATCAGTTCTCCACAGGAAGAGCAATAAATCAGCAGGGATTCACCGAGCATATCGGATTTATTGTTAACAACTTTCTAACGCTGCGCACTGCTGCCAAAATTCACACACACGTACCTGAATTCTGCTAAACTTTTCCCGCTAACTGCTCTGCTGTCTCCGCATCCGTTCAATTAAATAAGATACCCACTATGTCCAAGACACTGCTGTGATAATGCTCCACTCTCTTAAGGCAACTCTCACATTTGTAACATATCAACAGAGATCTGGATGCAGACGTGCCAGCTCCAATTACATTACTACACTCCTCAAAAAAATTAAAGGAACACTTTTTAATCAGAGTATAGCATCAAGTCAATTAAACTCCTGGGATATTGATCTGGTCAGTTAAGTAGCAGAGGGGGTTGTTAATCAGTTTCAGCTGCTTTGGTGTTAATGAAATTAACAACAGATGCACTAGAGGGGCAACAATGAGACGACCCCCAAAACAGGAATGGTTTTACAGGTGGAGGCCACTGACATTTTTTCCCTCCTCATCTTTTCTGACTGTTTTTCACTAGTTTTGCATTTGGCTAGGGTCAGTGTCACTACTGGTAGCACGAGGCGATACCTGGACCCTACAGAGGTTGCACAGGCAGTCCAACTCCTCCAGGATGGCACATCAATACGTGCCATTGCCAGAAGGTTTGCTGTGTCTCCCAGCACAGTCTCAAGAGCATGGAGGAGATTCCAGGAGACAGGCAGTTACTCTAGGAGAGCCGGACAGGGCCGTAGAAGGTCCTTAACCTATCAGTAGGACCGGTATCCGCTCCTTTGTGCAAGGAGGAACAGGATGAGCACTGTCAGAGCCCTACAGAATGACCTCCAGCAGACCACTGGTGTGAATGTCTCTGACCAAACAATCAGAAACAGACTTCATGAGGGTGGCCTGAGGGCGCGTGGAGAACGTTATGCTGCCTCTAACATCGTTCAGCATGACCGGTTTGGTGGTGGGTCAGTGATGGTCTGGGGAGGCACATCCATGGAGGCACACGCAGACCTCTACAGGCTAGACAATGGCACCCTGACTGCCATTAGGTATCTGGATGAAATCCTTGGACCCGTTGTCGGACCCTACGCTTGTGCAGTGGGTCCTGGGTTCCTCCTGGTGCGCGACAATGCCCGGCCTCATGTGGCGAGAGTATGCAGGCAGTTCCTGGAGGATGAAGGAATTGATACCATTGAATGGCCCCCACGCTCGCCTGACCTAAATCCAATAGAACACCTCTGGGACATTATGTTTCGGTGCATCCGACGCCGCCAGGTTGCACCTCAGACTGTCCAGGAGCTCAGTGATGCCCTGGTCCAGATCTGGGAGGGAACACCCCGGGACACCATCCGTCATCTCATTAGGAACATGCCCCGACGTTGTCAGGCATGCATACAAGCACGTATGTGTATATAAGGACATTACTGCAGTTCACGACACGCAACTTTTGTTGTTTTATAAAACAAAAAAAATTGGAATCAAAACCTAAGAGATATTACACCAAAATTTTGGAGAAAGATCATAAAGGGGTGCGGTGGCGCAGCAGGTTTGGCTGGGTCCTGCTCTCTGAGGGGTGTGGGGTTTGAGTCCTGCTTGGGGTGCCCTGGGTGTGTCCACTAGCCTTACGCCCTGTGTTGCCGGGTTAGGTTCGGGCTCATCGCGACCCTGATCAGGACAAGCGGCTTCAGCCAACGTGTGTGTGTGAGCTCGTAGATCAAATAATTCCTGTAATTTATTCACAGGTACAAAGCTGGAGGTTCCTCTTCTCTTTGAACAAGAACCTCAAATTAAAATTAAAAAATACATACAATTAATTAAACATATTTTTGGAGCATATGTTTCTTGAAAAAACACACTGTACCATATGGTGATGTCATGAATAATTCCTGACACAAACTGGTGGTTTCTGACAAAAGATAAGTGGGCTTCAAGTGGCTGCGATCTTCTTTGTGTGCACGCAGTCGTCGTTCAGAAAACCAAGGAAATGCTCACGCATCCAGCCCTGGAGACCCTCCTCCAGCATCCTATTTTGTTTGAACAGAGTTTGTGCTCCCTGTCTGTTCCAAAGTTCCCACAAACAAACTCGACACACCATTATACACAAAACATGTTTCCTGCAGTCCTGCCATTTACAAGACACCCCAACACCCCAGCCTCCTAGAGGAAGCCATGGTTCTGAAGAGACCACAATTCTTTTCGAGGAACACTTCCAGAAGGTTCTCCACATCAAGCTGCTGACCTGATGCAAACACCACCCTCAATGAAACCTATTTGTAGATCCAGGACCCATTAAATTTGTGGGCGGTACAGCCATAGGATCACTTTGAGGGCTTTCCTTAAGTGCCCTTGGTGACAGTTAAGAAAAGCCCTCAAAGCTTCAGGAGCTCGTGCTGTGTGTAAACGCTGTTGGCGGACCTTCAGTCCCAAAGGCCAACATGTAAACATGAACCGCAGCTCCCCAACAACGTAAGAGGCATCAGAGATGATGTTGCTCCTTCAAAGCTCATATCCGTCAAAACGATTGTTTGGGCCGCAGCGTACATTAAGCCCACTTGCTCACGTGGTTAAGAGGGAAAGCTTGTCCTTCTCCTTTTAAACTGCATTCAGACTCTCTGGTGCATGGGAATTACTTGTTTAAATTTAAAGTTGAAATTCTTAAAAATCCTTCCTAAACACAAGATTTGATTCAGCGTCCCCGAAAATGCAACTTTAAGCCACCTTCCTTGGCCAAGCACAGGGATGCACTGCAGGAAACCCGTGTGTGGTGTTCCGCCGATAAGGGAAAAGAAGGACATCCTCCAGCAGTGGTGATTCATGGAGAAACGCTGGGAGTCGATGCGAGTGCCTTTGCTCTCTTGGCTCTCGATGCTGCACTGACACTTTGCGTGGCGTGTTCTGCGAAGGGCAAAGCGAAGGTCGGCTCCTGGGCGGTCCAACACGTCCGTAAGTGACACCACGTCATGGCCTGCAGCACGAATCGTGATTCTGGAGAAGAGTAACAGTTCACAAGTGGGCTGACTGACAAACGAAACACAACGTGAGCTTCTGAAAAAGGTAAAAGCTTGTATGCAGGTTCACTAAGTACACACACCTGCTGTTTTCGGGAAGAGGACCAGCAGCAATTTTTGCTTCATTTTTTAACTGGGATAAAGTGCAAGATGCTGCGGAGCTCAAGGAAAAGGAAATTAAGCCTGGACTTGGTTCAGAAGGTTGATGGAAAGCTACAACTGACACCACGTTGTGTCTTCAGACAACACCTGACTGGTGTTACCCCAAAAGACTACACTGTGTCCACACTGTTCCTCTGAAGGTTACTGCAAAAGCGGTCTCTCTTCTGCTGAAGCTCAGCACCACGGACAGATATGCGACGTACGAGAGGATCAGGGCTTGACTAGCAGGTACAGACACCCTTCACTTATGTAAATGTGACTTATGTAAATCCAGATTTAAGTAAAAAAAAAAAATTACATATATAAGGAGATAAGTATTTGTAGCTTGTCTCAACATAAAATTTTTGTTCATTCCTTCTCAATATAACCACTCGTAAGAAGGTGTTGCAATTCATCAGTTCATCATGGCATTCAAGAATCTACACATCAAGTAGTTTTCAGAGTACGTGTGTGTATGTGTGGGGGTCGGGGGTCATCATTCTGAAATACAGGGACCTCTGTGAACACCTGAACCGCTCAATCACCTTGTTGCCCGTTACACAACACAGATGTGGATACGATCGCAAAAGCCGATGTCGCCGTAGACCCACCAACCATGTTTAACATCTGCAAAAATTGTTGCTTTTCCCACTGCTCAGGTGTCCCGGGTCTGAGCTCATTATTCACAGACGTGCGTGTGTGTGCGCGCACCAGGCTCAGACCGATTCTCTTTTCAAAAGGAAGCCCTTCTATACGTATCAGCTGGAAAGATGCTCAGTATCAATGCTCTTCTTCACCCTTGTTTTAGTACATGTGTACTTCCACAGTCTTTCGTTTCACCTTTTCCAGATCCGTGTTTCTGCAGCACTCGCATAAAAATACACAATATCCTGCATCTAACAAAATGGTAAAGGCTCTGTGTCGTCCATAGCTAGGCGATGTGCGAGAGCCACACAAACACAGCACGCACCAGGCTAACAGAGCCTCTGTACTGGAAGGCGCTTTGGGAAATGGCCTTTAGAGGCACTATATAAGACATCATCAACAGCATAGCGGAGGTCGTCGGTTGGGTCAAAAAGAGACGGGAGCAGCACAACAACAGAAATAATTTGGACGTTAAAATGCAGCAGATTCTTTCAGATTTTACCCTAATTCAGCGCGCACGTGTCCGTCACACAGTTAACAGAACAACCGTACCTACCCCATTGCCAAGGTCGAGTCCCGTAACAACACCGATAGGAACCGATAGGAACCGATAGGAAGCGATGACAAGAAATGAACTTCAACCGCTTGGTCATCCTGGCAGAGAGCAGTGGAAATCAGTGTAACTCAGCGTAAAAGCAGCACCACCCACCTCAGGATGAACTGCTCCACTGTGGATGCCGAGCTCACGTTGACGCGGAAGGTGATGGTCTGTCCCTGCCTCACAGGGCCGGCCGGGCCTTCAATCTCCACATTCTCGTCCAGCGGCAGGCTGGTGAGCGGAGGCCCCTCGTCCTGGCTGCTCACGAGTTCCACCGTGCCAATCCTCTGGGCACCCGCTGCCACCACTGTCACCGCCGCCGCCGCCGCCGCCACCGCTGCCGGGCCCTTCCTGGAGCCGTGATTTCGGCCCCTCTGGATGTCCTTGGCACCGCAGCCCTTAGCTGCGCCCTCCAGCGGCTGGACAGTGTAGAACAGCTCCGCGCTGCTGGCACCGGGCTTCCTGCGACCGAAGGCGGCACCGAACCAGGCCGGGGGCAGCTCCAGCTCTGCCACGCAAATGCCCAGCCCGCCTTCCAATCGGCAGCTGGCTGCCACCTCCGAGCCGTCCAGCTGGGCCTCGAGGTGCACGCAAGGTAGCAGCACCTCGGGAACGGGCGCCTCGTCCCAGCGCCGTCCCGCCAGGTAGAAGAGCACCTGCAGGCGCGGGTTCCGGGCACTTGCACGGGGGCTCACCACATGCGCCCGCACCTTCCAGTTGAAGCTCATGTGCGTGGCAGCGGGCAGAAGCGGCGGGGATGCCTGCAGGAGCTCCAGGGGCACGGGTGACTCGGCGCTCAGGTTGCCGTAGCTGCAGTTGACGGAGGGCGCGCCGTCGGCCAGGTGGATGAAGAAGGGCTCGGCGCGGCTCTGCAGGCTGCCGTTGCGCATCACTTCCTGGCCCGTCTCCTTCAAGAAGAAGGACAACTCGGCATTCTGGACTTGGTAGGCCACCGGTAGGTAGGTGGGCAGCGTGGAGAACTTCTGCTGGCCGTCAGGGACTCCGCGGCAGTCTGCTGCTGGGAGAAAAAAGCACACCACTGTAACAAGCTAAGCACACATTGTGGTCACACCGCGGTCACGCTGCACAGTACCTACAGCACCACTGGAACACCTGGACACGGCATCCCAGCGCTTACGGCACACATTACAGACAAGGCGATGAGAGTTGCTGTTGCACCGGTGTGGATGAGCAGACCTCAGGTCACACACACACACATTTTCAGAACCGCTCGTCCCATACGGGGTCACAGGGAACCGGAGCCAACCCGGTAACACAGGGCGTAAGGCCGGAGGGGACGCACCCAGAACGGGACGCCAGTCCGTTGCAAGGCACCCCAAGCGGGACTCGAACCCCAGACCCACCAGAGAGCAGGACTGTGGTCCAACCCACTGCACCACCGCACCCCCGCGCCCCCGACCTCAGGTCAGCTGACAGTCAAATGCATCACAATGTCAATTTTTAATAGACTGTCCACAGTTTACATGTAAACTTCTAAAAGCACAAAATGTGTTTCGTTATAAATGCAATTTGATACGCAGAAGCACTGTAAACGTTGTGCCATTACAACGTGCTCAGCTAAGGGCTAGGGCAAGATGGAGGCGCATGCAGACGCAGCGGCTCGGATCTCCCTCAGTAGGGCAGCAGCTTTCGGTAAATAAAGAAGTACAGAAGCGGACCGGATCGGACGAGGGACTCTGGGAAGGGCAGAGGAGGAGAACTCACTGTGCGTCCGTGTTGGTGCAGGAGGCTATACCGTACATTCCCCCCACAAGCCGAGGATATGTTAGCATTAGAAAAGCTACATGAAAGGATTTCAAAGTTTCAATCTAATTCTTATTTACCTATTTATTTACTTATTTACTTATTTCCAGTGTTTTTTCTTTCTGCTGCAGCTGCCACACAAAATTTTGTTGTTTTGCATTCAATGACAAAGTATCTCGTCTCATCTCTCATCTTCCACCATTCCATATCCTTTTAACTCTTATTGTCTCATTGTGCCGTGTTTTAGTACAATGAAATATCATGTGCGTGCAGTATAAAACGGTCAGCAAGGTGTCAAAACAATCATTACAAATCATGCATGCGATCACAAAAAGAGAAGGGATGCTGACCTTCACCTGCAGCCGCAGCAGATTTTCATGGAAACGACAAACAAAGGCATCAATTTCGAGTCACCGGTTCAACTAACACACACATCTTTCAACCGTGGGAGGAAACCTGCACAAAAACAGAGAAATCATGGAAACTCCACACACATACACCGAGACAGACTCGAACCCGTGCTCAATCATTCGGACCATGAGCTGCGAGGCACCGGCACTGTGCTGCAGTACTAAGCAGCAGTTTAGGACGTCTAACCCTAATCAGTTCAATAATCCTTGGTTTGGTAGCTTTGGACCACAATCGTAGAGGCTCGTGCGCTCCTCCTGCGCTCCTCCTGCGCTCCTCGTCACTAACCCTAGGAACGCTACGTCCCAGGCATACGGGCCCCACATTTACACACGCCGTGTTTGCGCAGAGCGAGACGCTGAACTGGGTTCGCCGACAGTCAGGAACCGACTTTGCCGGGGCCTCGTTGTGACTTTTTCACCGCAGACAAGGGCTGAGATCCGAAGCACTTGAAAGGTCCAAATCGGTTCGTCAAGAGTGCGGAAAGAAAGAGCTCATCGAGACGCAAATGAATCCACCTCAATGAGCGATGCGTCTCACCGATGAAAAGGTCAACGATTCCAAAATTTCACACTACAAGAACTTTTCGTTGAATGATTAACATCATTTGGCAAAGAAGTTGTAAATGCAGCTTTAAAACAGCCCGAGAGCGGAGAAGCAGCAGCAGAACCATAACTGCGTCCCTGGACGTGCGTAACACCAACAGAGAGGACTGTTAACTTGTTCTCAATTCCTCCACAATTAGGTATAATTATTCATGTCATAATTCGTAATAGTAAAAGACGTGACTAAGGAGTCCAGGTATGTCTACACTCTGACCCCTGGCACTGACACAGCTGGCAACTGCTGCACAACTCCTGCTCTGCTGGAAGCGATACACCTGTTCACAAGCGTTCGATGAACTGGCCTGTTCACTATCGTTTACTATTAGAGGTGAGTTTCTTTCATTGCATCCATTTATCGAATGCATTTCTCCAAAGCCACTTATAACGTTAACGTATTTACTGTGATTTACCCAGCAGGGGAATTCTACTGGAGCAATTTAGGGTAAGTACCTCTTCTCAAGGGTACAGCAGCTGGAGGTGGGACTTGAACCTGTGACTTCGGGGTCCAAAGGCAGCAGAGCAATTATTACTGTAAATACCCCGATCGAGGGCAGTACAGCAGAGACGCGGATTCAAACCCGGCTCCTTGGAGCGCAAGATGCCGGGTTCGATAGTTTCAGTCCTGAACCCTGAGATCGAGAGACGCGATTCTTGATGCTCGGTCACTCGGTGGGGTGCCACACGCGCAGCTACGCACACGAGTGCCAGGAGATACAAAGGGCTTCATTGGAGACACAAGCAGACCAGAGATGCAGGGAGAAGATGGTCTGAAAGAGTCGTGATGAAAGGGCCCTCTTAATGCGACGTAAAAAGTTACATAAGGCTTTTTTCTTTTTACGTCTTGTATTTTTTTTAACTTCGAAATACGTTTAACAAATTTAAAAATGACTGAAAATAATTTCAAAAATCCTCTTACTGCCAGCTTTGTCCAGTTTTTAACTGATTAATTTCAAAAAGGCGCACAATGATATATGAAGATTCATACAAACCCCAGACCTGGAAGGGATGCGAACTAAGACTTTCCCTGTTCTGTTCAACTGCTGCACTTTTCTGCCAACTGACGGCTGGAGGCAGAAAACCAGGTTTTGCTCCGTAAGAAAGAAATTTCAGAAAACACAAATGAAGAAAACGCAGTGAAAATACATAATGTACAAACCCACAAAGTTCATAACCTCACGAATCCAGCGCTTCCCCTCGCTGACCAATAGTCGGAGGGCCACGAGCACTACCCCCGGGAGGCGGCGCAGGGCACAGCACGGTCGTGCGCTGCTCGCAACAAGTGCGTCGCAGGTGACGCAACCCGAGCGAAGGCGGTCGACGCGTCGCAGGTACAGCCCATGAAGAATGGGCCTGTCGGCGACCCGGCGGCTCTCGGGAGATCCTCCGACCTGCCGGTTAATGGCCGGCAGCCCCCATCCCGCAGCTATCCGTCAATATCGAACGCGACCTTTGACCTGCGCTGCCTCCCGCTCCTCTGCCTCATTTGCATTGGCCTCCAGTCGAGCGCCTGCGACGGCTACGGAATCTCAATGGCGGCCACTGCCAGATCTCAGGAATTCTAACAGAATGTCATCTGCTATTTTAATATTTATCTACTCCAGTTGCTTAGCAATCGGCGCCATCCAACACGATTTGCATGCTTTCCATTTTCCACTTATCTCCATTCATCCAGTTGGGTTTTTCGCTCGGCCGCCGGCGCGGACCGACAGCAGCACCGTTCCGGCAGGAAGCTGTTTTATTAAAGCGGGTGCTGAAGAACTGGAGAAGTGCAGACGGGGGTGTCCCGCAGGACAGCGCCGAGCAGTGAGCTTCAGCCATGTGGAGCCGAGTCTTTCACCGCTTCCCTGGAGGACAAACTCGGCAGGCGGGCTCCCCTCGCCGCTGCTGGATCTCATCTCACACTCGAGCAGCCGCCGGCCTGTTGCACCAGCTGAGCCGCAGATCCGCGGCGCTCGGCCGGGCCAGGCCGGAGGGTGGGGGAGAGGGCTACGTGGGAGAGAGCTCGCTAGCTCCTTCCGTTCCATTCGTACGCGATTAACTCTGCGTAGCTATGAGTTACTTAGTTACATGGCTACTCGTACTCTATCTGCAGCCATGCCTCTTTCTCTTAATGTAATGCACAAATTGTAAATGTAATGCGTTCAAACGGCATGCGCTTGCGTACATTTACGCTACGCACGGCAACTGTAACGATTTGCGTACCCACGTGAAGGCCCTTACTCTTTGTTACACTTTCTTACACACCGTCACTTCAGAAAGCAAACATCTGTCGATCGTCCCGTACCATAAACTGTCACGCAGTCCCTACATGTCCATAAACTTCGGTTCCTCGTGCGCTTGCACGTATACATATTGTCGCTAAGCGCAGGGTGACGCGCAAATGGACGCAACATTTCAAAACGTGGGTCACAGATAGGCAGTGAAAATCAACAGTCTGTAATTATACGTACCGGTTATAAATGAAGCAGTACTCTTAGCTGTTAACTCATTACATTTTACAGTGCTTCCCACAACGGCCCACAACCAAGAGATCATAAGCTACGCTGCACATACGACACAAGAAGATGACTAACAGAGGAGAGCTGGTAGCGTAGTGGTTAGAGCTGCTGTGCTTGGATACCAAAGGTTGGTGGTTCAAACCCACCTCAAGCTGCACTATACCACAGTGCTCTCATAAAATAGCTAACTGTACAAATAGGTAAGTAACTGTAATCTTAACAGTAGGGTGCTTTGGAGAAATGAGTGAGCTCCTAGAATAAATGTAAATATCTCTCTGACATGATACTGAGAGGAACTACCTGTTGTGGTTTGTAACTTCATCAGCGGTGGGATTTACTCGTGTGACGAACATCTCAGGGCAGCACTGCCAGAAGGGGTATTGTGTGTGTATATTTTTATGTATAAACATTGACATCACACTACACGAGCAGCTGTGTGAAAGTTTACCTCATGTTTAACGGTTATGATCTGAGTCGCAGAGCATGAACATTTACACAATGCGTAAGGTTAAAAGGTTACACTCAATAAGCTTTCATATTATTCGTTTTTTATCACTTTCAAACATTCTCTGAAAGTCAGTCAATTAAGCTCTGCAACAAAGATCAGCGGCAGAATAGTTGGGTTTTACCTTGTTTTATACATTAATTGATGAACAGAATGTTTGGTCAGTTTATTAGTACAAATTTTTTCCAATCCTCTATAATTTTCACAAGGTATTTATCCATTTGGCGCAATACAAACAGACGTTTAACTGGCATCCATTTCCACTTAAGTTCAGCCTGAACTTCGGAGAGAACCTGGTCCTTCTGCCATGTTCCTTGGCAAAGACGATGACACGGGCAGCAGTGCGGAAGCGAGGAGCTGCTGCCAGCGTTGGAACGCAATCGTTGGGAAGGACATCGAGGACCACCCGCCAGATTCATGCTTACCCCCTCGTTACCCCGATGAGCCCCCGCCCACGGTGACGGAGAAGGCAGCGCGCCGCTGTTTAATTGGCAGCTACTTCAGAGGCTCCTGTCGGCAGAGCGCTCCGACGGCACGTAACCTGTAGGCAGGCGGCGACAGGCCGGCACAAAAAGTTGTCGCACATTAAAAGCATGTTAGTGCCCAAAAGGGTGGGATGCGGAAAGGGAACTATTTTCACTGAAACGTAATTGTGCACATGAAAAGAGGGCAAGAGCCTTTTGCTGTTAACCGGAATAGAGGGAGAGGAGGAAAGGAAATGAGGAGTACAAGTGGAGACTGCGTTATAAGATGGTGACAGATGGCTCTATGATGAAGTGAATCACAGCAAAACTTTAAAAAGCAAAAACAACAGAAGTGGGTGACTTTGTTTACTGAACAGCTGCTCAATTAAGCTGAGCATTTCTTACTAGCCTGCTTGTGCGGAAGTGACAAATCCAGAAATCCTGGCAAATTTTTTTTTGAATTAAAAATAGCGTGAGAACGCAAAAAACCCATCACACTGTAATACATACTAACAGAAAGTGGTTTGAGCCGCTGCAAAATAAGAAGAGCTTATTCTGGAGTCGCGTTTCCTCGCAGGAGCTCACGTTATGCAAGAGAAGGCAGGAACGCAAAGTGACACGACCAACAGGACGTGTGTTGTCGTCTTGTGCTGGGGAAAGGGACGAAAAGCCACCCTGGGGCTAACCCTGGGGGGGCGGCGGTGGCGGCGGCGCTAGGTCCCTCACACCGCTGGACAGAAGAGTGGGGTCCAGGCGAGGGAGACCTTTGCGTGGCTTCTGTAAGCTCACCTCGCGCTCCGGACACACGCGGCAACAGCAGCGCAAAAAAAAAAAAAAAACAGCAGCACCAATAACAACAACATTTGATAACCCTAAAATATGGCCCTTTGATTAGTCGGTAATGCAAATTGATTTGGGCCTAATTTAACATTTTAAGCATCGATTAAAAAACGCTGCGCCAACACAGCGGCGGTCGCCTTCGGTCAGGGCGTCAGGGAGGATTTACAGGCTTAGCGGCGTGCGGCGGCCTGCCTTTGCCAAGGTGTCAGTGTGCCGGGATGAGTGCTCGGCTCCGTCCAGATTCCTCACTGCTCAGCACCCCGGAGATGCTCAGCGATGCCAGCATTTCACCACGTATTACTGCTCCCTTCCAAAACAGCATCTCACCATGGTACATAAGCACTTCTTTACAATTATTTCCCGAGTCTACTGTTACTGTTAGCCATCGAGGCTAAATACCTTGCTCAGGGGTATACGACAGGGTATTACTACAGGTGGCACAGTGGTTAGAGCTATAAGAGCTTAGCTAATGAGTCTAATTGGCATCCCATCCACAGCAGTTTCAAGCCTGAGAGCCCACTCTTACTGGGCTACGCTCTGGATCGCCACTAAGGGCAGCCACCGAAGATGGCAGGGTACACGTATTGACAGCAAGTGGGTAACAATTACACGGGCCCCCAGCAGCCAGTGGTCGCTCTTCAGATTAGCGGGAGTGGGTGGCACGGCTCTCCTGCCGCTGCTCAGAAGGTAAGCTGCCGTCCGAAGCGGTGACTGAGAAGCGCATCTCTGCATCCATTACAAGTCCAGCGAAGAGAAGATGCTCTATTGATTCCACTGCCGAGACACATGTGAAAAATGGCCCTTATTACCCACACCAGCAAACCCAGAGAAAGGAAGAAAGATATTAAGTCCCATTTAAGAAGCATACATTCATCACAAGTTGTATTTCCGAAAGATCGCTGTCCTCAGTGCCCACTTTCTGTTAAGCTGCTGATTTATGCGTTTGTTGGCTTTCAGAGAGTGACACTTTCTCAGATTTACAGCAATATTTTCCCCAAATGACAAGTTGCTGCCATCGCCATGTAGCCTTGTGCTGCTGGTGCTGATGGATGGCTGGGAAGGTGTGTGTGTGTGTGTGTGTGTGTGTGTGTGCGCACGCACCCCAGGAGGAGACAGGCACGAAGAGTCTTTCTGCCCAGACCAGTGTGGAAAAGCAATTTAAATGGATGAGACGGAAGAGTGGTGCAGCATGGGAAAGGTCACCTGGGCGTTCACCAGCTGGACAGCAGAGGTCAAGAGGACAGGGGATATGGCAGAGAGTGTAAGAGCTCTCCAAGGGTACATGAGGGCACGTCCCAGGCCCACCCCACTTTGGCCTTTTGACAGAGCAGAGACAAGTCGCCTGCCTGCCTGCCTGCCTGCCTGCCTGCCTGCCTGCCTGCCTGCCTGCGTAAGGCTGAAGGGGGACACACCCAGGAAGGGACGCCAGTCCATCACAAGGCACCCCAAGCAGGACTCGAATCCCAGACCTGCCACATAGCGGGACCCGGCCAAGCCTGCTGTGCCACCGCACCTTCAGCATTACCAGGTACCACGCGTAACAATTTCTATGATTAACAAATTTATTTTTATAACTACTACATGTGAACAGCACAACATCTTGTTATTGATCACCAGCACAGCAGACCTGAGCCATAAACACAGCGGAAATGGACCGAATGAAGGCTGTTCGACGCTCCCACACCAACAAGGTGCCTGATACTGCCAACTAGTGGCTGCACACAGAAATGCAGGTCACTTCTGCTCGAGAGCAGACCAAAAATGTGTAGAAAACAGGTAACTGACGAAAGTGTTATAAAAAAATACACACACACACGGAAAATGCTAGCATGCTGGAAAATTGGTCACTCAAACATGTATAACACAAGGAGCCAGTGTGTCACCCTTAGGCCAGAGTACATTGTGACACGAAATGAAAGCGAGGGCAGCAGTCCTTCTCTGTACCCCTTCCTCGAGACTCCAGCATCAGCTCCGGGTCCGAGCCGGACGTCCCCATCAGTTTATTCTGTCTGCCGGCATCACCTGCAGGTCGGTGAACACAGTGGCCCTTTGGACCTCCTCAAGCGCACCTCCACCTCCAGCTCCTTAGCCTTCCCAGTTCTGCTTGCAGCGCTCGATAGTCCTTCAGAAAGCTTCTGCCCGCGTCGTGCCGCCCGCCCCTCACCCAGATGCTCACTGCTGTGAATTGTGTCCGACAAGGAAGAATCACGGGTTGGTCCGGCATTTGACCCTGGCCCAGAAAAGGGTCACGTCTTTCACGGGAGAAGCTGCATCCGAGATTGCGGCATCACTCAGACATGAGGCAGAGCGCAGTACTTCTGCGGCGCTTCCCCTGCACCCTGGAGCTTCTAGGAGGCCACAACCTGAAAGCTGGACAGACCGGCCGTTATTCTGACTCTACAGTTTTTCCTCCAGCAGATTGATAGTTTCTCGTTAGCTGACATGATAAAAACGCAGACATGCAGAGTAGGAAATTGAATCATGTCTGATTTAGAGGCGCTAAGCACCTGAGTAATTTATGGCATTTTAGCTGACAAATGGGGAAAAAGGAGGAAAAAAAATGTAAAGGGCTCAGGCTCCGGATCAAAAGGCAGGCCAGTCCTATTACACTTTATCTGGATCCGTAAAGTACGAGGATATTTCCTAATGTTCCAGAAGATCCCATTAACTTAATGGCAAAATATCGCATCAGACGCTAACATATCCTAATGCACAAGTACCTTTTGAGGCGGCAGCGCCCTCTTTAATGCGCACCGTATGCAAGAACTGTCATGAATGAGCGCTAAGCTCAACGTTTTACAGCGTCTCTTAGGGATAATGATGCTTAGCGCCACAGGAAATGAGACCGCTGTCAGGATTTAAGAACTTGGGCCGTCTATCGGCATTAGCGGGCGAGCGCAAAGCGGGAGACACACTCGAGCACAGGCAGAGAGAAGAAAAGCAGAACACGGGCCCTTTAGCGGGTTCCTGCCAGTTTGCTGGAAACGCTGCAAATGTAACTCTCAGTCTGGCAGGGGTCGAAAAGCCACGGAGACGGAGAAAGTGTGGGAGACAGCTGATGTGGAGGCTTCGAGAAAGCCGCGTCCAAAATGCAGTTCCCTTTCCGAGAGCTCGGTGACTCACGGACCGCCAAGTCACGGACGCCGAGCCACAGCGGTACCGGCGAGGTCAGCTAACGCTCCAAACTGAGCCTGTTTTTCAAAACCTGCTGTGCGGGGTGGGAGCGCGGGGTTAGGAGGGCAGGGTTAGGTGCGCGGGGTAAGTGCACGGGGTAAGTCACGGGGTAGGTGGGGACACTAGCCGTCACATGGCTTTTACTGTCTTTTACTAATTTGACACACCCTGAGTCGGCATCTTCCCACTACAGACATACCTCAGTTTATTGTCTGGGCAGGTTTTGTAAAAGTGTCAGAAACAGTCATGAAAAAGTAAAAATACACAGGCCTTCAACTATAAACTTTGAGTTTTATCAAAATTACAACTGATGGAAATGAATGAAAATAAAACAGCTCGTCTCCACAGACCGCTACGGCTGACTGATAACAGTTATACGAGCAACGCTCCCCATCCTGCACCCCAGCAAACACGAGCTGTAAACACCGTGGAGGGGAATTGAACTAATCCGGTGCCACGGTCCCAATCTGTCGGGATGCTCTTTACTGCAATCTAACGTCTCAATGCGGAAACTTCGGCGAAGTCGACTCCACTGCAAATTCTTGCATCTTGAAAACTTATTACTCAAATGCTCAGACACGCACACGCGCACACACACACACACACACACACACACACACATTTTTTTATTAATAAACACTTACTAACTGATTACTACAGCTCTAAGTGTCCTGGTAAGCTCATAACTCACTCAAGGAGGGATGAATACCTGTAGAGACAAGGTTACGGTTAAGTACGTGGGCTTGGGAGTCGAAGGTTTTCAGTTTCACCGCCTGAGCCGATTCTGACAAATAAATCCATCCATACGGACAAAAAAAAAGAGAGCGGCACACAGGAAAGTGGGAGTAAAAAGGACTAAACTAAAGAAGTTAAACAAGCCTTAAATAGATTACCTTAATACAGACAGGCCAGCGCTCTGGGCAGCGGCTGTCATCTCAAAGCGGCTGTCATCTCTACAGCAGAAAGGGCCCGCTGACATGTTTACACTGGAGTAGGGGAGCAGTGTGATGTGCTCCACTGGCCCCATCGCCCAGCCGCTGACAGCAGAGGTGTGAAGGAGGTCACGCCTGCCACACAAGCAGTACCCACAGCTCCGCTCCACGCCCCGCAACACCGCAGCAACTATCTGCTCAGAAAGGGGGACATCAGAAAGCACCGGGAACGAATGACTAAAAACACACCTTTGAGCGTCTCGCCGTCGAGGTCCCACCGCCCGACACATCTCTTCCATCTCCGTGGCGTACGCCCTAAATCTATTTGAGGGAGAGCTAGCGTTTCTTCTCACAGAGCGTGTCAGCAGGCCTCGGTCGTTTCAGTGCTTCTCGGTCCGCTCCACTGAGTCCACCGCAGACGCCCAGGTCCGGCAGCCACTCCACCCACTGCCGCTTTGATTTTATTCAGCCCTTTTCTTCGCCATTTGCGGAGCAGAAATTTGCTGCCGACAGTCCGTTCATAGCAAATTACTCTCCCCAACTCAAGAGGGCTAAACCTAGACCCACACGTCCTGTGATGGGCATCCAGGCGCCCCATGCAGCGATGTAACGCGCCTCTGTCACTAACCCGATTGTGTCCCATACACCGGGTCCTCAGCTCACAAACACAACTGAGTTCGTTTTTGTCCATAACATCAAGGTCACTTTTACTGCTACGTCACAGTCAGGAAAATCTGACAAATACATGCATCGCACTGCTTATTAACTGGTTAGAATCCAGAAAATCCACAGACAAAGCTATAAAGCTATAACAATTACAAAATAATCTGTAACGCTTCCACTCCTCTATTATCGATAACCGCTTTTGCAATGTAGGGCCAAGGTGGTAGGGCGCCCATCCAGAAATCATAAGCCAGCGTGAACTCTGGACATGACACATAAAAAACACATTTTTATTACACTATTGTAATTTATGTCCCATCCTGGGTGTGTCCCCTCCCCATTCAGCCTTGCGCCCTGTGAACGCAGAGCCAGTTTAGCGTAGGGGCTCCTTCACCTCGTGCGTTCTGCTGCCAACTAATGGCAGGACATGGAAATGCAGGTTATTTTCACCGCACAGCCCTGAAAAACACTGAAGAAAATAGAAGGGTGAATAAAATACTATTTAAAATGAATTAATGAAAATAATCTTCAAGAATTCATAATGCGAATGTCGGCAAAACGAGGACTCGTGTGTGTGCCGTAATTCTCTGCTGTAGATAAGAAATGAGAGAAAACTCTAACCATTTCAGTCCCCCAAGCGAAGAAGGGTCCACTGCGATCATCTGGGAATCCTCGCCAAGGGTGGCTGTGGTGCGACGTGAATGGAGGATTACTACTCAGCTACCTGGAGGAATTCACTGACCTGTGCTGAACCTGACGATGAACATTGCTGACTAAACCCAGAAACCTCAAGTTACAGATTCGTGTCCTTAACCACCATGCTGTCAGCGCACTTGACCTGGGACTGGAGTGTTCAACAGATTCCAGGACCCCCAGTACAAGATCCGTGTCTCTTAATCCTCCTCTGCGCCCAGCGTTCAAGAAGGGCCTCAACATCTTGGTTCGCAAAACTGAACCTTCGCGCATATTTATTCTTATTTTCAAAAAACCCGTCAGGAGACAAACAAAGTGCTGACTGATCAGCCAGATGAACAGAAGTAAGGCGCCATGGGCTCTGGCAGGAACTGGTGTGTGTAAAAACATGCAGCAAAAGGCAGCGCAATATGCTTGTATGGTGGATTTTCGTTTCTGTCACATTAATAACAAATTCCGTTTGTCCCTCAACTTTGCATCCCCAAGTGCAGGTTTCTCAACGCTCACGCTTTTCACAGCGATGTGGGCGTGTGTCCTCCTCAGCTTTCGAGTTCTGAACAAGCCGAGACCGTCTATGGACTGCTTCCTTTATGCAAATTATGTTTCTTGAGGAAGCATAAATCACAGTAAAAACTTACCATATTCTTCTAGCACGGCAGAGCGCTAGTACTTTGCTGAGAGTGTGCAGAAGAGATTGACAAACCTATCTGGAAAATGCGTGTAAAAACATTGCTGACTAAAAATATATAAAATAAAAATGAAAAACAGTCCAGATTTCATGACACAATAAAGGAACGAGACAGATGGCATGTTTGTACCCTGTAGGATTTCTCCTCTACACCAAGGCTTTCGTAAAGTCAACAGCCATTAAAGAAAAAATAAAAAAAAAAAAAAACATTTTTGGCGCAGTTCCGGTGCTTTCTGACATGGAAAAGGCCAAGTTGGATAACATAAGGCCTTTCCTTGGATCCTACAGCTGGGATCTGTAACCCATGACACCTTGAAACCTTCTACAATACACTATCAGGCAAATACAATATTATATCATGTTATTCACTGGAGTGTTTTAATATATTTTTGTATCACCTCAAGATCCTTTATTAATTGTAAAAAAGTTTCTCATCTTACTGCTTGAAGAGACATTTTGGTTATTTTATTTTTATTTAGAGGGGGTGTGGTGGCGCAGTGGTGCAGGGGGTTGGACCAGGTCCTGCTCTCCGGTGGGTCTGGGGTTCAAGTCCTGCTTGGGGTGCCTTGTGATGGACTTGTGTCCCGTCCTGGGTGTGTCTCCGGCCTTACGCCCTATGTTGCCGGGTTAGGCTGTGGCTCCCTGCGACCCCGTATGGGACAAGCGGATCAGAAAGTGTGTGTGTGTGTGTATGTATCTTTTATTTAGTGAATTATATATCAGTAACTACTTGAACCATTAATTTCTGTCCTGAATTTAGCATATTTTTCATTGCGTGACGAAGCGTACGTGTTCGGGAAGCACAGCAAGAATTGCTGGAAATTTTTTTTCTTTCGCAGCACAACAATCCTAAATAAACAGCAGCACCAGTGGTTTTTCAGGGCAAAATTCTGACCTTCTTTTACATTAAGAGCCGCATCTACATTCACTGTCAAACTGTTTATTGCTTTATAATTCTGCCTCGATAGACGTGTTATACAATTTTAATACTTAATAAATCTATCTTTAATATTTGTTTTGCTGCGCTGCCTTATTTTGTTCTGACTGAAAATATGTTCATTTTAAATGAGAACTGCACACATCTTACCCGGCTGTCCAGTGCGTCCACCGGTTTCCTCAAACACCTACCGGTGTCGCTAAAAGAGAAAGAGATGCGGAAGATGTTCTCGGAGATGTACGTTGCTGGGTAAAGAAGCATCTGCTAAATGAATAAATGTAAAGGTGAATCAGTTACACGAGATGATCAATGGATCCAATCAAGCGTCAAATTGCTGAATTGGAGCAGCAAGCAAAGTATCCTGGAATCTTGACTTACAAAACACAAGTGGGACGGGAAGACCGTTCTTAACATGATTTGTTCGTGAAGCCAATCACTAGTTCACAACAATGAAGGCGACATACAGATGTACGGTGATTCATTCACAGGTGAGTTTCTGGAAAAGCCTCAAATTAAACTACAGCAAATTAAAATTTGTTAGAAGACTTATATTTGTCCCACTTTCATCGACTGCATATTCTATGCAAGGTTGCTACATCGCAGAGCCTGTCCTGTAGACACAGGGTGTGAGGCGAGTCAACAGCGAACATCAGTCCATCGCAGGGCTTTTATTTCATCACCTTTTATTAACTTGCAGCAATACGTGTAACATTTGTCGGAAAATGCCCGCTTTCTGTTTGCTTTCCAGTCATTAGGAACGTAGAAATAGAAAGCTTGATTCATTCTCTGTGTAGGTTCTGGAAGAGTCTAAGATACAGCAATAATTTAAAAAGTATCATGTGATTTTCAACATTATTGAAGTATTACTATGAACTTGAAACTACACTGAAATTAAAACTAATTTCAATACGAACGTCCTATCTAACGCAGAGTGTTCCTCAATTATTGATCGCTGACACTGACGAACACCGGACACGAGCCGTGGAATTCCTACTCCGTTTGGGTGCATTGTACCGCACACTATTGGCTACACACAGAAATGCAGGTGATATTTGCTGTGCGAAAGCACATTTTTTTAAAGCGACAAGTGAAAAAATCGAATTAAAGAGAAGTAAACTGAAAAAAAATAATCTAATAATATGTAACTTGAACGTTCACGACTCAAGGACCTAGTTCTAGTCTATGTTCTGGGAAAACAGATTAGGACGCGAGGAATGTCATTTCACACTGGGTACATGACCTCCAATGAGCAATGACGCCACATCAGTATGAATTCACATTGTTGTTAATGAGAGCAGTTTGCAGGTGACGGCTTGGCCAGAACACGCTCCAGAACAGAAAAATCCGGATGCTTTTTTGAGACACAACCGCCTTTTCTTTTCTTCTCTTCTGTTATTGCTGAGAGAATTGCGGAGATCACACAGAGGAGGAAGCATCTCGTCAGTCTCACTGTGTCCTCTTTATTTACCAGCCGCCAAGGAACGCATTCAAATTTATGCAAATGTGGCCCTTCTTTAGTGACAGCATGATCACAAAAACATACTGGGAAGGAAGTTGTGCTGGAGCAGTAAATAAAGTGAATGAGTGGATTAATGGCCGTACACTCGAGGCGCAGATGTCCTCAGACCAGGAGAGCTTTCTTTCCAGAGCTGGAAGAGAAAGGAAGGGCAGAGAAGTCTCTGTGTGCGTGTGTGTGTGCGTGTGTGTGAGAGAGAGAGAGACACGGTACACGGGAGCAGACGGCCTTTAACTGGCTGGGTCCTCCTTCATGTATGCAAGAAAGATGGCGAAATGTGTGCCTTATTTCGCCAGTGGGGAGCGATGTGCAGCGACAAATGTCAAATCCCCCAAAAGTAAGAACAAAGGCTCACTTGTTATAATTACAAATGGAGCGAACGTCGCTAAGCCGTGTCAGTGCGCTTCAAGCACGTGTGTCAAGATCTCGCACTAAAGCAACGCACGCGTCCCCTCGAGTGAAAAGGAGGGCCCCGTGCCACCCTGCGCTCGCCTACCGCCCAGCTACTCAAAGGCAGGTGCAGCCCTGTTGGAGCCAAACGAAAAGAGAGCAAGGACAGGTTCGCGCTCAGTGGGCCGCAAGCACGGGCGCGAAGGACCCGGCCGTCCTGCCGCTACGGAACGCGGTAAATCGGAAAAACGTCTCTGGACCATTTGACCGTCCGAGCGAGACGCAAACCTGTAAGCTGCACAGAAGCTCTCTCCTAAGGAGCAACGTCACATAAGCTGATGTTACCTGAACAAATGATACACTATTTCAAACGTACCCTGCGTAACAAGCGCGGTGTTACTTAATGCACAAACGAGGGCACTTTAAGAAGTCAGAGTGACGATGGAGCACGAGGTGGAAAGCAATGACAGACTGCTGCGGTCGAGCTCATCCCCAGCAGTGTAAAATGGTGTTACAGGGACGCAGTCGGAGCTGTACGAGTAAGGTGTGGACAAAAGCGCTGGCTACGCAAAGAGAACCGTGACAGACTGCATTCGCCCGGACCAACTCGTGCTGAAAACTTCTACGGGAAGGAAAACGGTGCCCTGTCACTCGGGGCTTCTGTGACCAAAGCCCCCCCCCCACACCAAGGGCCACACACAGACTGCTGAGCAGGCAGAAGAGAAGAGCACCTGGCGGGCTCACGGTACACCGGCGAACCAGGAATGGGAAGCGACAGCGTCGGACAGCCCCGGGGCAGCCGGAAAGTGCCGGAACAAGGCTGGGTGAGCTCCAGGAGCTGTGCGGATAAGGCACGGAGGGGGGGGCAGAGGGCGGGCACAGTGGAGGCACACAGCACCGCTGGTCAGCCTTCCTTCCAATTCCAATATTTATCCAGCTTCAGTGCAGGGAAGAGTGGACCTTGTGTGTCACAGCGTTCCCTTGTCACGTGACTCCAGGAGCTGTGAGCGAGACAACGTGTCGGGGGGGGGGGGCAGGGCGCAGACGAGGATGCCCTGCCCAACTGCCGCTTTCCTCAGCGACTCCGAAGCCGTACTAACGGACGTCACGAGAGGGGACGACGCAGCCGAAGCGCGGGACTCGCTGTGAGCCGTGCGCGGACGTGGCGTGCGTCCGCAGGTCGCTGATCTCTACTCCCCACACACAAAGCAGAGACCTTGTGATGCGCAGGAGCGTCTGCGACCATCTGCCGTGTCCCCTCAGGGGCGGCTGCGGATGGATCCCGGGCACACCCTCCGACACCCTGTCCGCCGGCTCGCGGCGGCACCGGCCCACTCGCAAGGTTCCCTAGCTCAGGCAAACGGGAGATCGCACGTAGACTGCGAGGACGGCGTCAAACGGTGCTGATGACACGCACAAAACTCCCTTCGTGTCATTTTAAGCTTTGATGAATAATGGCTGCCCCCCCCCCCTCCCATGCACACGAGAGCTGATGCCTGCGGGCGCGTTGCGGGATCCCTCTCCGGGCTGCCCTCCCACACCGCGTCTCGAGCTCGTAATCAATGGGCCGCTTAATGGAATTAGCAGGCTCTCGGGCAGAGCTCCCCACGAAGGCAAAGCGCGGACCCTCTGGCGCTCGCTCCTCGACGGCGCCGCGGCCCGACCCGTTCGGATGCCTCGCCGGGCCTCCGGCCACGCCCGGCACGCCCCGCGCCCCCGACGCCAGCGCGCACGGGAAGGTGCCAATGAGGCTCCCGGCAGAGCAGTACGCGCACGGCCGAGACGAAGTGCGACACCGTGCTGATGTGACCAATAACAAACTGTTCACGCAATTTTCTATGTGTAAAAACGAGAGAATTTCGAAGGTTCACTTTACCCTGGCATAGCCTCACCACACTGCTCACAAACATCACTTTTTAGTTATTTTGATGACGTAATCTTTTTTTTTTTTTTTTAAATTTTCAATGCAACATTAATATGTTTTGTATTTGCAGTAGTATGCTAAAAATAACAATATTTTTCCAATGTATTGAGTTGTATACTTGAAAATCTCTTCAATACTTAAATGGTGTGTTTTTTGTTTTTAAACAATTCCATATGGCCACTACTATCCCCTTTTTTGAAAATGTTTTGAAAAGTAACAGTGGGGTGCAGTGGACTGTGCAGTGGACTGTCCAGTGTCCACAGTGTCCACACCAACTCCAGCAGTGCTGCGGCCTCCTGGTTACAGCGGTGGACCCACGAGCCAAAGGCTGCCGGTCCCAAGAGGTGTCTGCTGGAGCTTTGAGCTGCGTGGTTCACCGCAAGTGCTGGCACTGCAACGTCCAAACGAATAACACATGTAGAACACATACAACATGTAACCTCAGTAGACGGCTTTGGGAAAAGTCCCTTCGTAGCCGCAGGTTTCCACAGATTTACATGCTGAAGTCCTGAGTTTGTCTAAACATCCTATGTTTTTTTTTTTTTATTGTTTATGTGTGTGTGTGTGTTTATGCAGCCAGTAAATATACAGTAAAGGCATGAAATAACATAAAATAGCATAGAAAAATAAAGTAAGAGCACTGAAATAATCACATTTTACCAGTCATGTAGGTATAGCTATATTCAAAGATTAACAAGTAAAACAATGTACATTCTCCTTTCCTCTTGCTGAAGCAACATAGGAGGCACTTGTGGAAAACAGCAGTGATAAAATACTGGACATGAACCAGAACAACCAGACAACCCAATCATGTCATCCTCAAAGTGAAGAGCCAACCGACTCCAGTCTCTGCTTCTCCCAGCACATCACATCGTAACGCACGTCTTCAACATCTGTCACATACCACTCCCTCTGTCCCTCAGAGCTGCTGAATCCCTTCCGACATTCAAGATGAGTCTCAGAACTCATTTCCCTGCCTACATCCTGAAATCTTCAGAAGTTAGTCCTTCATCACCTTCTTCTTTGTACCTGCTTCCATTGACTCGATTGTTTGTCACTTCTGAAGGGAGCTACTGGATGTATGTATGCGCGACAGCAGTGGCTGAACCAAACGAGCTGTGCTTCAGTAATCTTAGTCTGTCGTCCATCTACTTTACTTAACGCTCTTCTGAGCCACTTTGGAGAAACGGCCGTGCCAAATGCAGGCGGTGAGTAAACGTACGGGACGACGGAGCCCTTTCGGTAAGGTCACGTCTTCCGACTGCGAGCAGCTCACGCAGCACAGTCTCACAGTCTGAGCTCAGATGACGCTCCTCATTACGTTAATGTTACTGCTAAACGGTCGCGATCCATCACAGCAAAGATATTTTTTGTATTTGTAAATAAATTATTTAGATGCGAGTGATGACTTCCTTCGAGTAAGTGAAAGAAAACAATGCAGAAGGGGTATCAAGTGCACGAGCAACAGTCCCGGCTGCTGCCAGCCACATCCCCACGCGGCCAGCATCGCATGAGACTTGCCAGTTTTTTGACAGCTTCGCGAGCACAGACGATGTACCGCTTCCGCAAATTGGTAACCCTACCCGACCCCCCGGGGCTCCCTGGCTACAGGTGCGCCGTCATTACCTTAATTAACCAAGGTAGGCCTCCACCGCCCCCCCCCTTTTTCCTGCTCCTGGAAGCCCAGTCCTGCTCCTTTCACCACGTGTGACATGTTCCAGAGGCCACCCAGCAGTCTCCCTGCCCCCGTCGCCATGCAAGACAGACACGAAGGGCTACGGAAGGACCAGGAGACGACACACAGCCCACAAGGCAGCAAACGGGCAGCAGCCAAAGCTGCTCTTCTTCACATTTGGACAGTCTGGACAACTTACGTGAATAAGCAATGTGTTTTACTGACTGAAAAGGTCAACAACTTTTCTTACAATGGTCACCATAAATTGGCAAAGAAGCAATAATTGCAGATTTAAAATATTGCAACACTTGGGGAAAAGCAGCAGCAAGAGCAGTACGATCACTGTGTACCTGGACATGTACATTTGTTCCTTTATCCAGTTTTATCCGGAGCGACTGACAAAGTTAATGCACTTACACCGATTTACCCATTTATACGGCCGGGCACTTTTTCCTGTATAAATTCAAGGTAAACACCCTGAGCAAAGGTACTACAGCAGGTGGTGGGATTCAAACCTGGCTAAATCAAGTGCAAGGCAGCAGATGGCAGATGTAAGCACTACGCCACCTACTGGTCTAGACCGGGGGGGGGGCGGTGTGTGCTTTAGCAGATGGTTTCCTCCAAAGCGACGTACAGTGATTATTTAGCTGACATTCATCCAAGGTGACTTACTGTGTTAAATACACTGGGCTGAACTGCGTGGAGTTATTCACCCCTCTACACACACACACACACGCACACACACGCACACACGCACGTGCAGAGACACACAGACACAAACACGCAGACGCACGCAACTCAGACTCACCAAGCCACCTGAAACAGGTCTCTGGACTGCAGGGGAACTGAGGACACCCACAGGTACTCACTCCTACAGTCCCACAGGGTACAGTAATTAATGAAGGGAAGCTGCACTTCTATGTTGAGTAATGAAAACCAACGTTAATTATTCAAGTAACTGTGCTCATTTTGATGGGATTTGCTGATTTTGTGACACAAACAGCTCAGGAACACATTAAAAATGTTTACCTTTGAAAGTAATGTCTTTGAAAATTCATCTTAAAAAGGCCTTTTTAGGAACACAGTATTTCTCTCAATTATTTGCTCTCAGTAATAGCCAGGGTGGTGTCCTTCGTAGGAAACACATCCCAAGGAGCAGAGGCGTTGCACCTTCAAGACAGCTCTATGGTAAGCGCTTCCAAAGCGCTGCTCTCCCTCAGAAGGGGGATTTGAGAGCTACAGCTAGGAAGGAGCGCTCGCCGTCTTCTTCAGCGCAGTTAAAGATCCCACAAGGTTGTCATTTCTCGACCTGCCTTACATGTGTTACTGCTTTGACAGCTGTGCACAGAGTTTTCGCGCCGCGTGTCCAAGGGGTCACGGTTGGCCTGACCGGTACGCAGCGCTTGTGTCACAACGGCCGACTGGCCGACATCTCAGCTGCCACGCTCCAGGACTCAGCGGGGTACACTGCAGGGATTTATAAACAGAGAGGACACCGTGAAACCGGAAACAAAAAGAAGGAAATACAACCTGGAGCTTCCACAGCACTGACACTGAATCCTTACGCAAACGGTGTATTTCAGTTTATTTTTCCTAAAAATGTTTTATTTAAAAAATATATTTATTTTTTCAAAAACAGCGTCATCTTGGTTCTGGAGAATGACATTTCTATGCACTATCTGTAATTCAGTAAAGTAAGCATATTGGTCAAGGATCCAAACACACACTTTTGAGAAAAAAAAAAGCAAGAAAGAAAAAATTGTTCTAATAAAAACTAACCAGTTGTATGAATGAGTAAAGTACTGTACAAACCTAATAGTGTAAGTGTTCTTGGAGAAAACTAAGGGTGAAATGAATAAATAATAGTAATAAGAAGCATATACTGTGCGAGCTCCCAACACGCAGGGAAAGACAAAGGAAGTAGAGGCGGGCCGCAAAGGACAGCGAGACGAGATGCGACCCGCGTCTCGGCCAAGCCTTCCCTTCCCACGCACGCTTGAACGAGGTACCCAGAGGGCGGCCGGGCCCCCATCGCCAAAAGTTAGCGGGCCATGAGAGGACAACGCAGGGCCTTCCCCGAGCCACAGAGAGCACTGTGGGTACCGTTCTTGCTCAGCTGGCCGTCCTCTGCTTCAACCCAAAGTACGAGGATCACTCCCAGGTGCCAGACTCTCAAAGATGGGTCTGCTGTTTTTTTTTTTTTTTTTCTTTCCTTCTATGGAGGGGGCAGCAGGTAGGAATGGGAACGCAGCCAAAGCACACAGCAAGGAGATCGGGGAAGGACACACATCGATGATCAGACGCTGTATAAAAGACGCACAAGCAGCCCTTCCGGAGATCCAAAGAGAGACAGTCTAGGGACCAGTCCAGCCTCTATTCTTCACATACCACCCGAGGTGCCGCAGCCTGCGGGGTAAAGAAGTACGAGGCTATGTAGCTTACGCCGCCTCCTGGGGGCTCCCAGAACTTTCAGTGCTCAACACTTCATTGCACACAGAATCTTACAGGACCGCGCACGCTGTGAACGGTCAGAGACACCGCCTTCATCGCTGCACGTTCTGGTGCCATGCCAAGTGCCCTAGTAACCTCACGAGGAATTATTACATGTGTGTTACACGTACAGAGGTCACCTTTGGTTTACAAGTCTGGGGGCGTGCAGGAGAAAGTGGAAATGAAAAATAACAGTGCAATGGGACATGTAACTATACAGTAATACTGTACTGTATGTATACTGTCATTCTATATTGGTGCTTTAACATGAATAATGTGCAAAATTAATGAAAAAAACAGAACAGAGTTCTTTTACTCAACACTGGATTCATGCATGTTAACTTTATGTACCATGGTGGCTTACAGCGAAGTGGACTTGGGGACAGAGGCCCCTTGTCGAGTCGAGGAGCACCTGTATATACGAAGACCTCTTAATAAAGGCACAGGTACAAAGTGAGAGGTGTGAAGATGAAACTGGGGAGCTCTTTTCGCTTTCGGTGCTGCAGTTCTGCGAAAGCCTCAGTTCCTGATTCAGTCAGAAATGAGAGCGCACCTTTCCAGCAGTCCTCAGGTAACGCTGCCCTCCGCTACATACTGCCAAATGTCAGGACGGGCTTCTCTATTAAAATCCATAGGGGAAATGAAAAACTGCTCTACTTTAAAGTAAGATCAAATATAAGGCATGTCTTCAATCAATTCAAATCAATTTATCTCGTCTTTACTCCTCAGGGAAATTCATAAGCAAAGCAAGGAAATCAATAAGAGCAGCATTTTCCAGTTATTAAGAGACACCAAACACCTTATGGGTACTTATGTCCTCCTCTTTATGAATCCTGTCTTCCCACAGCACCTAAGTGCCTGTTCCACTGGGTGCTCTCCAAGAGCAGCATACGGAGCGGGCGGCGTAAGCAGAAAAGCAGAGCACTTTGTCGGCCCTGGAAAGGCGTCCTAATGGCCGCATCCCTCCTCCTTTAAAACTGGTCTCAATCCGATGTCAACCCGGTGCCTCATTGTTACACGGAACGGGGCACCCCGATGAACGTCTGCGCTCGGCTTTCCGCGAAGGCGCCAAATCGTCCCCACGGCGCGCCTCTGTTAAAAGGATCGACGCGCGAGCGAGGCAGACGTTCGGTCCTCGACCTGCCGATTGATCCCCTGCCAATTGACAGATTGTAGAACACAATTATGCCCTTAATGTTCCGCGTCGCCATTTGATGGTCCTTTCATAAAAATCCATCAGCAGCTAAATTGAGGTGATTTGTACCCTATTTTATTAGAATGGCGATAAAAGGTGACATGCTGCTTGGAAAAGTACAGGCTTCAAAAAAAAAAAAGAACACTTGTTCACCCAAAAGGTTTTTCTTTTTCAAATAAATATGTTAAGAAGCCAATGAAACGTTGGATTTCAAATGCACTTGTTCCACTGTCAGTTGTGACACCAGCCATTAAGGCACATGTCCATTTCCCCCCAGGAGTTCCGGAGCCCTTCTCCGTTGACCAACCGTCAAGGTCAGCGCTGTGAAATCCAGGCGCGATTATGCTTTACGCTCCTGCAGGGAGGACGGTATCGCATACCGACGATACTGACACGATATCCCAAGAGATAAATCCTGACCGTTTCCAGACCCGACTCTTCGAGACCCGCTTCCCAGCTGCCGCCGGGTGTCGACCGTACAGAAAGGAGCACGAGTTCCAGAGACGGTGGCCTGTCCTTCATGCCATCATCACCCACCGTGCCTCTCAGACGCTGCTGCTTCCAGACTCTCAAGGTGAAGTTGCACAATTACACTTAAAGTGAGATGGCAAAACATAAAAAAAACTGCCCTTGAGCTGCAATAAAAAATTGCAGATTACAGGGAGCCTAGAAATCAGATATGGAAAATGTGTCAAGAAACATCTTTTTACGTTTTTAAGACATCCTGAAACATTTTTTCTCATGCTGCACAGAAACGGTGCTACGCTGAAGCGGTGCGTGTGTGTGTGTGCGGGAAGGGGGGGCGGGGGGGCGTAGTATATCCCACAGTGATTACTAGGGTAAGCTCTTGTCAGTCTGGATACTAATGCGATTAGGCATATTGTGTTGATTTATACCACACATCCTCTGGCTGTTTTCCACTTAATCTCTAAATCCAATCTGTGTTTGATATCAATCTAACATGTGAGCGATGGCTCAAAGCGGACGGCGGCGCCGAGAGGAGCGCATTCGCCTCCAGGACTGTTTGTTTCCCCATTGTTCCTTGAAGTTGCATTAATTTGCGCCCCGGGCCCTTTACCCGTGTGTCGTCTACACGAGCCGCAGCGGTGGGGGGGGGGGGATCTTGGCTCGGCTCAGCGGGCGCAACCGCAGCCCGTGGGCAGGAAGCCGGGGCCGGGGAAGCACGCGGCGGTCAGCTGTCAGTAAAACGGGCCAAACGCTCCCCTGCAAAGCGGTTCAGGAGGCGGCGGCCAGGTACAGGCGAGTAAGGCGGCGACACACGTAGGACAGAGCGTGGCGCCACGGGGCTGTCAGGGCACGCTCCCCTTCCCCCGAACGTTAGCAAAACTGCCACTTGTACACGGGTGAGAACTGTGGCACAGCAGTGCAGCGTCACTGAACGCACGCAGCGGGTCCTTGCGTTACGAATGTCCCACATACACGTTTTCAAAGACACCAATCCTTGTCTTTTCGAGGTTCTTTCTGTACCTCTTTCCAAAAAAGAACTGTACTTCCTCAACTTTAAGATGCACACACACTTTCTGAACTGCTTGTCCCATACGGGGTCACGGGGAACCGGAGGCTACCCGGCAACATAGGGCGTAAGGCCAGAGGGGGAGGGAACACACCCAGGACGGGACGCCAGTCCGACGCAAGGCACCCCAAGCGGGACTCGAACCCCAGATCCAGTGGAGAGGAGGACCTGGTCCAACCCACTGCGCCCCCCACCTTTAGGATGCACACACACACACATATTCAGAACCGCTTGTCCCATACGGGGTCACGGGGAACCGGAGCCTACCCGGCAACACAGGGCGTAAGGCCAGAGGGGGAGGGAACACACCCAGGACGGGACGCCAGTCCGTCGCAAGGCACCCCAAGCGGGACTTGAACCCCAGACCCACTGGAGAGCAGGACTGTGGTCCAACCCACTGCGCCACCGCACCCCCCACCCTTTAGGATGCATAGTTTTTCAAATTTCAATGACTTGAAAATTAGGATGCATCTTGTAAATCGATGGTATCTTCAAACTACTGACTGAGGCTTGTGTACCAGGCCATTTACCTCTTCAGTGATGTCCATTGCGGGGACATTACCACATGTCGAATTTAACCTAAATTTGGACCTCGAAGTGCTCTTTAAAATGTCTTCAAATAGACGACACTACAATAACGCAATAAAACATAGTTTTTGGTTCATTAATTTTTGTGTTTTATCTTTGTCTATTGTTAATAAAATTGAAGATTTAAGTTTCATGTAATACAAAGCTTAAACAATAAATTGTTTTTTCTGAGTCTCATGGTTTGTTTCATATGTTTCCTGTGGTGTATTTTTCCTTATTTCAAAAAGATGCATCTCTAAATCTAGGGTGTGTCCTACAATCGACGGACTCTTAGGATCGAGTGAATACGGTAATCGTGGAGCCAGCGCAACTTGCATCCCCGGAAACAGCAGTTAGGTGTAAAGAACACCAGAAGACTACAGCAGTATGAAACAGCTCTCAATCAACTCATTTGCAGCGTTCGCAGCTCACGTCCGGTGTTTGTGACTGTTGGTGATCAACATGGTGAAAACTGCACTTTAATAATCAACACTGAAAATTCTTATTTTTTTTTAAGAAGCCACATGGATTCAGTCAATTGAACTTGGAATTAATTTTAATGTAGCTTCAAATAAAAAAAATGTTAGCAGTCATATAGTTATATGTAAGACTTTTACAGAACCCACCTGGTGAAGAAATCAAGGTAACCATTAGTACACTTTTACTAAATCTTCAGAGGACAAAAGAAAAGTGGAAAGCAAGCAGATGTTGACAAATGTTGTACATAATGTTTGAGGTTGATAATAGAAAATAAAAGTCCAGGGACAGACTGGTTCTCTGTCTCACTCCGTTTCCAGGACAGGCTCTGGAACACAGCACTCTCACAAATAACAAAAAGTTATTTGAGAAATAAATAAGAGAAAAAAAAAAAAAGTTTCTTATGGCAAACATTATTTCATCATACATTTATCTGATTTTTTTAAATATTTTTAAGAGAACCTAATTGAGGGACATGTGTATTATTAAAGTTTCAATGATTGTGAAGCAGTGGTTGGATTTATAAACAAATCACAATGAGACTTCCAGTTGAGTCATTTAAGGGAGCATACAGAAGGCACAAGGAACTGATCCCGAACTGTGACATCTTCTTCGGTGTGCAACAAACAAGGAGCACCTTGGATCAGCCCCCTCCGAGAGTTACGCCCTTCCAGCAGCATACAGTTCAGTACAGGGCACTACTGCACTCACTGTGACACCGCGGTAAAAGGTTCCTGCTCACATCTGGCTCACACAAGTGCCACTATTATGTCAGCCAATATCACTCTGTTCTGGAAATGTCTGAAACACGCTCAAAATGAGCCTTTAATTAAATGATCACAAGCAGCTCACCTTTTTTTTTAAACAAAATAGAAACACCACTCTTTCCTCTGCACGGTCATTTCAGTGCATGACTTTCTGCAATTCATTGTACCTTATTCACTTAGCTGCGCCCTTAACTGAGCTTTGCACAAGGGACTGCTGTAGGAAAAAGGTCATTTCCCTGGGACGAAAACAGTAGTTTACGTCAGTGAAGAAGACCGTATGTTAATAGGTCAGTGCATCAGTTCATTAGTGCTAAATGTTGTAAATTACAAAGTCATTTACAGTAGCGTGCCTGGCAGGACTACCCGAAATAACCACTGCACACCCAACAATGTTCCAGCCGCTGTCTTGCTGGCAAAGCAGATGGATGCGAAATTTCTGGGTGATCAGCCAGCCGACGTTCGAAGACAGCGATGTGACAGCCTACGAGACACAAAAACAAGCCTGCAAAGTGACAATGAGCCACAGCTAAAAGCACGAGCACGACATGCCATCTGTGTCCAAAGGGTCCACCGAAAAATGGACAGATCTCATTATTTTCCCATATGTTTGCTTCTGTACAGGTCTTAGAAAATATTTTAATGTGTAGCTGGTAAATTCAGAACAAATTCATATTAACATCAAGATTATGATTATTGCTTCAAACAAATTCTGTGGCACATTTGCATGTTGAACTGAAAACCCGGCGCTAAAAGCTGCATCCAAACTAATGGTTTCTTCACACCTTTACCGGTGAAAAATGTTCATGTGTCTTGCATAAACAGCAAGGAATTAGTTCGTCGTGGTTGCTGGGTGATTTTAATTCCTTAAACACAACACGCCGTACCTGAAGGAAACATCTCAACAGACTGAACCATTCACAGAAAAGCCCTCTGAACGACAGTTACGTCACTTGGCCCTGAGGAATGACTGAATCAAACCGAAATGGCTGCATTTAAACCGCAGGAGTGAACAGCAACCAACGGACCAAAAGTAAATAAACATTGACATTTGCATTTTGCAAAATGAAAACTACTGAATGTTTAAAAATGACTAACATGCAGGTGGGTGTAAACTCCCAAAAACATACGTAAAGAAAAAAAAAAAATAACAAATGAGTCCTGTTTTTCTGAGCTGAAACACCGTCATGTGACAATTTCCATGTGGGTATCGGACGGACTTGACACCTTGTGGATCGTTCTCAGACATTCCCGCACGAACATGAGGCGTACTTGCCGAGCGCCAAAACCCATTCCGTCCCACGTGCTTCCAATTATCATCTCATCTCTTGGGTTGGCTACGTGCTGCACTCTGTTGTTCTCCTTCACTTGATGACTTCTCCCTTCCGCCCGTGCAATCTCACATCTTGGTCATGTGGATCCATGTGCGTGGAAGCGCTACGCTCAGCACTCCTGTCAGGCCACATCATTTCAGGAACCGATACAGCAATCACTTTAATTGGGTCCATCCTGATTCTCGGGCGTCAAAAGCTCCATTGTCTCCAAGAAGTCCAACTTCTTGCGAATTGCTGTTCATCTTACAGTTTTATGCATACCCTTCAAAAAATGCTGAAGTGCCAATTTACCATTCTTATTTCCCCCCAAAATTTCACAGTCGATCAAAAAAGCTTCCACAAAGAAGGCTTTGCAGGACAATTTGCAGTACAAACTGAAAATACGTGTTATTGTCTTTAACCACAGCCCATTAAGCAGCTAATGTGAGGCTGGGGTTCGAAACACTCGGTGTTCTGTCATCCCTTCTATCAGTGGAGTATGTCACTATTCCACTAGTTAACCTATGTAACCGTTACAGCTCTACTCGTCGGGTTTTAAACTCTTCAACCCAAAGATCAATGTGGGCTCTTGCTCATACCCATTTTACAATACCCATTACCACTATAGGTTTTTTCAAATTCAGAAAAAACAAACCATTTCGGGAAAACAGATTTCGGAGCTACGGACCCTGAGGGCCCCCATACAGCGTGTTGCTCCAAAGACTGTACTGCTGAACAATCACAACCGAGGAGAAAAGCACCTGCTGAAAGAGCACACATGAAATGTAAATTGGTCATAATGGAAAGCTACATGGAACTAATGAGCAGACTCATGGCACTGTTCAGACCTGTAAATAGAACAAATGTTTGTAACACAATCAAATTTACATTAGTGTTATGAGCCCACACACCTTATTCACCGCAGCAATTTACACTGGGTCACTCATCCATACATCAGTGGAACACACACATTCTCTCTCTCTCTGTCACCCACACAATATGGGTGAACCTGCACAGAATGTCTTTGGACTGTGGGAGGAAACCGGAGCACCCGGAGGAAACCCCCGCAGATACAGGGAGAACATGCGAGCTCCACACAGACCGAGCGGGGATCGAACCCACGTTCTCTCATACCACCCAGGCGCTGTGAGATAGCAGCGCTACTTGCTGTGCTACCGTGCTGCCTTTTTGGGGGAAATTACTAATTAGGTTAAAGCAAATGATTTTGCTGAGGACTTGCTGCCATTTTACAACTGTGTTAAACCAAACTAGTGACAATTGACCAACAACAGTATCATAATAGTAATCAAATAATATTAAAAGAATGGCAAAACGAAGTGCATAGCTATGTCAGTTAATGAACGATTTATCGTTGCAGCAGTTATTGCTTCCTCACAAATAACGTGTGGCACACGCCATTTGCAGCAACACGGAAGAGAAAGAGCTTTACGGCCAGAAAATCACCAAAGCGCTTGTTCGCACACTGGGCGTTAATGAGAAACAACTTCTCCACCGGGTCAATTGCAGAACAAGCAAAGATGACCGATAAGCATCCCTGACAGCAGTCACGCTGAGCCTTCTTTGTTTTTCCATTATAAAAACAATGTTCATATGTTTCGCTTCATTACACTTTTACTGGCTGAGGCTATCATTTTGACGCGTTACAAATTTCCCACATTATTTGCCAATAAAATCCTTTTTCCAGTTGCCCACTAATTGTGCGCCCAGTGTTTGTCTACCCACAACTTAAGTCGTGTACTGTGGGCCTTACCAAGCACCGCTTTGCTGCATTGAAATAACCAGCACTAAATATTAAAGTACTCTTGCCCTGGATTATACTGTCGGGTGTAATGCAGTATACTTGGCTAAAAAAGAGAGAACTGTCTGGTGTTCCGGACCGAACTGAAACGGTGCCCTTCCCCTTCTAAACGACAGGGGCACGTCGACGAGCGGAGAGTGGGGCGCTGACGAGTGCACCGAGCCAAAGGCCAGTTCGTCATAAAAGCCAACGACACGCTGCTAACGTGATGTGCTACCGAGCGCTTGCTCTCACACGCAACTCTGGCAGTGCGTATAACAGCACAGGTAGCACAGTGCCACAGTGCCGCTGCCCACAGTGCACAGGCTCTGGGTCTGAACCTGGCGCAGTCTCTGTGGAGATTCTGTCTTCATTCCATACTTGCGTTAGTTTCCGCCAGGTGCTCTGGTTTCCTACCACAGTCCAAAGACAAACATTTCAGGAGGACTGCTCACTCTGAATGGCACTTACTGTGAATGAGCGCTGCACTGCTCTGCTATAGAGAGGGGTCACAGGCAGTTTAGTTTAGCTTAGCATGCCTGAGTTTGACAAAGACGTCAGCGAAGCGATGTTAATTAACAAGTTTAAAAATACATAATACATAATAATAATAATAATAATACACACACACACACACACACACTTTCAGAAGCGCTTGTCCCATACGGGGTCGCGGGGAACCGGAGTCTACCCGGCAACACAGGGCGTAAGGCCGGAGGGGGAGGGGACACACCCGGGACGGGACGCCAGTCCGTCACAAGGCACCCCAAGCGGGACTCAAACCCCAGACCCGCTAGAGAGCAGGACCCAGTCCAACCCACTGCGCCACTGCACCCCCATAATAATAATAATTTGTGAAATAAACTTCATGAAGTCCCAAATCCAGACAAATCAGTGTCCTACATACCAGTGATACACTTTACACTTTCTGCCAGTGAGATACTGAGAGGTATCTTGGGGTACCATCCAGGTCATGCAAGAGACAGCTGATGTGCACTTACTAGTGAGTACAGTCAGGTGACCTGGGTTCTGAAGCATTATTCAGATGTGGCAATGCATTTTTTCAAAGAGACTGTAAAATAAAAATAAATGAAATGATTGTGCTAGATCCACATGAAGACCAGAAAACTAAACATGCGAATGACTCTGATGCGCCTCCGTTGTGAACGTCACCTAGACGCATCTCAGCGCTGACCTAGCGGACGATGGGGTGCAAACACCCAAATGCCAGTCGAGTAAACAATACATTAGAAGCTGATCCTACGGTAAGGTTAACAGAGTGCATCACGTGCCAGAACAGTGCAGTGACACTGTCACCGAATCAGGGGACGGAAGAGCGGGTGCAGAGCATGAGTGCTTTCCTGCCACGCGTCCACGGAGCTGGAGATCCCACCAATTAGGCTCATTAATGTGAGCTGACAGTCGTCGCCGCTGATTGGTCATAATGAGGAGGTTACAAAACAGCTCCGTTGGCTAGAGTCAGTCCAGATCAGGGCCAAAGATGAGCACAGAAGAACAGCGAGGACATCAGCTCCATGGAGGATACTCTTTTCTAACGAATATCCTCCACAAGAAGTTCATAGTGCCCTTTGGGGATAGCATCTCAACATTTTCTAAAGGACTCCCTAACGGACACTTGAACACACGCCTCCGTTCACATTTAAGGCGCCTCCGACGACGGTACGCAACCCTGACACGCTACGTTCTGTGAAGGCTCCCGTAAATGTGAGACGAAGCGTTTTGTGCGTGCTGTGGGCCTCCAGCTGCCCTGCTCTGACACCTACTCACCACTACCGCGCAAAGGGGACGAGGGCTGCGCAATTAACAGCGTACTCTGATTTACCTGCTGCTTCACAGCAGTGCAGTGCTGTGTACAGGTAAACGATGGACTCGTGACAGAGGATCCAGGCATGAGATACAAGGTTTTTACCTTCTTATGTATTCGGCTGAATGCCGAATAGCACACATGGTTCTCCGTTCTGTTTGCTCAACGCTCTTGGAGAGTTTTCCACGTACGGGTATTCGTTTAGCAGACAGACACTTAGTGTCACACACATAGTGACCACCAGTGATTACTGACTAGTATTTAGCAGACACCTCTAACTAAGGCGACTTACAGCGTTACTTACACTGCGCTGAACTCTTCACCAATGTATACAGCAGAGCAACGTAACACACGCACACACACACTACAGGCAACTTAGTCACCAATTCTCTCGAAACACACATCTTTGAGGTATGGGAGGAAGCCCATGCGAAAACCGGGAGCACATGCAAACTCCACACAGACTGAGCCACATTTGAACCCGCACCCAAACAGCACAGGAGCCATGAATTACCCGAGTTTCCGTCCACCTTGCAGAGTCATGCCGTTACCCTCACATTGTGCATTGCGCTACGATGTGGGAAAGTGTGTACATGCATGGAATCCTCCCATGCATCTCAGTGAAAAAGGACGGACGGATGGATTTTACACATGGTGTTAAAACACAGACGCCAAAGCGGTGGCCAGTTCCTTGCCAAGACAGTGGGAGAGGAGAGGGACTGCGGAATGACAGATCGATGCACCGAAGCCAAACACACGTGTTGTACAAGACAATGAGATTGATGTGCAAGAGCCTCATTCAAGGGCATAACAGCAGAGCCCCCCTCCTGGGTAAAAACCATGTGTAATCCCAGATTAAAGTACCTACTCTAAAGTGGCACAGTAAAAATGACCCTGCTGTTTAAACGAGTGAACGACTCCGTAATTTAACGCTTTTCTCTAAAGCAACAAACTGCATCAGTTAAACATACGGTAGTAAAAAAATACAAAATGAGTTCCTATTGTCAGAATCATGAAACTGTCAAATAATAAATGCTACAGATTTACAGGGTCATTTACATATGTTGTGGTGAGAGGTTCCTTGTGCTGAGACAAACTCAACCTGAGATACATTCTCTGTGACACAGGTTATTACTATTACAAATTTAACACGGTACAGAGACACGTTCTCATGTTTAAATGTCACGTTTCTCTGCCTTTTTCTGTAAGCACACTGCATAGTGAGCATGCGCTATGAAAGATGGATGAAAGTGTCTGATCTGCAGTCATTGTGTTTCAGAATCACAACTTTCCACAGGTCAAGGCTTCCCTCGCTTTCATTATGTATGCGTGCGTGTGTGTGTGTGTGTGTGCGTGCGTGCGTGCGTGCGTGCGTGCGTGCGTGCGTGCGTGCGTGCGTGTGTGCGTGGACATTAATCGGTTTAGCGTTCCACTTTAAAGGGAGATGAACAAGCCAAGGAGAACAAACGGAGGCCGCCTCAGTGTTTCAAAAAGGCTCACTTCATTCTCTTGACAAAAGGGCGCCCTTTGTCTGGAGCAAAAAACATGGTAAGACCTTACATGCAAGCAACACACCCACACGCTCGCACACGGAGGCACGCATCCACATACGTGCAGAGGAAACAGGCTGAGCGACACCCACACTGCAGACGCAGACATGCAAAGCAGGCCCCGAGCGAAGGGAGCAGTGGCATCGCCATCCTCTGAGGAGCCAGAAGAAGCACAGAAGCATTTTCAAAGACGCCCACACCCTAATTATGGAGAGGAAAAAAACAGCACCTGCAGTACTTGTGTTATTCATTCTGACTTTGTGAGTCTTCCACTGTAAGACAACAAAAAGAAAGTCTAAAGATAGACTCGGAATTACGCAGACACATTTCACAATTAAGGACGATATTGCAGTACGTTACTGACTGAGAGAAGGAGGGAAATGAAAGAGAAACAATTGCTGCGCCACCACTTTCCCAGTGTGTCAACACGGCAAAGACGCCAAATCGTGCCCTGAAATTCAGCTACACTGCCTCCTTTCCCAGCAGGCTCCGCCACAGCGTCGTGGCGACGTGCCAGGCTCCAGTCTCACGGTGCATCTGGCCATTCGCTGCCATCCACGGGACGAGTCCGTGGTCGGCGCGCCGGCTCAGAGGGAAGACCCGGACTGGCATCGCGGACCAGGAGTCAAAGCGGCCGTGTACTCTCTCGCCCTGAGGGACAGACTGGGGACAGGCACAGCTGAGCGACGACCACTCGCCAGAGGGGCTGCACCACACCAGGTACCCTCAAAACGCAGGCCTTCCTCCCAGAGCTCCGCCAAATAATCCATTCGATAAATTATGTGCCAAACTATTCCAGCCATATTGTCCCCTTCTCCCAGAATTACATCCAGTTGGCTACTACTTGTACAACATCGAGCTCTCTTACAACTGGTCCCTGGATACTTCTGTGGAAAACCTGGCTGTGACGACCACGCCTGCACCTCAGCCGGAGGGACCTGGCTATAATTTACTGGGGGGGAACAGGTACGGTGCTGTGGAAATATAAATTCCCCCCATGCAACTTCTTCCAGCTATTTGACATTACAATTGATCAGCTCTTTCCCACTTCTATTATTGCATGAGAAGAGCCAAGGAGAGGAAAAAAGTGACAGTGTTGGGGTGGTCATTCACTTGGAGTGAAAAGCAGCGAAATCCGCAATCACAGGTGTGAAAAAGTAACTGTCCTTTCAGTCAACAACTGGTTGCGTCACCTTTACCTGCAACGACTGCAACGAAACTCTTCCTGTAGCTGTCGGCGTTGCTGCGGAGGACATCCGGCCCACTCCTGCGCGCACAACTGTTTGGGCTTAGCAACATTTACAGGTTTTCAATCATCAACAGGTCTTGCCACAACAACAAGAGAATTTTTAGAGAACTTTTGTAAAGCACCCAGGTTTGAGTCCTTCCTCCAGCTGCAGTACTCGCAATATGTATCAAGACACATCCCAAGTTAACAGCAGTTTAAAAAAAACTACTCAGCTGTACAAACAGGTTAATCAGTGTAGGTAACATAACACCGTAAGTTTTTTTGGAAAAAAGTGTCACACTGGAGTAGTAATAATATTCCTGAGAAAAGCACAGCACTCTTCCATCAGCAGTCCACATGCTACAAAGGAGTCAGACTGCAGCATGAAGAGTGTGTGTGTGTGTGTGTGTGTGTATACGCACACAAGCGACTCACAGGGAGCCCAAGAGACCCATAATGTGCTTCTGTGCTTTTTAACAAAAAGAGAACAAGCACACCATGGACACAGCGTCACCCAGCCCCACCGAGTTTTCCCACACACATGGGACAGCTCCGCAAGGACGCACCCAGGAACTGCGATGTGACCACGGAGCATCGATGCTCCACACAAAGGCCCTCGGCACACAGCGCTCTCAACTTCCAGGGGACACACGGTTCGGCCTGAGCAACAGCACACAGAACCTACTACGCTGTAACCGGATCTCACTGCCGTAGCAGGAAAGTGTCCCATAAACATGTAAATACAAGGAGCAGCAGGGGGCGTAGTGGTCAGAGAACCTTCCTTCCACGAAAAGGACCTGGGTTCAAACCCTGCCTCCCAGTGTAGAACTCCTGATCAGAATTGTTCCAGCAAAAGTTACTCAGCTGTACAAATGGGGGGAAAAAATTATTTTAAGCAGCTCAACAGCAAGTCAGTCTGGAGAAAAATGTCAGATGAATAAATACACGTAAACCTCTTTTGGGCCACTTCGAGAACAGCGAGCGAGGGGTCGCTCTGACCGGTGAGCCGGACGGATCCGGGAGAAGCCGCTCCGGCGGGGCGCACCTCTCCGCTCCGTCAACACAGCCTCCTCGGTGGCGTGGCTCCACACGGCGCAGCTTTCCCAGCGCCCCTGGTAGCTGAACTGTGAATTAACGGCGAGTATAATTAGCCCTCGCGTTTTCACAGGGGGACAGGGTTCTGGCTCCCATACTCTCCCTGGGGCTGTGGCGAGCAGATGCACTGCGCTCACAATACGGCTAAATATACTTACGTTAACAGCAGAGATTAATTAAAATGAGCATGGTTCATAGGCTTTCTGCCGCTCTGTTCTGTCTCGGAGCAGCGCATGTTTACGGAGACACAGCGTCGCTGAGGTGTTTGCGAACCGACGTCGCGGTGGACCGCGTGGCCCATGCCTGCGAGGTTTCTGCCGAGATGCGTCTCGTCACGGCAAGGAGTACCATTGTGAAAAACGTGGCTTTCTGAGCGCCTTCACACTACAAGCAGCGCGTTCGGCCACACAAAGTTCATGCGGTATATCTGCAGTCGAGAGCAAATTATTCTTCTGCTCTCAGAGGTTGTGTTGGGGTTAAAACGGTAAACATGCACGTGTAATAATCCTCCACTATAAATATATAAAGCAGGAGGATACACACCTGGTGCAATGCCTACAATGGCTGCTGGAGTGTGGCACGCCGTGCAGCTGTTTGATAGGAATTAATTTACCTCACGTACCTCCTCCCACCATGAACAACACTTTTGGGAGCCCTGCACAAACCCCGCATAAAACTTCCAAATAAATCCTCACGCTCCAAAGTGCCGAGCTGGGGGGGAGGAGACAATAATAAAAACACCGCTGATTTTTTCATTTAGAATACTCATCTGGTGCTTAATATGCAGAGTCACATTTGCATGCTGAATTAATTGCCTTTATTGTCATAATTAATTGTCTTTGTTCTTGAGCGCGGCGGAGCTCTCCGGAGCGTAGGGAGCACCGGCCTGCATTTCCTCCCTCCTGCCCCCCGCTACCGAGGAGGTGCGTGAATATGAAGGGATGGAGCCGACCTCCTTCCTTGCGAGGGGCCCCCTGAAGATCCAGCACAAACAGACCATTCATGTGCTTCTGTCACTAATAAACAGGGGTGTGTGGGACACAAGGTGTGTGTGTGTGCGTGTGTGTGTGTGTGTGTGTGTGCGCGTGTGTGTGTCCATACAGTCAGACACCGAAAATGCTCTCCGCCGGCCAATGTGCCTCCTGCTGCTCCCGCACATGCACGCGCACACACCAAGAGAGAGGCCTTTTCTTCACATCCTCTTCCTTGTGGTCCACCCAGAGATCCTCTTTCCCACTGTGTCCCTGATACCACAAGTCAGCTGCAAGGAACACACAACTCGAGTAAAACACCACCTTTACCCTGTCACTAAGACACCACAAGAGCACTGAGAACAGGACTGTTTGCATGCGTGAACGAAATGGAGTGAAACAACTACAACAGTGGCACAGTGAATAGCGCTGCTGTCTCACAGCACCTGGATGGTGCGAGAGGATGTGGGTTTGATTCCCACTCAGTCTGTGTGGAGTTTGCATGGGTTTCCTCCAGGTGCTCTGGTTTCCTCCCACAGTCCAAAGACATGCTGTTCAGGTTCTCCCATAGCGTGTGTGTTCCACTGATGTATGGATGAGTGACCCGGTGTATGTAGCAGTGTAAATCACTGCAGTGAATGAGGTTTGTGGGCTGATTACATAGTGCTCAGTGGAAGTTGCTTTGGAGAAAAGTGTCTGATAATAAATAAATGTAAAAAAGCGATGTACATTGACCCCATTAACAGCCCTAGTTTTGTTCCTGGAAACCGACCGAATATTGAGAAACTGGATAATAAAACAAATTATTCCATTATTTTTTATGGGAAAAATTCCAAAAGAGTCCAAGCTCATCCCAACTTTACAAAAAACCACTCTGAATTATGCTTATGATCATAAGGAAAAAGTATTGCAACATTAAAAGGTTATAGTTTCATTTTTTTTGTGGTTTGTTCCAAGAATTTTTTTTTTTTGTTTTTTTTTAAAATCATTGCTCATTTCATTATCTCCATGCAAAAGACTGTAGTAGCAAACAAGGGCCTGTAAATAATAAGCTTCCTCATCATTCTGAGTTTTTCCACATTTTTCATATTTATGTTTAACTTTTTCCTTATGCGTGAAATTATACATAAATGCAGATATTAGCTAAAGATTTGTTAAATTTTCAGATGCGGTCTCAAATCTATAGCACCAGGCGAATCCAGACAAGATAGGGCAAAACATATAAATGACCAATCAGTGTCAATTAGTGTTAATTGGTGTTAATCTCAGTCAAGATGTGAAAAACTGGATCTCAGGAGACCAAGTAACAGGGGATTTGTGTAGTTCAGAAACAGCTACAGCTAGCATACACTTCAACTGCACCCCAGCATGATAATTACAACAATAATTATTGCATAATAACAATAAAATTACAAAAGATTTAAAAAAACCATGAAAATAAAGAATTAAGGAATTTGAAAAATCTACATAATACAGTCACATAATAAATACAAGGCTGGCCAGCAAGAGGCAGTGAAGAAATTTCAAGACTATTTGTCCTGAGCCTTTAATTCAGAAGATCAAAATAAATTTGTAAATGTATCTGATACATTTTAGTCACACCTTAATTTATTTATTCCTATATACAACATTTGTAGAAAAAGTGTATGATCTCTAAATGTAATATTTATTGAAATATGTCTTCCATCATTGGTTTGATTTGTGTGCATGTGTGTGTGCGCGCGCGCGTGTGCATGCATGCAGTTCCTTTCAGGATTATAAAGTTCTCATCCACGAAATGCATTCAACAATGATTTCCAAAAATTTGTTTCTCCCAAATAAATGTCAACCTTAATCCAAATATAATATTAGAAAAATGGCCATGTAGCTACTTCCCGCAGGAATCTTTCTGCAAAGAAGTCAAGTGCTCAATATTTTACCCTTACAGTTAATTTTCAACATTTATCCAATAAATGCATGGAAGTAACAACTAACATGCTTCAAACGCTGTTATTTTACATGTCCGTACATTTAGAAAAAAGGTCAGGTAAAATATACTAAGTGAAAGTACAGCACTCTGTTACAGTATTACATACGGGGTCGCACTCGCGTCTGGGACTGGAGAAGGGAACAATACCATGCTTTACTGCAGCAATCCCTCGGCAGCTGGACCTGACCCCCGAGAGGGGCCGCGCTGACCCGCCACAGAAACGAGGCAAAGCGCTCGCGCTCCATTTCAAGGTACAGAGTTTTACATAAAGGAGTGCAACCTGCTCGGGAGGCACACGGTCACACAGAGGAGCCGAGGAGCCGAGGAGCCGGGCAGCAAGCAGACGGCACCGCGCAAAACGGAATAAACTGTCCCCGCCTCCCCTGGCAGCAGGCTGCCATCTTACATTGCCCCTCCTCTCGAGCTCACACAATAACACAAAGGCGAATTAAAGACACGCTGCTGTGGGCGGCCCGCGGTCTCTGGCTAGAGGGTTGAACCCGGGTGCGAGAGGGACAGGCGGCCAGGAAGCAGCACGGAGAGGCATTTGTCCACGGTGCCGTTTGACGCAACCCCACGCACGCACACGCACACGCACACGCACACCAGCAGCGAGGAGCTGCTAAACACCCTGGACCACTCAGTGCGCTGTGTGGAGAGCAGTGGAGGGTACTGGGGGCAGGCTGGGAGTGCATTAAACGCTCAAAGAGTGTGTTCATGATTCTGCTCCTTCTATGCGAACGCAGCTCACCAGTGTCAGGAGGCAATTACATTTCTGCTGAATCCGCAGGGGACCCAAATAGAGAACTTCTTTCCAGCGTGCGTGTGCGCGCGTGTTCTCACAAACACACGGGCACACACGCACCTCTCACACTATTAAAACACTCCGTAGGACGGCCGCCTACACACTCATGTGAGCGAGCATAGGGAGATCAGCAGAAATGACAGGCGGCATCGAGATGTGTGGGAGGCTGCATCACAAACACCCCACATTAGTCACAATATGCCGTTCAGACACCACACACGGCAACGAGAGCGCCGTCTGGGACCTTCGGCAAGCGCGTCCCGGAATGAGAAGCGCACCCATCCCGTGCGCCCGCAAAGAAGCGCAAGGTCACGCGTTTCCACGGAGAGGGATCCGTCTTCAGCGGCCGAAACGGCCGAGCGAAGGGTGAAATCCGTCTCTGACAAGCAAAACCACTCCAGTCGTGACCGACTTGGTTTCACCTGACACACTTTCAGAGCAGCGCATTACGTAACCGACAGGCTGCTGGATCCTGAGACACACCGTTAGTCACCGGTCACGGCGCTACCCGTCAAATGCGTTCGCAAGAGCGTGTTCTACGTGCTCGTTGAGCTACGCAAAGATCACCATTTGCAATCACAATACAATCAGGAGAGTCGAAACGACGTACTCCGACTGTAAAGAACGTACGCGGTTAAAGCCCGGCGCCTGACAGCACTTCGCCTTGCTGCTTTTGTGCTGTGCAGCTAATTTCGATGTGGGAGCTTTGCTGTCAGCGATTGCGCCCCGTTTCGCATTTCTCACGTTCCTCTGTGTTATATTGCCTAACGCAACGCATACCTTTGTAGAGCGCATAAAGGAAAATTCATCCAATACAAAGTTAGCCTGAAACATTTAACATCTCTCATGCGCTTCTCATTTGTACTTCTTTAGCGTCAAGTTGGATCAGTTAAAAAATACGGCATAAATAAATGAAAGAGAAGAGAACAAAAATGAGGCAAAACTAATCTTTTACTCTTGAGCTGAGACCCCTGACAGCTGAAGAAGCAGCATTAAAAATGCCCGCCTTGGACACACTCACGGAATTACACAAGCACGCCAACTGTTCCCACCGAAGCCGCCTGTGAGAAGAGATCATTAATGACATATGAGCTCCAGGAAGCCGACGCCCCCTCATGGCACCCACACCAGGCAGTGGACACACGTATGAGAAGGAAGGAGGAGAAGATGACACACTCTTCGAATGACTGACGAAGGTAATATCCCACGGTGATGCACACACCGCAAGGGGAAGAGAGCAACGATCAAGCAGGCTGGTGGTAGAATGCAGGTCTCAGGATGTTTTGTACATCATAATGGCTGAGCATCGCCACAACTGTGGAAGGTGAGCATTCTCAAAAACCTAACAGCGCAGTGCTACTGTACTGCTCTCCTTCTTGACAAACAAAGTTCTGCATGAAGGAGCAAGTCAAAATTTGGGGGATGCGTGATGCTGGCCAGCAGATACTAGGAGATCCTTTGCAGCCACAGCTAGTTAGTGGCAGCGAAGGGGACACTGCTTTTCACACACACGGACATTTGGTGATGTATTACTGTTAAATACTGGTATTGGGTTTGTCGTTTGCTTACCTTTATCCAATATTAGGTTCTGGTTGAACACCTGACCAAGCTCTAAATATAGAAAAATGCTGAATGTAGTACTTTTCCATGGCACTGAATGGCAGTGAGCATTAAGTGCTCTAGTAGTTTTCGTACACTACTGTTGATGGAGGTATGTGTTCTACAGTACGTTTCCTGTTGTACTTCTGACATCTTTTCAAGTCCACAAATCAGAAACCAAAAAAAAAAAATGAAGGTAAAGGAGATTAATAACACAAATGTAGTTAGCAACACATGGAAAAGCAGAAGCAGTGTGCACAGTGTCTTCTAAGGGTATTTGCTGTGAAGGTCTTTCACAGTCCTCCTCAGCAGACTGTTGCCATATTGATTTCCACGCACATCTCATTGCAAACTGGAGAAACAAGCTTTCATGGTTCCATGGCTTAATTTTGTTACTCTGTGAAAAGGCCACAGAAAGAGAATTAACTATTCCATGACAGATGAAAACATCAAATCAGCTGAATGGTGGCATGTGCATAAACCACTGCGAGTGTGTGAAACCAGCTGGAACATACACTTATGTGTGCTTCAGTTACGGATCTCCTTGATGGAGGACTGGGTCAAACAGAGAGATCGATTCAGGACCCTCGCACCGACACTGTTCCACATGACCTCTTATCTGCATGGAACATCAAGTCCATAACCTCCTGTTCTCCGTGTGACAGGAACTGTAAGCAAACACACAAACAACACAAAATATATTTCCAGACTAAGGTTAAATTAAAATCAACATTTTCTCCAAAGTGAACCGCAGCGTTCCGCACCGTAAGCCGCTTACACCGATTTACCCATTTATACAGCAGCATCCTTTTTACTGGAGTAATTCAGGATAAGTACCTCGATCAAAGGTATTACAGTGAGACATGGGATTTGAACCTGGGTGCTAAAGGCAATAGCTCTAAGCTCTACAACACCTGCTGCTCCTACACTGAAAGCTCATTCACAGGAAGTTTCGTTCAGGCAACATCCAGAAGTATTTGTGGTGCCGCCAACCTGATGCTGTGACTCACCGCGGCCAGCTGGGAAAAGGATGTGTCCTTCACAGAACGCCCCACAAGGCAGGAACACTACCCTGCCGCCGCATCCATGAAGCATGGTCCCATCAGGCCGAGAGAGACGGAGAGACAGAGAAACGGGGCGTCTCCACTCAAGCTGTCAGCATGTTCGCTTCAGTGCGCCGGACGCCATTTCACAGGGCCCGCTGCTCCTCTCCTGCTGAGAGCGGCAAACCCTTTAATCTCAAGAACCTTGAACAGGGCTCCCGATCAATTGTATGTGTTTTTGTGTGTGTTCTTCCAGCCGCTCTGTGTCCTACCCATCTTGCTGAGTTCAAGTAAAGCAGGTTGACAGCCTGCTTGACCGTCTAACGGGGAAAACACAGAACTCCAGCCACCTTGGTACTGTTTTTACTATTAATCTTCTTATGAAAATATTGCCGCTTGCCTAAAACTTATTTAGCTCCCTATTTAAACAGCAGAACAAGAGAACTATAACTTTACTGACTGTTTGAACATACAAGGAATCGCACATGGTGAATGCTCTTTCAGACATTTAATACAGCAGGGCATGAAAACAAAGTATAGTGTTTGAAGGAAACAAACACTAGGGCACTTGTAGTATTGATCTTATAAGCAGTACCGTTATTTACACGAATGTATCTGAGCACATCTACATTGTATTTCAAAGAGTAAGGTAAACAGCAGCAAGGCCAAATATAAACAAGTAATCGGTAACAAGAAATCAACTTTCATGTATTTTTTTTAGGATATACTGTATCCTAAACCACTGGCCCGTGGACCCCCGGAGGTTTTTTTTTCTCCCTCAACCTTCAGTTGGGAGTTTTTGTTCCTTTCCCCGGTGGCCAGTATGTATACTTATAGCTCTATAAAAGTTCTTCATTATGGTAGCCATTAGTCGACTGTCTTCTTTGTTTGTATCAATTTTTCTTGCTGTATGCCTGTGTTAAAGCGCTCTGTGTCACTGCGTGAGAAGAGCGCTCTATAAAAATAAAAAGAAAAAATAAATAAAATATACTGTATACTATGTCAACAGTGCAAAGTCTTTACTGTACTCTGGTAGTTTAGGAGCAGGACCAACCAAGAGTACCTTCATGTCCATTCAAGAGTGATATGGATTATAATGTGAGATTCAGAGGCTGACGAGGGCGTTCTTCACTGACACGCTGCATGGTCGGTGCGTCGCTTGTAAGGGTAAAAGAGCAGGTGTTCTCCCGAGAGCCCAACAGTCAGCATTCAGGTAACAAGTCCATGTCCTTCTCCCCTTTTCATCTCAACGCGCCACGGTGGCTCTCCGGTTAGCACCCGCTCTGCTGCGTACGGGAGGCATCTCTGAGGCATTCGGGGGAACGGGGGACGTTAGAACTGCTGTCGCAGCCATTGCAGGCCAGGCCAGGAGCATTCTGGCAGCAGTGCGTGTTAATTTCCACACATCAGCAGCAGTGTACGGGTAACGCAAGCAGACAGCTGCTCCGGCGCAATACCCCTACACCGAGGAGCCAAGCCTCTACACATCCTTCTCCATTAACTAGAACACGCATCCCACGATGTCGCCAAAATAATTCACTTTCACGCAAATTACGTTTCTTAATCTCCAAAGGGTAACACTGATACAGAGTGCACTGAGAATGTTCCCAGGATGCACCAGACGCTGGCACAACACTGTCTTGCTGCGTTGTTCCTTTCACATGGGCTTTCAGAGGTTTCTTTCTTGCAGATAATCAGCTCTCCGAGGTGCCGACTCAGTGCCAGTTGCACCCCAACACAAATAGGGCAGAACGTGGAAATCCAAGAGCAAGCACCAAGGGAAAATTAATAGTAAAAGCTTTCTTATGTAAGGCTTGGTGCAGATGCTGAACTGAACAGCTGCAAATAGGACAGGAACTATAGAATGGGAATACTGCAGCATTTAAGAAGGCTGAGCGCGACCAGGTTGTGACAGAGCAGCCAGAGAGGCGCAGACTCCCACGCGAGGCTCATTAAGACGCAGCGAGGGTATCCCATCTTTAAAGTAACAGTCTGGGAGGGTGATAATAAAATCATCACACTGTTTCTTTGAAACGATCCCTAATTACCTCTCAGAGGAAAATCAAATGGGTAAACAGCACTTAACAGCCAACTGGGAGTGTTTAACGCACTTTGAAGCCCAGAAACACTCGGCGCACTAAATGCTTGAAATGTGGGACCGGCCAGGCAGGGTGCAGCCAACGACATGAAGCTCCTGCTAAAAGAAGCAGACTAGACAGGGGCTGCGTCCCATCCGTTGAAAGGAGGAACGCACCAGGGTCACCCTGAGCGGAGACGAGCCACAACGCTGCCCATTACAGGTCTTCTTCAGCTTTTGTTTGTCCACAGAGTTGGGAGCCGGGGGGGGATACAACATGCTGGCCGAGCGCGGCATGTGCAAAGAGGAATGCGTTGCCACATGAAGAGACCTCTTCCGCCAGCCGACTCAACCCTGGACAGTGAGGCACATGTGTGGCACAAGCAATGAATCACTACACATTTAAAATAAATAAATAAATAAATAAATAAATAATAATTTTTAAAAAATACAGACGAGGTGCTCTCAAAAAGAGACAAAGCAAAGTCCCATCACTGGCCTTTCCTGGGTAGGAAGTTGCTGGGCAGATGGCACATCCTGTGTCAAACTCCAAGAAAAGTGATGAACTACGCACTGGCGGCAGGCGTACAAATGACCAGACCCTTATCTGAGCGAGGCAGGTTCCCACGTCTTCTGCCCCGGAGGCGAGGAGAGGTGCCTGCGATGTTCCGGCAGCCATGCAGACAGATGAATGACGGCCACGGTTAAGGCCAAGGTTGTCTGGGAGAGAATGGGATGAGAGGCAGGGGTCCGCAGCCCTCGCTCCCAATTGTTTAAAAAAGATGAATATGTTATTGTCGTCTCAAATGTCAGGGGCCGAGTTGCAGGCGTGACAGAAAGGGGGGTAAATGTCAGTCGTGCATTACTATGAGGCTGGAGAGACAACGGAGGGGTAATTTCGAATAGTGCTCCTATTGGACCACTTAGAAGGGGCTAACAGTATCGAAGCAATGACGCTCATTCACCAAAGCAAGGAACGAATGCCCGTGAACGCACCGGGCCGCACATTCAATACTTTCAATGGAGGTGTGGTATTAGAGGCAGCAAGACCACTTAGACGCATCTCTAACTTCTAACAGAGAAGCATCCTCTGTCACTGGTTGGCTTAAAGAAGGTGCCTATGAGCAATCGTTGGCCAAGATCACACAGCCACGCCACCCGCTGTCTGCCGACATACCAGAATTCCCCTCAGCTGGAAGTCAAGGTCAACGAGAGAATGGCAGGAGGCACGGGTGCTCCGCAGCTGCCCACAGGAGACTGGACACGAGAGGCAACGCCCTGCCGGTGGCAGGACTAATCGCCTCTTAGAACGTCTCATTAAGGAGCTGCAGAACCAGCCTGGACAGGACACAGCCCACATCCATCAATGGGACCTCCCGCCGCTCCTGTGGAGGTCACAGCTGTCAGGCACAGGGACGCTTGCCCAAATGGTCCGTCATCCACACGCCAGGGCTCACACCCTGGAAGCATAAATCACAAGGCTGTGTGGCCCTGGTCATGCTGTGGACCCGAGGAATCTCAGAACAGCTGATTAATTCTGTTCATTGCAAGAAAGGGTCAAGCGAGAGCGAGAGCACAAGCAGCCCTTGTTAAGATTCAAAGAGAATTCCACATATATGATACAAGTAATTGCTTAATGTCGGGGGTCACGTTTCGCTCTGTGTAAATCTGTTCCGTAATGCAGAATTGAACAAGACGTATTTATGCAGATCAAGATGAACTTTTCACCCATGCAGTAGCAATATATCTCTATGTGGACACTGTCATAAAAGCTTACAGCAGCAAGCAATTGGTGCCAAGAGGAAAAAGCCAGCCAGCATTCTGTGTAGAGTCTGACAGCGAGGTCAACGGTACTGACGGCAACAGTCGAAACACCTTGCCCGAGACAGCGGTCCCCCACCTCAAACAAGATAAAGCAGCATACCACTCTTCAGAAGTAACACATGCTTCTTGCAAGATCGGGGGGGGGGGGGTATTTATTTCAACAGGTGCTGTACTGTCCCAAAGGGAATGGAATAAAGTTTAAGTAGGACAGCACTCACAGTCCCACTTAGACCTGTCGGGACCTACCTACCAATGCCCTGACACGTAACACCATTAAGCAGTATGTTGTCACAACCCACAGGAACAATACACCGACGGGCCAGAGGGGGCGCCACTCAGCGCCGCTAGCCCAGGCCCGTGCACGTGTTCACAATCCAGTTGCTGAGGTATAAAAGGAACAAGCGGCGGAGGACAGACTGCAGATTGTTAATAAACGTTTCTATTGTGCACACTTAGCGATCATTAGTTACCCATTTCCTCAGTTTGTTCCATAGGTGTTTATGTTCCAGTCCCAAGTGCCCGTCCTGTCAGCTCCTGCCTCTTGTTCTCCAGTCCTGGTCCAGTGTGGTATTTCGTCACGCCTCGGTGTTCCAAGTCCTACTCACGGATCGTGTTTCACTTTTCACTTTTGTGCGAATACACTGTGTCTCTCCTTGTCCCACGTTCATTGTTTCACCTCTACCCAGTACTTTACAGTTTGCACTGTGCACGTGGGGTCATTTTACCTTTAATCTGCGTTCGGACGTAACAACGCATGTCCGTGTCGGAGTCCCATCCGGATGCTACACATGTCTCGTGTGAAGTTACGTTTCCTCCTTTGTTACGTGCTGCAGTGGTGCCATGTTAGCTACAGTTGGAATATTTACATAGAAACAAAGTCAATGAGATACTTTGGAGTGATTGTGTGGACCAAGATTATGTGGGGTGTTGAGAAGTACTCATTATCAGAGAAAAAAAGTCTTTAGCTAAAGAGATTACTGCCAGATATTAATACTGCTAGTGTTGGCCCCTGCTTATATCAAACTTCCCTGCCATTTGGAAACAAAATTTAAAAGTCATGAGAATTCATCAAAGTTAATAACCAATTTCTACTACCTGCAGCTCTGATAATGAGAGATCACAAGCAGTATAATAACTTCAATCTCTCACCATGGACTGAAGCAATTACTTTTTAGGCTTAAAATAGTATTACACTGTATAACTATTGCCCAGTAACAGGGGATTAGCATATTTACAGTGGAAACACAGCTACCATCAGGGAACAATCGCTGCCCAGGCTTCAAATGTTGCCTTCATGAGAGCTTGTGACTGGTTAGGAAAATAGTGTCTTTTTTAGCTCCACTCTTGTACCTCTAGTCAAAGTTCAAGATCCTTCATCATATTTCAATAAGCAATATTAAGAGGGCATTTACTCTATATGCTTCAGACTGACTGGCGAGAAGCAAACAGCCCTTAACACCGTTTAAAGAAGAGGTCAATGCATCACACTGTACACGGCTACTCTTAAAAAAAAAAAAAAATGTATGAAACCACAGAAATAACTGTAAAGTGTAGGCAGTATATGAGACTTTCTGAAAGCTTATTCATATTATGATCGAGTAGAATTCACACTTAATTCAAATTTACAGGAGCACTCATCAGTAACAATGGTTCGTGTAGGACATGAACTGAGTATCGGAAACAATAAATGAGTACAGTATAGTCATTCATAGGTAGGGCCACCCTTTGCCTCTAGAACATACTCACTCCTTCGTGCCATAAAACAAGGGAAAGCTATAGCGTGAAGTCCTGATACTCTACCATTCGTTGAAAGGAAACGGTCCAGGATGAAGTGGTACATATTTGCCATACAGACCCATCGGTTTTTATGTCATGCTACATAAGATGTGTGACTTCATGCCGGTACTGAGGAAAGCACTGGGGCACTACTCCTTTGCGATACAGAGACATCCTAAAGAAACAGTGTGTGCACCACAGCTTGTCCATGACTTCTTAAAAAGCCTTTATATCCACGGCCATCAAACAACAAACAGAACAGGTGTCAGACCCAGAGAGGTTCTTTCATGGTTTTTAAACATCTGTTGTATTAAAGAACCTCATCTAAATAATGTGCAGCCAGAGTTTCTCATCTTCCATTGCACTTTGTCCTTGTTTGTCACATTCCATCACCATTCAGCACTCTTCCACTGGTAACATTACTTCTGCAAATATTTTTACTAATACACCCACATTTTGGCCACTGACACACAGAAACATATGCAATAAATGTGTTTGACATAAAGGTAAAGGGTCACAGGCTTCAGGCAGGAGAATCTCACACCACCCAAGTAAGCTATCAGAAAATGCTGAGCTCAGCTGGGGATGTGCTGAATTACTGTTGACTTTATTTGTATAATGAGGGCTATTTAACTTTCTAATTACAACTGATGTCTACTCAGCCCAAAAGCAACTTCTAAAAGGTGTTAATTACTTCCTCTACACCTAAAGGACCTATTTACATGATTGCATCAATTAAAGTTTTTTTTTTTTTTTTCACAGAGAATACCGCTGTGCTCGATACATTGGCCTCATTGTGTTGAGGGAGGCAGAGCGATGCTGGGTTCTGTGATTCTCCGCGTTCGGATCAATAGATGGGCACCCTTGACTCAGAAGGAGCTTGCCTTCCTTGCAGATGCTCATTAAATAATTTGTATGTTCAAAATAATTCTGCAAACCATTTGATGTGAACTGCTATGGGCCCATCAGCATACGGACGATCACTGCATGCCTCTTCAGTGTCTCCCTTTCGAGGAGAACACACTACAGCTGCTGCAACATCTACCGAAGGCTTGATGTAATATGGCGAGTGGTTTTTCTCTCGAGAGTAAAGATTTTTTAATTCATGGTCTCCCCACTCACACACCATCCTGTCACTGACTCCTGTTCTCTGGAAAAAAGAGAAAGGAGCACTATTTAATAACAGTATGAGCATTTTGGCAATTTATTCACTGGTTAGTTTCTGTTCATTCTCAGACATAGCTGTATTTTTTTTTTAAGTTTGTTAAAATTCCTAAAAATTTTTTTCTTTAAAATTGTTGTAGATGTTAACATTATTAACTTTAAGCCAGGTTAAAATTAATAGTAATTGAAATGACTGAAAATAACAATATGCTGTCTCCGTAAACTCCTATTCAATGCTAAGTGTTGCCTGAGTTATCACATAAACATGTGCAACATTTGTCACTTGTTAATGTTCTAAAACAGTCTAAGTGCATCCTGACTATCGAGTTCTTCACCAGCTCACCGTTACATAGGTGAACATAACGTAACGTTTCACAAAATGTGCACATGAATACTCATAAATGGGTAAAATAGAAATCAATTCTTAAACACTAAGGAAACTTGCTTTAGATATTACACAGCATTTGAAAGCAAACAACTGCAATTCTCTAGTAGCACAGCAATAATTTAATGAATTGTAGCTTAGGAGGATCTAGAGCAACACACAGCATATACCAGTCCATCATTTCGTCAAGCAGCCTGGCACCATTAAAGGGCACCACACCACCGACGCCATCAGCCCCGTATTACCAGCCATAATCCCCCCCATCCAGATTTAAAATAAATGTCACAGCTGTACAAACAGAGGGCGTAATTCACGTAGATGCAAAGAGGCCGTTTACGTTAAAGAAGGAGATTTATAGGCGTGCTTCTGAATGTTCAACATTTACGCCAAATTCCTGGTTACACGGAGCAGATTGGATCCGTTTGTGTTGCAGCAGCGCACATTAACATTCATTCTGGCAAGCTGGAACCAATGTCACTGTGCACTGAAGCACACCGCAAAGCGCACGCAACAATGCCCACATCACATTGCTTAACAAGTGCCACATTACAATGTTTTAACCATTCCGACCAGGGACACTCTTAGCAGCACACTGTACAACATACACAGCAATTTTACCAATTATTATTAACCGCTGTTTAGCCAACACCAGAGTGGCATCCCTTCGACTGGCCAAAGACACATGTTTCAGGTGGACCGGTGTCTCCGAACTGTCTTCCTGGTTGTGCGTGCATGCGTGCGTGCGTGCGTGCGAGAGAGAGAGACAGAGAGAAAGAAGGTGGTGAAGCCCACCTGGATACTGATGATAACAGGTATTTACGGTAAGTGAGGGGTTTTCTCACATGCCTTAAAATGGTAATTAGGTTTGTATACTATAGCTACATATAATTATTTACCAGTGTAAACAGCAGGGAAATCTAAGCGGAGCAATTCAGAAGAAGCATCTTGTGTAGGGATGTTACAGCAGGAGCAAGGATTCAAACCCAGTTCCCTCAAATGGAAGGTGACTGCTGTAACCACAATGTTACTGGCTGCCCCATTTAACTACTGACTACAGTTAATTACTTTGTCACTGTCTCCTCAACAGCAAAAGCATTAATAGGAAGAAAACTGAAAAAAAATACATACATCCCATTTAAGTATGTTTTCTATGCAAACCATGAGGACAAAATTACAGAGATGGATGTGCTGCATTTATTAAACATCAAATCATATCTGCGTTGCCGGCAACGGGTTTAGTATTGTACCTGCTAATCTACCTCACCAGATGTACTTGCAGGAAGTTACAGCAGGGATAAACAAGTTGTTTTGCTTCATTTGACAATAACTCTTAAGATGTAGACACAGAAATGAGGCTCTACACACAATTCCACAAGCATCTGCATGCCAGCAATCTATTTTTGTGGCACACTGAATTTGCTTCATAATGGCATTTCACTGAAGCAGCAAACATCCAGTTATCCCAAGTCTGCTTTTATTTAAAAGGCCTACAAAGGCAGAAAACGGCCCAAAAGCTTTAACAAAAGAAAAAAAAAAAAATCATGTTGTCCTGATACACACTACTCCTGCAGAAATACCCTGCAGAATTTTACTTGTTAAACATTATTTAATTGCAGCAGCTCATTAACTATTCAGACAGCACTGCATGAGTGGAGATGTAGCCCCAGGGCTGCCAGGCCCCTTGTTGTCGGGGACCTATCTGGGGGGATATGGAGCAGCAAGCCCCCTCCCAGCAGACCGAGGGGCTCGGACACGTCTGCAAGCTCCCAGGCAACTGGCTGATGCCAGACAAAAGCACGCGAGCAGGGGGGTTCAAGGGGACCGCCCACACAGGCACACAAAGGGAAGTGGGGCTTGACTCCTTACACTCTCCGAGCTCTGCTTGCTTGCAACACAGACGTGGGAGCAGTCAGTTTATTCGCGATACATATACAGGTGGAGCCGGTGCGTTAATAAAAGATCACCGACCTCCCATGCACCCCTCACCAATGGTGGATGGACACTTGTGCCTAACTTGTCCTCAGCCAGTCCAGCTGTTCATCTGCCTCCTCCGTGCATGATATGGGCGAGAGCTTAATAATGGGATCAAATGGATGTCAGCACATAAAAAAGCACCGTTACATTTCTGCGGATGATTAGAGCACAAGACAGCATCCCTGGGTACCACGGCTCTGCCATCAAGGCCTAGTAGGAATATGGTTTCATTTTTTAAGTAGCTGTGAACATTCAAGTGTCAGGGAAATGGATTTTTGACTACAGTGCTGGGAATAAATTGGTTCACTGATGTAATGATTTTTAATTCAGTTTCAGTTCAAAATAAATTTGCTGAGATGAAAGTTTTCAGTTTCATTAAGTATATAAAATGGAAACTTGTTAACAGGCAGTCCGGCAGTGGTACTGGTAATGGAAAATATTTTAACAGAATTCTTAATGCATGCACTTAATATCTTGTCCTGTGTCATAAAAATGGAGTGATCTCTTGAACAGTATCCATGGAATCACTTAGTGCGGTAAAATAACGTTAAGTCTTTAGCATCGCAGTTTACATTAAAAAAAAAAAAAAAAACTGGCTTAAAAAGACTAAGGCAGGCCTGTCTAAGAGCTGCGCTCAGGGGCATGGAGCCACCGACATGACAACAGCCCCTTTGGCTCAGGAATAAGTTCTGTTCCCATGCAATGCTTTATATTCCCTATTTGAAATTAAATTGAAATAGCAATGTAAGCAAAATTTGATGTAAGGAATACATAAAAACTCCAAAAAAACCAAAGCAATAATGCTTCAAATTCTCCATTTAACACTGTCCAAGGAGACGTATGACACAAAGTGGGGTTGCAGAGGCTCCGACTCGTGCTGTATAGCATGGTTCGCGAGAGCAACGCAAGGCCGCCGAGGCCTCAGTGAGTCACTGGAGTTTGAGTTCCATCCCTCTGGGTCATTATCTCAATTAAGACCCTGATGATAATGATCACATTCATTACCGTGCTCTGTCTGAAAGCAATAATCTGCTGGAAACGTCTCCCTGATTGCCAGCACCTTAAACCCAAACACGCCTTGCGAACCCAGCCGGGTTCTCATCGACTCTCCATAATTAAACACACACACACACACACACAAGGGCCATAATGATGTTCTGCTTCTGTTTTCACAGCAGCAGTGTAGCTTTCTTATTTTGGGCTGTCACGGGAATATCAACCTATACATTCTTCCCCAACACTTAGCTGTTCAATGTGTGCCTTCAGCAGTGGGCTGGGTGCTGTACGCACAACAATCACTAAAGATAACAATATAAAGAAATCATAACTGCAATGTACCTGCATGAAAACATAACATTCAGTGTTCAAACAGATGACCCCAGATGCAGTGGGCTACACAAAATAATGGAATATATAAAGTGATACCAGCACTTCTGACTCCTTATTCACAGAAGCAGCTCAAAAATACCAATTAAAGATTTCTGGTGAAATGTGAAAACATCTTTGGTTCACAATTGCTAATAGAAAAGGATAGCGTAAATCGGGTCATTTAATACATACTGTATCTTCATCTAACTTTGTAATTGTAAACTTTGTGCCATGACTCATGTGTAACTGACCTCCAGCAAAGAGTGAACATAATTTCTGTGGGAGTTTGGTACATGAGAGGGACAAACAGTGCAAACTGCAGGTATACAATTCATAGAGCAGGATGCAGATGCTGCAATATATATATATATTCAAACACTAAGAATTTTGCCCTGTTACAATGGGCAGTTTCGAAAATAATACAAAAAAATGAGAGCTTTCAATATACCATAACGACACACAATTCTGGAGCAGTTGCCAAATATTAGATGTTATATGCAGTTGTGTCGCACAGGTCTGAGAGCTCTCTGTGTCTCAGGTGCCTCATTCTGTTTCTCCAGAACGGTCAAACACTCTTTGTGATGGTAATGTGGACGTGCTGAAGAGACCACACCACCTCCACGCAGCTGAGTAACAAAAACAACCGAGCACACAGAAGATGCTACAAAATAATGAGCAGGAAACAAACACCTAATCTTCCCGAAACAACGCCCCTCCCACTCCACCTTTAGCTTATCGCAGAGATAAATAGCACTTCAGGTTCACACAGGAGTCATGAAATTGCAGTTGTGTGTTTGCGCACTATGTAATTAGCGATGCACTTCCTGTCACATTACATGAGGTGTGTAGTGTGTGTTCATCACATGGGCCTACCCCCTAAACGCACACGTTGAGCGCTACTGTCCTGCTTCAGAGGTCTCATTAAACCCACAGTGACAGGCCCACTGCTCCTGTCTGCGAGCGCCACACATGCCGGGGACACGACAGTTTCAATCACACCTCCTCATTTGTTGACAGTGTGACGGAGGAGGGGAGAGACGCCCCTGTGTGCGGTTCCACGCATCCCTTCGTCATATGCAGTCGGAAGCAGAGAAGCTTTTCAGGCAAGTCGCTATTATGTGAAGCATGTATGACCAACAGGCCACACACCTGGTACAAACCAAACAGAGAGGGTAAGTGACTGGGAGTTCTGAATGGACATCTCAGGTGCGCCGACACACCCTAGCCCCGTGCGGAGAGCTCAACAGCAGAACTGGACACGCACGCACACGCGCACACGCAGGGCACACAATGCTGCTACACGCTCTCCACCCTGCACATCAAAGGTCTTGGTGTCCCCATCGTGAGGCCACAGCTAGTGACACAATGCACTTGCACAGCGCAAAAACATTATGTGAAGGCTAAAAGTGAGCATATAGCTATCTGTGCATGTGCAGAGACGTGTGCGGTGCCTGAAATCGCAGCCTTGGGCGGTCCTGCTTGCTTCCCAGAGCTGCTGTCTGGGACACCTCAATGCCAGCTTCAGCCAGAGTTGAACCTACACAATGATGGTGAGAACTGTGCGATCGTATTCAATATCGGGCAGCACAGTGGCACAGCAGGGACCACCGGTGCCTCAGAGCACCTGGACAGTGTGACTGAGCATAGGGTCAATCGTCACTTTGTCTGTGTGTTGACAGGGGTTTCCTCCCACACCCCAAAGACACGTTTCAGGTAAACCTGACTCTGAATTGCCTGTAGTGCGTGAATGAGTGTGTGTTAGTGATTGTTCTGAAAATGGACTGGCATCCCATGCAGAGTGTAAGCTGCCTAGCCTAACACCCTGTGCTTCCGGCTAGACTCCGTAAACCTTGCCTCAGGGAACGTGGTCATCGACCGTGTTTCAGTGAGCGAGTACGGCTGAATTAATGCCAAAACCAGCAGCTACAGTATCGTTCAAGCAAAATACAGAGTTTTTTGGTCAAATTTAACATCTCATAGCCTCTTTGCCAAAGTGAGGTTCATTGCGCTGTATATCATTTTTCTATTCAATATGCCAGTCACACAAAAGGACAACCACAAAGTTCTGAAGAGAAAAATAATTACATAAGGAATCACATTTTTCTTTGATTTGCTCTTCCACACTTTTATGATGCATTATGATTTTTGACAACTGAGGCTGACCATGTCCAATCTTCATGAATGTTCACACATCACACAAAAACAGCCTAATCTGTGGCAACCCTTTAAAATAATTGTACTCAGATGACATATTTAGCCAACACTGATGCACTCAGATATGAAGGATGAAATGTATAATAAAATAATATTGTAAAAATGCTACGATATTCTTTAGATCTCCCTGCAAAAACACTTTTCTTCATTTCCAGTTTTGATGGTATATTAAGAGCCGAGCCGGTACAATGAAAAAGAAAAGGACCACAAGCTCTCCATTCTGCACTATAACCCACTGCTATTTCTACTATATGTATTTTTTAGACATAATTTAGATGGAGCAAAAGGCATTCTATCGGCACAAACAGGAGAGAGGAAAAAGCTGTACATTTATGAACCCACAATGATTGTAAACTTTAAAGTCTTCTTCCCGAGGTTCTCCACTGGATTCATGCACAACACACCTGCTTGCTTCACGTTGTGTCCATTTTCGAGTTAAATGTCCATCCCAGAGTATGCTACAAAATTAATACATTTATTAATGTTATATATTTAAATATTTGTGATTTTAAAAGCAACTATTGTTTTTCAAAATATCTACAACGCGGTAAATCATTGTGCGACTCACTCTAGTGACTGCAGAAAAACAGGTATTAAGAGGTGCAAAAAACGTGCACAACAATTGTTGTGAGTACGAGTGTAACATGACCGGCGGTGTTACAAATCGAGCTGATTTTAATTAATTGTTTTTAAGCAGCCGAAGTCATGATTATGAATATCATTAAACGGCAATATATGAAAGTAACTGATGATACGAATACTGAGTGCGGAGAGTATCGGTCCTCGGGAAACTGCGGTGCTCATGATGAGAAGAGGAGGTGAAGAAGGCGGACAAATCAAACCGTCCCGTTGTTGTTGTTGTTGTGTCCCCGGTGCGAGGCGCTCAGACTCAGGGCGCCGGCGGTATTATATTTGGGCAGGAACAACGCGGCAGCACAGGGAAGGACGGGGAACACACACACACACACACACACACACACACACACACACACACACACACACAGCTCACCTGGACACGCAGGTGTACAATTCATTTTAGCGCTCACTCCGACGACAGCCGCCCAAACGACAGGAACTTAGGCGCTCGTCACATTCTGACAGACGCGCGGCGGCGGGGACGTCGGCAAAGCGCCCCGGTTCACTACCGCGTTTTCAAAGCGGCTTCTCGCGAGCGCGCACGTGCGGAAAAGCGGCGCCACGCGGGACAGTGAAGGCAGCGCCTCGATTTAATTTCTCGTGTGTCGTGCGAACACTCGGTGTTTATCAATATTGCGTGTGTGTGTTAATTTTAGGCGTCCTGCGGAAATCAGCGGGATGTTGAATCAAAGACGCTTTCGAGAGAAAAAAATGTTTCAAATATGAATCCCGGCTGTTGTAAAATGAGGGACGGCAAACGACCATGATCATCGCATCGGCGGCTTCAACTCACTGAAAATAATACCAGCAATTTATCATGGTGATATTTCCCTTTGCGCCGCTTTTTAAATGAAAGCAAAGTTTTTAAAGGCGCCTGTTTTGTTTATTATGAATTCGGAAAATGCGCTCAAATGAATGTTTTACTCCTCAGCCTCTCTCTCACACACACACACACACACACACACGACACACTGTACTGTACGAGAGCTGCGGAAACACTCCGTAAAACACAGTTACTGTACAACAAGGGTCCGGACCGCCTGCAATGGCAACGTTTCTTGAAATAAAAATAGACTACGAAGAGGCGGCGTCCCCCCAACACATTATTAATGGAAATAAGTGTTTCTTGAGCTCCATTATTAGAAAAACAACAAGTTCGCTGACGTGAGGAAACTAAGTACCTAACTTAAGACTTAGTCGTTAGTGGTCAGGGCGAAACGCGCCGTTTCTCTCCGTTCGCTTCAGGCACAGAATCATGAAATCATGTGTCTCGCGACCCGACCGCCCTTCCTTCCCGCGTCAGCCGCCGAAGAGCCGCAAAGAAAGAGCGATATTAATTTCGCGAAAAGAGCAATTTTTTTTTTTCTTTTTTCTTTCTTTCTTTTTCTCGCGCGCTCCATCATCGCATCGGCATCGTTTCGAAAGGCAGGCGACACACCACCACCAGCCAGGTCAGGACAGCAGCAGGCAGGAACACGAAGGAAATGAAGTGAGTGCCGCGCGGAAACCAGGCTGAGGCACGTCGTCGTCGTCGTCGCTGCCGCGACGGGGAGAAACAAACGGCGTCGTTCCGGACAACTTTGCAACTTGCTCACTTTAATGATCAACAAGTTCCCCGCTGCCCTCCATCCGATTCCGTCTCCTTACCTGTCCACAGAGACGCGAGTACGAGCGCTCCAAGCAGCGGGCACGCGCACACGACGCCCGCCGCGCGAGCACACGCTCTTCCCATCGTGGACGCGCCGAGGGGACTGTGGTCTACGGGCTCGTGGTGGCTCCCTTCCTCCTCCTCCTTCTCCTCCTGCTCCTGCCTCTTCTTTTTCTGCTTCTTTCCGCTCTTCTCCTGCTCCTCCTGGCAGCTCACTACTTTTTCAGGCGCGTAAATCCCAGGCACAGGCACTGAGGCAGGCGGCTAGACGAGAAGAACCCGAACGGCACGCACTCGTCTCGTGCCCACCGGCGGCGGCTCATTCGTCTGACGCCGGTCCGGAGCGGGCACGTCGTCTGGCACGCGCGTCTCGGGTTTTATTCCGAAATTAATTCGGAGGAGGGTGCGAGCATCGCGGCGCCTGCGCGCGCCCCCGTCCGCCCGTCCTCCGGTCCTCCGCTCCGGTCCTCCGGCACCAAGCGGCCGGGCAGACTGACACACAGAGACAGACGACGATGCTCGGCCGGCCAGCCAGCCAGCCACCAGCCAGCGCTTCGGTTCCTTCGCCCCGGCCAAAGTTCAGTCTGTGCGTCTCGGTGCTCGGTCACGCGCCCCTTTCGTCCACACGCCCGCTCACGCACCCGGCGGTGCCGCCGGACTCTCCCGAGGAGGAGGGTGACCGCGAAGCATCGCCGCGTCAGCCGCGTCACCGCCCGCCGCCCCGCGCTCCTCTCGCATCTCCCGCGTGCGCTGCCAAACTTGACCAGGTACTTTTTCGAGCGCGAGGAGGCCGGACGGTAGGCGGCGCCGCGGCGCGGCTCCGATTGGATGCGGCGTGTTGTAGCCGAGCGCGGCGCCCAATGGGATCCCTCGATGCGGTAGGTAAGCAAAGGTGTTAACGTGGCCGCAGCCAATGAAATCGCGCGAAGTTCCCAAATACAACTGAAGTGCAGGGAGGAGACGCTCGAGTGCGCGAAGCGGAAAGAGCTTCGTCTTCAGGCTTGTCCTCTCTTCTCTTTCCTTCTGTCCTCTCTCCTCTCCTCCTGTCCTCCTCTCTCCGCTTCCTCCCTGTTTACCTTTAGCGCTCTGTTCTGCCGTTGAAGGCGATTTTGCGAGTGCCCTTCAGACTTCTGCAAGAAATGGTGTATAAAAGGTTCGTAAAGCACGTGGGCGCGGCCAGTGCGACCTCCGCGGGCCTCTGAGGAGCGCCACGAGCTCGCGCAGCTGCGTCATTTAAGCCGCAATGACAACAACATGCAGTGGCACGTGGCACGTGCGGACGGGACGGGCCGGGACGGGCCGGGCCGGTGTGTGTGTGTTTGCGGGGCTGTCCGCCTCGTGCCATGATCCCGCGTTATTTACACATGAGGACGTGATCTGCCATTGCCCAAGCGCACTCTTAACGGGACTTTTCAGGGGAAAATGTCTCCTTGACGACATGATGCCGCTTTCGCCGTGCCTCCATTATTCAGTAACTCTCGAGTAAACGCCGGTGCTCGTGTTCTCATCATCTCCGTCCTATTGCGCGTCGCACGGCCCTTCTCTCTCTGCAGGTCGCCGTCCTCTTCGCTCACGTCTGAGCCTTTATGCCTTCATGTCTTTATGTGAGGAGTAACGGCGCCCCCTGCTGGCGGAGCGCAGCGCTTCGTCCGCTTCCCTCCCTCCCTCCCTCCCTCTGCAGGAGCAAACGGCGACAGCGACGCACAGTAGAGCACAACTCAAGTGTACGTGTCACTAGCGAGATGGACACTGAGGGCTGCTACTCGTAGATGACCGCCGATGAGGCCCGGAGCCGAGTCCGGCGCGTCGCGGCAAATCGTCTCCGTCTGGAGAAAAGAGCTCCGTCTAATCGTGAGCCACGTGACATGCCTTCAGTGTGGACGCGTTGGACAACATCGGGCCATTTCGATAAAGCGTGAGAGCGAGCGAGTCGTCGGAGGCCCGTCGGAGGCCCGTCGGAGGGCCGTGTGTCTTAAAAGTCAAGCGCGCAGTTGCGCTGGTTAGCGAGTGGAAAACGGTGGCGGTTTCATCGTTGCGCAAACTCTGTGCGGCGGCTCTCGACGGCCTTCGACGCCGGGGACGTTACACGCCAGCGTCGCCGTGCGCCGCCTGTCATCCCTATCGCTCTCCGGCGACGATGGTTAATTCCAGTACGATGGTGACGTGTGTCATGTTTGTCAATTTTCCTAAAGGTCAGGTGAAACGCTAGCAGGCCTGCGGAGAACGCTCAGGTTGAAATTAAATTTGAAGTTATGCATTTCTCATGAACCGCATTTCCATTAATTTGTGGCGCGTTCTATGTTAGCGACTGTGGCCAATTCACAGGCCATTATGGACAAAACGTGAGGAAAATTTCACGCTCTTCCTATCAGAAGTGTAATGGGACAGATGGCTTAAGATCTGCTTATTCCATCAATTGAATGTTTTGTTCTCAGGATATACAGTATAAAGGTACTTATTACCATAACACGCTACGCTGACAATGTGCGGATATCTGTATATTTAACTAACATTTGCATGTTAAACAGTATTTCAGCTAGCGGTTTAAAACATTCAAGGTTTCAGGCCGTGTCTTTACGTGGTAACTATGTATTTCCTTTTAATAACTTTATCCGTTGCTATGAATTAGAAAACGCTAAATTGGCTTCGCTATGTCCTTAACCTCATTTAACGGAACATATGGACGTAGCGGACAGAACTTGCGCGTTAAGTTCACATTACAGTAAATCACAGTTCAGACACGAGTGCATCGCCCCTTCTTTCGTGACTTCATAGTGTGTAAGCGGGACATTTTGTGAGTTAACACAGTAACTGCGTGCTGTACCGCATTGAATTCGTACACGTGTGTGTCGGTGGCAGGAGCTGCAGCCTTCTTAGTAAAGGACCCCCCACCGCCGCGGCGCCCAAGTGGACGGTACAGAGCTGGACTCTTCGTTTGCGCGACGGAGACGAGTTGCACGTGTCCTGCTCTGGGAAATGTTAGTGGACGGCAATAGTGGATTGTTCATCAGCCCTGCGCTTTATGTTCTTCCACTGTTTGCCACGTGTCCTTTGGTCAAGTACTCCGTTTTTTAAATGTAAACGGGGAGGAGCGTACCAGTAGAGCACAAAAAGCAAGGCTCTCGTCTAATAGCCGTCACTTGTCTCGTCTTGGACGCTCCGGGGCTCTTCTTGTTCCCTGTGGCCGCAAGTTTTGTTAAGGTGATGCCCTGGGTCAGACATTTAATCCTCAACCGCTCTATGGATTAGCGAATTAATGAATAAATTAACATTCATGAATACTGTTGAAATTTGAAGCACAAGTTGACAGTGTGCGTTCTAGTCTACGGACTGTGCTGGGTTAAAAAAACAACAAAAAAAAAAAAATCAGACTTGCATTTTATTGAATCACTTCTTTTTCTTAATAGCAATTTGCTCATGTATTAATGTAGGAACAGTGAACCGATAGACTCTTTTCTGCAGCATTTCATTTCCAAGCACTGTTAGTGTATTTATTAGGGAACAGTGGGCCTTTTGAAGAAATCATGTATAAATCCTTCAATCGGTCCCAAATTTTTCTATTGTCATAAAATTTTATAACATGAAAGAAAGCAAGGACAAATGTTAAGAGCTAAAATGTATGAATTGACATCAGTAATAGTATGTAATTAATGTGCTCTTGTTTCTTCATTAAAAAAGAAATGTGTTTCCTCCCTAATTCATACGTTGTAAGTGCACTGAGTACCTGTCAGAGCAGCTGCTACAAGCTCAATGGATTGGATCAATATATAACAACATGTTCGTTTAAGTCTTACTTTGGTCTCGGAGCTGTTCGTGCAAGTTAGTGTGTTTCGCTGTCACTTGTGTTCTCCTGCTGCCGATGGGCACCTGCGTGTGCTGTGCGAGTTCTTTGTGTCGCTCTCTGTCACTCTGTGTCGCTGACCCTTCCTTTCCTTTCCGCTCCAAATCCTGTGTGGGACTTCGCCGGTGTCTCAGAAGCACAAAAGTCCAAGCCCTCTTGTGTCAATCAAACAGCGTCACATGTGCTCCGGCTTCGGCGGGACGTGAACACCGACTTGTCTCAGTGTCTCGCCTGTGGTTCTCAACGGCGCTGTTGTGGCACCATGGCGAAGCTCTGAAACGCCCCTCCGGAGAGCACCGTGCACCAGCGATCCAGTAGGCAGAGCACCGACACCAGCTCCTGACCCGAAGGTTGTAAGTTCAGAGCCCGGCAGGCATCTTGCTCAACTGTCGCTGATGTCGTAGCGCTCGAGTGGTGCATGAGAGATGGAGGGAGCGATATCGTCGATATTCTGATACAGTTTTATGCAGCTACTCGCGTGATGAACGTCGGTTCATGTGGTGGAAAGAAAGAAACTAACTGCACTTAAGAATCACACGTCTGCATCCAAGTGTCTCTTTCTCCTCATGTAATGAACATGTTTGTATTTTCTATGAGATGTTCGTCACTTCGGAGAAAAGTGTCTGATAAATGAACACATGTAGATGAATAAATGTAAATATAATGTGTGTGTTGACAGAGGACGCTGATGGTCAACTGAGCATCCAGACCGGGGACACAGAGACATCCAGCCACCAAGTATGAGCGGAGCGAGGAGAGCATCGCCGTCCCACTTGCTTTGTTTGCTGGGGCTTCAGTCGGTGCCTCTTTTCCAAGTGCTTTTTTTGACCTTCCTTGTTTGAGCTGCAGCGCAGTGGGTTGGACCAGGTCGGACCGGGTCCTGCTCTCTGGTGGGTGTGGGGTTCGAGTCCCCCTTGGGGTGCCTTGCGATGAACTGGCATCCCGTCCTGGGTGTGTCCCCTCCCCTTCCGGCCTTTTGCCCTGTGTTGCCGGGTTAGGCTCTGGCTCCCTGTGGCCCCATATGGGACAGGTGGTTTCCGATGGTGTGTGTGTGTGTGTGTGTGTGTGTGTGTGTGTGTGTGTGTGTGTGAGCCGCTGTTTGTATTTGTACTCATATAATAGCGGCAAAGTGGCTCTGTCTCCAAGCGGTGCTGCCCTGAAAGCAGCCAAGTAACAGGTCCCCCGCGTCCATACCTGTACCCACACCTGCAAAAGTGCCTTCCCCCGCGCCGTTCTCCAGCGTACCACGACCTCGGTGCCACTGCCTTCTGAGATCGAGTTTCCAGTCCGTTGACATGCCGCTCCACACAAAGTGGGCTCCTCTCGCTGGGTTTTCACACGGGACCAGTGACCTGAGTTTGTGCTTCCCGTGAAAAGGGCGCAAGAGGAGCCCATCGACATACTTGGCGCGTCACTCGAGGCCCAAGAGAAGTTTGCTGCGAGCCGGACGGGACGCCACGGGGAGCCGCTCTCCTGGTGCCAAGAGCAATTTGCGGCGTGAGCGACAGGCTCCCACCCCCGAACCCGGAGCGCTCGTAGGGCTCCATAGAGAGGAACGCGGCCCTTTATTCTCCACCACGAGCCCGACAAAAGAAAACGGTTGTGCTCTTCAAGTGCGGTTTGACGGGCCTGTCGGAATTGTGTGAAGAGCAGAGCGGAGGAACACAAAGTGCACAGGAAACACGCTGATGTCAGAGCCCGGCCACGGCGGGACGCTCGTAAAACGGCATACGGAAAACAGTGCTGCTTGCTCACAGAGCACAAGCGAGGGTGAAAGCAAAGTTCTTTTAAATGGCATTTCTAAGCGCCAACGGAGAGCAGGAGTCGCCGTCTTCGCCGTTCCCTCCGTCTCAGGGCCGCAGAGTGTGTGTTCGAGTCCCTCCTAGGCGTTCCATGTAGCTCGTCGTTTTCTCCAGAGCAGCTCGCTCTTTCAGTGTGGGGTTTGTACATCAAACAGCTTCTCGGCTCCTTCCCTCTTTCTACCACAGGGCCATTTTTTCACTGTAGTAACTGAGCACAAGTACCCTGCTCCACGGAAGGTTTTCCCGCTGCAGCCCAACGGTTCTACCTGCTGCTCTACCTGCTCCCTCTTTTACAGCGAAAGCCTACAAAGACTGTGTGTATGCTGTCTGGGCAACCGTCTCGGTCCATGCAAGCGTGTTTTCAGTCACCAGACCCCGTGAAAATGTACTAAGTGGCCGCTTTATTAGGTAGCCGTGGACAGTGCGGGGCGGGACGCTTTTTTCCCCTTCGGAAAAGCATGAATTCCATAAGGCGCTGGACACGCTCCGCCGGGTTCTTGGTTCAGGCTGGCTTGATAGTTCTAGCTTTGCACAGTGGCTGCAGATCTTGGGAGAGCACGTTCATTCTGCTGCCATCGCGGTCCACCTCATCCCGGAAGAGTGAGTTTGAGAAAAGCTGGACTGCTGGACATGAAGGGAGGCACCTGCTCAGCAACAAGATTTGGGTGAAGTTTGTGGCACTCAAACTGCTCTGTTAGGACTAAAAAGTTGAGGAGGCCAAGAAACCATTCTCCACACAGCTGAGATCTTGCAGAATCCCCATGGATTCACCAAATTCTGACCGTACCACCTGTGTGTCAAAACACATTTTGAGATTCATCAGAGGAGGAGATTTATTTTCAACAGGCTGTTTGCATGTGGTGGGGTGCGGGGGCGCAGTGGGTTGGACCGCAGTCCTGCTCTCCCGTGGGTCTGGGGTTCAAGTCCCGCTTGGGGTGCCTTGCGACGGACTGGCGTCCCGTCCTGGGTGTGTCCCCTCCCCCTCTGGCCTTACGCCCTGTGTTACCGGGTTAGGCTCCGGTTCCCCGTGACCCCGTATGGGACAAGCGGTTCTGAAAATGTGTGTGTGTGTGTGTGTGTGTGTGTGTGTGTGTGTGTGTTTGCGTGTGAGTAGGCGTACCTAATAAAGTGGCCAGTCAGAGAGAGAGAGCGTGTGTGTGTGTGTGTGTGTGTGTGTGTGTGTGTGTGTGTGTGTGTGTGTGTGTGTGTGTGTCTGTCCGTCCATCCCTATACTCTGTGAACGCTGCAGGACACATTGTTTCTCCCACCCCGTTGTGTGCGTTTGACAAACGTACACTGCTGAGAGCAGTTTGGGCCCTTTTCCTCGTCTCGCTCCTTGTACGAGTGTGAAGGTGGAGCGCGAGCTGCGCCAGCGTTCATGGAAACACTTTGCGGTGCCTTCGCCACGGTCCAAGTTCGTGGCCACGATTAAAAATACCGCGGCTTCCTCCCCCTGCGCTGCCTTGGAGCAGAGACCCATAATTCCTTCCTTTCTGGTTCTGGGCTCAGATTTGCACAGCGGACCTGCCTGCTGCACTCCGATTACTGCGCTTCTCCACGGAAATAATAGCCCTGCGTGCCGTCAATTACGAGAAGGCGGCGAGAACCCCCCTCTCCCCCCCCCACCACTGCGGGCTCTTACATACATCACAGGCCTTTGACACCCAAGGATAACGGATGAAAGCAACGTGAAATGTCAGCGCGTCGACAGGTCCGTGTTCCTCGGTGGGGCGGCGGCATTGTGTTTCGAGCACCGTCGTTCGCCAAGCGCGCCGCTGCCGTGCGCCGCGGTCGTCCGGCTCCCCCTTCGCAGCCCCACCTGTGGCAAAGAAGGAGCCAGCAGCCCGCGCAGCCCGTCAGATTTGAGCGGCTAACCGGGCTCCACGTGCGTCTGCGCAGCTCCTCGTCCCCGGAGCTCCCCGAATGCGTTCGCACCAGCTGCTTGCTGTCTTGTTTGTTTGCGGAAGCTTCGACAAACAGGATGCGGCTAATCTGACGGCTTCTGTCCCGGCGCAGCTCGGCCCAGACGTACGTGCGGCTCGGGCTGCTGTTTGTGAGCGATAATCATGTGCTCAAAAAATACGAGTGTATTTTTCAGCCCGCGCTCCACCATGCTTCATTTTTCAACACCTTTAACGTACCGTATCAGAAAAGAAAAGAAAAGAGTGGACACCAAAGCGACTTCCAATGAACTCTATGTGGTGTTATGAGCCCACACACCTTATTCACTGCTAGATACACTACTTGAACTGGGTCACTCATCCATACATCAGTGGAACACACACACACACACACAATGGGTGAACCTGAACAGCGCATGTCTTTGGAGTGTGGGAGGAAACCAGAGCACCCAGAGAGAACATGCAAACTCCACACAGGCTGAGCGGGGATCGAACCCACGTCCTCTCGCACCCCCCAGGCACTCTGAGACAGCAGCGCTACTCGCTGTGCCACCATGCCGCCCCAAGGATCTAAACATTTTACATTTTTCATAATGTCATAAGTTCATCTGACACTTTGCCCACGCTACATCAGGCTACATCGGGCTACATCGGGCTACACATGATGAACGTTATATTCCTGTGAAAGTGATCCTGTACATTTTCACTCTCCGGCATAATTCACTCAGACAACCGGCGTGTTTCACTGCCTCGGCCACAGTGTACCCTGCCCCCACCCTCCTGTCCCCCCGCCGGACTCGACACCATGACCCAGAGTTGGAGAAGAAGTTGTCAATAAGTAATGATTCAATATCGAATGCACTTAATTTACATGAATTAATACGTTAACACAAATAAATGAGTTTACTAGAGTAGCGCCTTGTGTGACAAACATCCGAGTTTTCAAAGAGAAACATTTTTCAGTTCATATAGTTTTAGTATTAGGAACCACCACTGTATACATTTTAAAATCATTACAGTTTCAAAAAGGATTTTTACAGAACACAACCCGTGAGTAAATGAAGGGAGATCCGCGTTATGAAGTTTTTGTTCTCTGTGAGATCCTGGTTGCAATAACTGGAGTCACGCTCAAAGTTCTGCTCCCGGTTGTTTCTGAACGCTGAAGCCCCCGTGGATTTTCATTGTATCGCTTCACAGCGGTGCGGGAATCCGGCTCAGTCTTGTTCTCCTCGTGTTTCTTCTGGGTGCTCTGGTTTCCTCCCACAGTCCAAAGGCATGCAGTTCAGGTGCACTGGCCCGTCTAAGTTGCCCTTAGTGTGTGTGTGTGTGTGTGTGTTCGTGCGCGTGGGGGTATCCACCCTGCAACGGACTGGCGGCCTGTCCAGGATCTCCCCTCCTCTTTACACGCAGTGTTTACAGCACAGGTTCTGCACCACCGCAACCCTGACCAGGACAAGGACAACAGTTAACAAAAGTAAACTGGAAACAGATGCAACCCCCTTCCTGGGCTGTGGGTTCGAGTGCAGCTCACTCTGTGTTTACATGTTCTCATGTGAGCCTCTTCTGGTGCTCCGCATTTGTCTGACAGTCGGTCCACGTGCGTTTTAGGTCACTTGGGGAATCTGAATTGCCCTTTGTGTGTGGGTGTGTGTGTGGGTGTGGGTGTGTTGCGTCGCGACATTTGACAAAAGTGACAGCTGAATGCTAGTTCTCAGTTTTACTACGGATTTATTAGATATTTTGGCAACAAATAATAGACCTCCTCTTCGCCTCGCACCTCGTACGCGGTCGTCCTCCCCCCCCCCCCCCCCCCCCCCCCCCCGACAAGCGGTCATGACTGCCGGTCGAGCCGAGAGCGGAACTCATTACGACGAGCACAGATGTTAATTGCGATCTTGGTCCCGCAAGATGTCGAGACTTAACAGCGGCGATTTACATCTTATTGTCCCTCTCAAGACCCCCCCCCCAGTGCACGGGGGACCTGTGTTGTGCTCAGACGGCATTTACATGCCTGCGTGTTGGTGATGCAATAGATGATAAAAGAAGAGCTTTCACTTTCTGCATCATGCAGAGCCAGAATAAGTGGTGCAGAATCAACCAACAACTGGTCTGGAATCAGTAGAGAGGAGCAAAGCCCAACATCTTCGCGGAGTTTACGTCATCAAATACACGTGACAATAAAAGTTGAAAGTGGATGTATGCAAGTAGTTATACTGGGAAAAAGTTTAAATTAAAATGGAACTGAAGCGCCGGCCAGAATGGCACCACTCCTGTACCATCGCACTGTTCCCTTATGTCATCTGGTCATTTTGAACATTTAAATCCAAAGATATGCTGTTCGGGTTCCTTCAGAGAGTGAGTGAGTGAGTGAGTGTGTGTGTTCGTGTTCCACTGATGTATGGATGAGTGACCCAGTGTAAGTAGTGTATCTAGCGGTGTAAGTCACCGCGGAGAATAAGGTGTGTGGCCTGGTAACACTACAAAGAGTTAAGTGGAAGTCGCTTTTGGAGACAAGCGTCTGATAAATAAATGTAAATTTATTCGGTGATGATTGGAGAATAATAATAAATAAGAAATAAACGTGAAGGTAAATGAGGCCATTTTCTGTGAAATCTTATCTAACTCTTCATAAAGGCATCATCTCAGTAATGTAATAAAAACAGTAGTTTCCCTTAAAGTGTTCGAAAGAGGCTCGGGTGCCTTGCGATGGACCGGCGTCCCGTCCTGGGTGCATCCCTTCCTTTTCCAGCCCTGTGTTGGCGGGTTAGGCTCCGGCTCGCCGTGACCCCGCTTGGGACGTGCGGCTTCAGACTGCGTGCGTGTGTGTGTGTGTGTTTGAAATAGGAGCTTTTGATCGATGTGGTTTAAAGAAGAAACACCTGGCTGTTCCAGTGTGACCACTTGCACACGTCCACTGGAAGAGACAACTACTCGCAATATTGGCAACAAGGCAAAGTCAAATATCAGTATCTCTCTCTCTCACTCCCTCTCTCACACACACACACACACACACACACACACACACACACACACACACACGCACAGTGTTGGGCCATGTCCCTAAGCGAACAGCGAGCGCTATAAAGAATCGCTGTTTGGGGAAAGATCGCTTACCGCTTCGCATAACTCGCTTTGCTTTGATCACGTCATTTTGGACACAGTTTCTGCTCTTTTTCCGAACTGCCCCCTTCGCTTGTCGCTCTTCTCCCTGCCAGGTACTGGCGACGGCTTCCAGGTGCCTTTACAGCGCCCGATGGGAATTGCCCGCCGCCGCCGCCTTGGGGATGCGCCGCTGCGGGGGGTTCGGTGTGCGTCTTGCCACTTGTGCTGGGAAATGTGTGTTTGTGTATCTCTTTGCCCCGCGATTGTTGTACTCTACAGTTTGCGTCACGTCAGTTTCTGCGCCTTCTCTGTTCACACGTGACCACGGAACTTACTCCCGGAGGCTTTAAATACGCTGTGGCGCGTCACTCGGAACTGCCGCGTCTCTCTCAACATCCGAGAAGGGTCTCGAAACTCGCCTGTCTGGGACTCGCTTCTCCGCCGATCTCCGTTTCTACGGTACCTCTCTAGACGGTAACGTACACCGCTTCGTACCGCGGTACGTGACAAACCGACTGCGCCGAAGAATCAGGCGTCTGCATCCAAATCTCCCCTTCTGCCGACGTGTCGTGTAAAAGGGGCGGGGCGTCGAAGGTGCACATGGAGGCGCCGAGTACAAGCTCCTGGTTGTGGAGACGGGTCGGGTGTTCAGGGCCTCGATGGCGAAGGCAAGCGGTCGAACGGCAGACCCTCCGCTCTCTCCGGCAACACCGCAAGCCCCCGGGAATGTTGGTGTGGCGAAACACGGTACTAAATATTCAACGCGGGGGAAAAGTTAGAAATGGAGGGGTTTCAAAGCGACCCGAGCTGCTTTTACGACCTACCGCGTTAAGCGATGTACTTTCACCTCGCCGCGGAGTCCAAGGACAGCCGCGTACCTTCCCCCGTGTCGAAATGTGCCGAAACGCACCCCGTTCTGTGCGACGAGCGCGAGGCGTCATTTTCTCGTTCTCACGCACACCTTCACCGGGTGGCCTGGATCCCAGGAGAGCGGAGCGCAAAGCCTCGGGAAGCTCCGGTCCTCGGTGTTCGTTCGGCACGCTTTCAGGAAACGGTCATTAAGAGCTTCTCTCTCCGGTAAAAGAGCACGTTTGTCGGGGTGTCGAGCCCTCCGCTTGCACCGTCGTCTAGTTCCTGAGCCCAGCTCGCCTCCCTCTTCCAGAATCCTGCCGCCGAGCAGCCTGCGCCCGGTTCCCTCTCCCCCGCGTGCTCTCGTTTCCACGCGGAATACCGACGGCCACCCTTGAACTCCCCCGCGTCCCCGGCCGCGCGGGACCCCGAACAGAAGCGGCCCCCGCCGGCAGCAGGAGCAGCTGAAAGACTTTGGCCAATTAGGGCGGGAGGACAAAACGGGAGCAGAGGCATTATTCCATCACTTTTACGGCGCCTTCCTCCTCGCTTAACCTCGGAAGCCAGCAGCGCTCCGCTCCGCCCTACGCGTGCACCGCGGTAAGGGCCGACGCACGGCAGAATTCGTCATCGATTCGGGAAAATTGTAATTACGACGCTCTTATTAAAACGGGGCTTTGGAGCGCAGCGCTGGCAGGGGACCGGTTGTGGGCTGGCGATGGAAACGGGCTGCCGCCAATGAAACTCACGATGATGCGAAGGTGGTGCAAGGCATCGGGAAGCATTTCTGCGAGTTAATTGTTCTTGTGCCACCGAAATGATACTGCCGATCCTCGTCGGTGATTCTCGGAGCCGAAAACAAGGCGATGTCGTGAATTCGCGGCTTTTTGGACTCTTTCTTACGTATCGGTGCCGATCGGTTTCGAGGCTCAAGGTTTCCTTTTGAAACTTGAAGTCATTCGTTTATTCGCCTGTGTTCCGGCAGCACGCCGTTCAGCTTCAGACGATGCTGGATATTCAAGTTGTTTGTGCTTTTCTCCATCCTCCTGTCGTTCTTCCTTCGGTCGCTTGCCGAGTTTCACGGCGCTTCGCTCACGAACACGTCGTCCGCGTCTCCGAACAGAGGAGCTTTAATTGCGACCCTTTGACATGAATCACTTTCGCGGCACATTCTGAGATCCTGAAAGGGTCAGAAGTGATGGAGGAACTGTCCGCAACATTACAAAACAACTTCAGCCGTCTACAGAGGTTCACTTTTATATTTTTACTGTATCTGTCAAAAACAGGAAGTTGTCCAATTACACACACATTTTCTGAACCGCTTGTCCCATACAGGGTCGCGGGGAACCAGAGCCTAACCCGGCAACTCGGGGCGTGAGGGGACACACCCAGGACGGGATGCCAGTCCATTGCAAGGCATCCCAAGCGGGACTCGAACCCTAGACCCACCGGAGAGCAGGACCCGGTCCAACCCACCGCGCCCCCCTGTTGTCCAATTATACCATTTTATATAGCCTGTATATAACTTTTATATTTATTCATGTATCAGACACTTTTCTCCGAAGTGACAAACATCTCATAGAAAATACAACGTGCTCATTAGATGAGTAGAAAGACACTTGGATACAGATGTGTGATTCTTAAGTGCAATTTGTTGTTTCTTTCCACCATATGAAGCAACGTTCATCACACGAGTAGCTGCATAAAACTGTATCAGAATATTGACGATTCCTCATCACCTTCCTAGTAATTTTTTATTTGAGATACATATAAACATTTCTGTTACATTAGAGGAGTAGCTGTGTAAAGGTTTATTCAGACATGATCTTAAAGTTATGGTGCATGAACATTTACACCTTACACAAACTTGAGATGATGGGCAAAGTGAGCGTGGAAGAGGTGAAATTTAAGACCCTTTTTAAATGTGGACAGAGATTCAGCAGTTCTGAGTGAGAGGGGAAGGTCATTCCACCACAATGGAGCCAGAACCGAGAACCACCGTGCTTTACCTTTTGTGCGTGGGACCACCAAGCAAGTAGAAGTAGATGAGCGAAGAGGTCTGGCTGGGGTGTGGCAGTTGATCAAGTCTTGTAGACAGCTGGGAGCAGCTCTACTGCCACATTTGTAGACAATAACCAGGGTCTTGATTTTGATCCGGGCAACTATAGGAATCCAGTGCAGAGAAACGAGTAGAGGAGATACGTGGGAACGCTTCGGCAAGTCAAACACAACTTGGGCAGCAGCAGCGTTCTGTATCAGTTGTAGAGATTCAATGGCAGTAGCAGGAAGGCCACACAGAAGAGTTGCAATAGTCCAGATGGGAAGTCACCATGGCCTGGACGAGTAGTTGAGTAGAGTCAGTTGTGAGGTAAGGATGGATCCTGGAGATGTTATGCAGGATGTATCTGCAGGACCGGGTTGTGGCTTCGATGTGCTGAGAGAAAGACGGACTTGAGTCAGTCGTTGCTCCCACACTCTTAGCCGAGGAGATCAGCAAAATGAGCGAGTTGTCCAGTTTGATCGAGAGATGGTGACAGGAGGACAGACCAGCTGCCAGAACTCACACACATTGCAGTGGGACGCTTACAGTCCAGATGGATGAAAAAACAGCTGCGAGTAGCTTGTTCTTCCGACTTAACACTGTAACTCACCTTGAACAAAGGCTCATAACAAAAACAGTTAGTGCCTCAGGATGCAGCATCTCCATGGAGTTGGGAAGGCAGGCATGGTGGTCTACCGCACGGGGCTTGGAAGTAGAAGTAGTTCAATAACGAAAGTGCAAAGAGCGTTGCGTTTGACTGACCGGTATCCTTGTTGTGGGCCACACCAGCTGCAGCTTTTTTTTCCTTTCTTTTTCCGAGACAATATTGTCCATTCAGCCAGTAATTAGCAGACAATAAAGCCATCTGTTAAAGCATTTGGTCAAGTACAGGGCCAACGGGAATCCTGGGAGGGATGTTTTGTGCAAAGGATGCTCACTGGCCACCCTGGCAATTAGATGAACAAGCCATCAGCAGAGCAAAAGGATGTTATATTAGCGAACGGCACAGCGCTGAGTCACGCGGACGAAGGCTCGTTCGCACCGTCCACAAGTAGGACGGGAGCCTCGTACTGGACCTTGGCACCGCTAAGTCAGAGAGTGCTCTGCAAGTGTTTCTCTAGCAGCTTTCCTGACTCAAAAGGATGCCGCATTTGAGAAGGTCATGGGTTCGTGAACATTTCGGGACTCTTCGGACGGAGAGAAAGAAAGAAAGAAAGAATTCGGGTTCGGGTTAGTGCGGCCGTTCCCCGTAGAGCAGCTTCCGGTCAACAAGGACGTACATACTGAAAAGAGGACCCCGCTGCCCAGGGTCGGCGAAGAAACGCGCGTCTCCGAAATCCTCACGCGATCCGAGCGCTCTGTATCCGGCGCTAGGAAGAGTCTCCGCAGAGACGGAAACGTGTTCGTCGTACCCAAGAACTCGAACACCGGACACACGAGCACGGCGAAAACGGGGCTCGGGGAAATAAAGCGGTTTTGCGTTGCCGAACGAGTGAGACAAGAGCCTCGTCTTACTTTCCACCTTCCTTTCTAAACTTGTGCGCCGAAACAAGTTTACGGGAGAAACGGATTCCAAATTGGTGGCCGAGAACAGCGCCGGTGCCGGAGTGGCCGTTGCGGGAGGCGACACTTTTCCCAGCGGGTCGGAACCGAACACGCCGAAAAGCTGCAATTAGGTCATATTTTCTGCTTTGGCTTTTTTCAAATTGCATTTTATGGTTTTCCTCATCCTCCGCTATTAGCGTGGAACAGAGCAGGAGCGGAACTCGCTTTGAGCTCAAGAGACTCCTGCTGCAGACGGGCCTTCGGCAGTACCGAGCGGCACGGCGCTCGAACCAAACGGGCCGTTCCACGAGGCCGGTCAAGAACGACGCATAAAACGCATCAAATGAACAGCAGCGAAAGACGGAGTCGTCGCAAACTGCCGAAAACGCTCTTAGCTCACACTGTCACTTCCTGGGGAAACTCTGGACGAACACAGAATGTCCCGCGGTAAAACAAGACCGGTGCCCTCGGGGGGCCACTGGGCTCCGCAGCCTTGTTTGCCTCCTCGTCCCTGTTCAAGGACATAAGAACGTCCCTCTCGGTGACCTGAGCACCAGTGGGTCCTTGTGCTCCTGGGCCTCGTGACACCTCGGAGCGCAGAGTACAAGAAGTAGTAGTAAAAGTCGCAGCACGCCACCCAAAGAAGAAGGAAACATTGCGAATAAGTGACCCAGATTCTTTTTGGATATGATGGAATAAATGGGTTTCGTGCATTACTGCATATTTCTTTTCCATTTGCACTTGTGGTAACACTGCACACCTCAAGCCGTCCTGTCATTTTCTGCACTTATTCTGTAACAGATGATATTGTATCATTCCATAAAAGTGCAGCTTTCAGACAGCAGCGTCCCACCAAACGTCCACATGTGTGGTGCAGAGCTGTACCTCAATTAGGGCTCAACTCTGTGAAGAAAGCACTGAACTGATTTACCGCTCTATCCGTCACCTTTGGTCCACAAAGGCAGGAAATCGCGCGACACCCTGAACCGCCTGTGAAGCTACACCCGGCCAGCAGCTCAGGACCTGTAAGGTACCGCCTTGGCCTGCTGCTCCACCACAGCACTAACATGAAGCAAAGAGCAGATGTTGTGGCTTTTTTCCGCACCATCAATGACGTGACACTGCATAGATGGGCACCAGTGTACAAGTGCGCTCAAATTATTTCCTCTGGGCTCCCACCTCCCACAACGTTTAAGGGTGTGCACCTGCTGTGTCTTTCACTCAGAACAGGGCACTGGTTTCAGAGCATTTTAACACATCTTCATCCTCTCCTTCTTCCACCACCTGCCTTTTCCGTGTTCTCGATCTCTTCTCTTCATCTCCATCCTTGTCCAGATATTACATCTTTTAATGGTTCTGCTTGCAGGTACCAGCACACATGTGCATTGCAGAAACATCACTAAGTTTGCAACAACCACTTTCATAGAGCTGAGAGTTTTAAAGAGACACATGGGACATTTAGAGAGACATGTGGGACAGGTTGTAGGCTCTGACCAACATGGCTAATAGCCCTCAATTTTTAACTTAACCAGCAAGTGAGAAATACTGTCCTGAAAATGTAAAAATCCAAAATGTACCATCACCACTTGACCATCAGCTTTGCGTGCGTGTGCGTGTGTTTCTGGTACACAGGCCGAGCGTGAACGCCGGCAAGTCCATTGCACCGCCAAGTGGGATGTTTTCGGTGCATTGGGTCAAAAGTTCAGCGGCCCATCGGGGAAAGTGCCGTTTCTCCCAAAGGCGCTCGGGCGTTGGGTTCACCCCCTTCAAGCGCCAAGACGCAAGTAGGGATGGAACGGCGCGGACTTTGTCTGTTAACGTGAGACAAAGAGTCTGCGCTGTCCTCCGATTCTGGTCCGACCGACCCGAGCGACACGGTTCGCTTAGAAAAACACGAGAAGAGGCGCGATGAAGAAGCGCGAAATGACCTCCAGCGTCTGCGTCTCCATGACTGTCCTTCTGTCTGTAGAAGAGGGATTGTCTGCAAAGGAGGGATATAGTCCATCTCAACATGTGCCTTCATGTCCAGGTGTCTCAGGTGCGCGAACAAAGGGAGGAGGCGCTGCAGACGTCCCAGAAGGAGCTCGATGTTTCTTTGTAAAAGACTTGAACTGCTTTATATTTCACTGGGCCTTTTTCCTCTTACGTTATTCATGGCGCATTTTGGAGCATCGGCGTGGCTGAAATGGCAAAGAGGAGGAGAAGGTCAGAGGTGCTTTCACTCTCCATCCACGGCCTATGATGCGATCCCGAGATTCCGCTGGGGAAATGGGGGTGGGGGGGAGGGGCAGCCACGTGTTCTATTCTCATCATTCTGTCCCCTCCTCACGTGTGTCCACCTGCCATTGTTTATGGTACCGAGCATCATCGCCGTTTCCTTCCGGTTCTGGGATGCGAGCTCTATCCTCATCAGACTCCTCAGTGGGCGACTCCACATGTTCTTGAGCGCAGAAGAAATGTGCCACGTCTCCGAAACGAGCGGCTCCCCCGTTTGTCGGCGCCCGCGGCTTCGCTTATAGCGGCGACCACGAAACCGCCTCGACGAGGTCCTTCGGCTCACCGGGCGACAACGGCGCGACGGGCTGCGCTACGGCTCTCCTGCGTTTCCTTTCGCGCGCGCTCCGGGCGACGTCGCCTCTGACAAGGTGGATTCATTTTGCAGGCGCACTCCAAAGCGCCGGAAGTCCTGCCGTGTTACTGAGTGAGGCTGGGGGTGGGGTTGCGCAGAATACCCGAGTGCCATCGCAGCGTAAAAATAACAACAAGAAATATCTCGGAGGGCGAGATACGACGGCACAAACGCAGCAGAAAGACACGAGCCCAGTCTGGGGGCCGTAGAATGATGTCACGCTATTAACAATCGCTGGCGGTGTCTTAAAAACACAAATAGCGCAAATCGTAATTTTCACAGCATAAAGCGGCACAAAAACAACAAAAACAAAACAAGAGGGACTATTTGTCACGTTCGCGGAGGAACCGGCCGCACGGAGCTCGGAGCGTCGCGAACAAAGGGAGACTCGAGCGTCCGTTGCCGCGCGAACGAAGCAACAACGGACGGCAGACGTAACGTCGCGAGGAGCGTTAACGAAAAACGTCCGCGGTGTCATTTCGGCGAGCGAAGCGGCGACGAGCTCCGTTTCTCATGACTGCGGTACGGTTTAAACGACCGCCTTTCTAGGGTGCCCGTGCTCACCGTACCGAGAGTACCGCGTTTTACGCGTTTACGGGCCGCCCTCGACCGGCGCCACGCGCAACTTACGCTCGCGCGTACTTACGACGGGCGCCCCGTCAACCCAGTATTATTTTCGAGTCGCGACATTTGGCGGGAACTAACGATGACCGCTCCATCTGCTGCGGCGCGGCGAGAGACGGCGCCACAGTCTGCGGGACGCCCAGCGTTCGGGTCTCAGCCGCCGTTCGGGTGTCTAGCGGGGATTGTTTTGTCTGCAGAGACATCGTTTCACTTACACAATGTTCTCGCTTGGCCTTCAAGTTACTTTTTAAAATAGCAAGCGGGCAAAAACGTCGGTATTCTGGTGGCGCAAAGGAAAGGAGATCGAGAAACGAAAGTGAAACTAAGTGCAGCAGGAAAATACAATTATCACCTCTACTGTATTTGTTCTTTTATAAGGAATGATCTTTGAAATGAGTGAAAAATGTATCGACGGGAAGCATCGTATACACACACACACACACACACGCACACACACACTGTCTGAACCGCTTGTCCCATCTGGGCAGCCGGAGCCAAACCCGGCAACACAGGGCATAAGGCCGGAGGGGGAGGGGACGCATCCAGGACGGGACGCTGTTCCGTCGCAAGGCACCCCAAGCGGGATTTGAACCGCAGACCCGCCGGAGAGCAGGCACGGGTCAAACCCACCGCACCCCCAGCAAGGCTTCTAGAGTACTTTTTAACACGGTAACGCTCAGTGGCTGCAGCGGGAACATTTCCCTGCACTTCCTTTTCTGTAATGAATTCGGGTCAAACTTTTCACCAGTGGATCTTGTGTATTTTTGGCTTTTTAGAGGTTTATTACATAAGTGTCACTTTTAAGTCATTGTCCCTACCTTGTTCCATTCATTAGTCCAGTGTTGTTTGTGTCATTTCTCTATTTGCTGCGCTAATATAGTTCAGGTCACCCTTGCCGAACGGCTACGCTTTCGGCTCTTGCTCCCATACCATCATAACGCGTCACACGGTCTGCGTTGCGTTTCAGTCCCTTCTCGTGAAATGTAGGCGAACGCCGAGGAGGGCGTCTCGCTGACAGGCGTCCGTAGCGCATGGATTAAAGCGCGAAAGTGTTTGTCTTCCATCTTTCCTCTGTCGAACCCAACTACCCTACCCTGCTCCATCATCGTCGTCGTCAAAGTTGCGCAAGCCGCACGTGAGCTTCCTATTCTCAAAACAAAGAGACGCACATCACACACAATGTTCCAGGTAACGAAGAGCATCCTTTTCTCCAGGTCCCTGTGCAGCTCACTTCCTTCTGTTCTCCTTCTTCAGGGCAGGACTCTCAAGTGAAGCATTAGGATTTATGGGAGCATAATTTTTTCGAACATTATTCACGACCGCCTGAATTTGAACGCTGGCCAGATGGCAAATGGTAATGGGAACTTTTTAACTTATGTCAAAACAGTATTTTTAAAAGGACAGCTAGTGTTGTATAAGAGAAAGGTAGCTTGTGCTGGGCAGAGGTCACGGTGGACAGGACGGATACGAAGGACGTGTAGAGAACACAAGTACGAGCCTTCTGTCGAGAAAGTATAAACGCTCGCTCCGAACGTCGGGGGAGCCGTTTCCGTTCGGCGCTTGGAGCGGAGATTTCACCGAGGGGGCACAGGAGAAAGATCCAGCTCTGGGCGCAGGGCAATAGGAGAGTCCTGGAGGAGCGACTCATAAATGTTGTCTTGCGTACGGAAAGAATACGCAATAAATCACTTCCTTGCTGTTACAGCATCCATATCTCGGCAAAGACGAAACTTCCAGACCTTTTTAACACCTGTTGTTCAACGGACGCTTCTCCAAAGTAACATGGTGAAAAAGGCCAGTTGTTTGCCCATTTAGACAGCTGGTCTCGGGTCTCGCTCCAGGGTAGAAGAGCAGGCGCGGGGATTCGAACCTGGCTTCTTCCGAGTATGAGGTCATAGCTCTAACCACCACGCTACCTGCTACTTCTTCCAACACAACAACGGGGAATTGGTTTTTTTCTTCAGCCATTAACTGAGACCCAGGAATGAGCACATCCGGGGTCAAAGCGCGATGGCGGCACGCAGCACCTGTCGGGTATTTGCGATGCTGCCATGTTGCCATGTTCACGTCGAGGTGCCCGCGTGGGTGTTTGGGCCATCGCCACAATAAACTGCACACGTGTGCCAAGTTTACCCACCAAGTCCCTGTCTGGCGGCTCTGGCGTTGACAGAACAGAGACCGCCGACCGTCTCTGACCAGGCCAGGTGTGCTCTTCTGCGTCTTTGGACTGTAGCTCATTTGACATGTTGCAGCATAAGGCTGCGCATAACTAAACCTGTTATTTTTTTCTAAATGACTTGTGTCGCATTACCTTGAGAGTTCTTGCTCCAAGTGGCACAGTTGGCGGTTTTGTGCTTGATACCAAGTCCCCAGGCAGCCGTGACACGGCCCGTGTTTTGGTTCTCATTTCGTTTTTGATCATTTGATGAGCGTCCGTGTGGGAACACAGGGAGGTCATAGGTTCTAGACACACATGTGAAGCACAGGGTAGAACTGTCAACTGATCCCCACTTGGTGGTGAGCTGGATTTGACACAAGGGGGTTGGATGAACAGAACTGGAACATTCTCTGGGGGTTTTCTGGGAACGACTTGCAAAACCTCAGCAGAAAATCTGTTCAAGTGCCACCCTGGGGGAGACCTTCTTCCTTGTCCCATATGAGGATGGGGTATTGAGTCAGAATGGACCATGTTCAAGACCTAAATCATGAACACAGCTTCTAAAAGAAGTGGTTTGAAGGCAGTTGGTATCTCCCATGGTTCCAACCCCAAGACCCGCTGGTAGACACCAGCGATAGATCAAATTGTTAATCCGAAGAAGGAGACCTTGATTTCAAGGGACAACCAACGTGCCGAATTGGTCGAATGGTACCGGTAGGCCAGGCTGCAGCAAAGGCAGTTGCTGAAGTGAAGGCTCAGTAGAAAATCTGCTCCAATATGGGAAGGCTTGGAGGAGGCCATGGAGAAAAGCTGTCAAGTGGCTTTAACGCGGTTCTGCCATAACGCGCGGCGCCTGAGGAGGGGAAGGTGCGATCCTGCCCCTTCTGTAGTAAGCAAGGGAGGGGAAGTATTGAGTATCCACAGGAGATTTTCGAGTGGTGGAAAGAGCACTTTGAGGAACTCTTCAACCCAGTGGTGGTGTCGGAGACCTCTGGTGGATTCAAACGTAACAGTGCTCTTGAAGTTACTATGACTTTGTATGGTCATGGAACAGCAGAACAGCTCTTCTCCTTCAACACGTGAATATGCTAATCCAGTCTGCTTGTCTTTTGTGGACTTGGAAAAGGTACATGACTACAGTATGACCCTCAGCATGTGTTGTGAGAGGTACTGCAAGGACTTGGGGTACCAGAGCCATGGATCCATGGTATCTAAATTCAGTGTGACCATGGTGAGAGTTGTGTTTTTTTTGAGTGAAATCGATTCAGTGAAGGCATCAGACTTCACCAAGGTTGTGTTTTCTCATCTCCTCTTTGTCTTTTTCATGGATGCAATATGGAGATACAGCTAAGGCTTAGAGGCTGTCCAGTTGGGGGACTAAATGTGGCATCAGGGCAGGCACAAGACATGCTGGAGGAATTATCTCTTGGCTGAACTGGGAGCACCTGGGGGTCCTCCAGGAGGACATGGAGACTTGCTGGGAAAAGGAAGGTTTGCTTGCCGAACCTGCTGCTAGTACAGCCACTCCGGGGTGAGCGGAAGGAAACTGAAAGACTGCCTTCAAGAGTCAGTTTGTAGCCTCCTCTAAGGATTGTTTTTACCGTTTTTTGAGCTTCTTTGAATTTTGTGTCCATTTGATTCGTGTGATTAAGGTGATCATGCGGGGAAAAGGCACAATAAAGGCCATGCGGTCGAGCGATTGCCGCCGCAGACCTGACTCGCTCCGTCATGTCGACACCCTATCGCACTTTGTACCCGCAATGCAGTAGAGACAAAAACAGAGGTGGAATTTAAATTTTACTGCTCTGCATTACATAAGAATAGAGCAGAACCAAATCACCATGACAATGACGAAGCTGATCTTGCTTTTCCGGTGACTGTTGCTTTTAAAAGGTAGCAGCACAGTTGCATCGAACAAGGCAAACTGGATTGGAAAAGCTTAAGGGCAAATATCCGGTATGAAACGAAACGTAGTCGAACATGTTAGAAAATGCTCTTGATCAAGATTTCTCCAAGACGCGCAGATGGCAGCGAGGCCGCGGCAAGGCCGCGGCGAGGCCGCGGCGACCCGACGTAGAAATGGAACCTACCGAACTCGAGTCCGGGCACATCCGCCCGTATGACCTACGGTGACCCGGAAGGGCGCTCTGTCTGAAGACGGTATGGGGTCGGTCACGATCCATCAGTCACAGGAAGTCCGATCCATTGTTCTTGCAGCCGAAAACTTGCGGGTGCTCTTGTGTTGGTCTGTTTCCCTCTTTCTGTCTGAACGGAATAGCTGAGGGAAATTTTGCTTTGTTATGTTTGCGAAATAACATCCCGCAATGTCAAATGTGTCTGCTGCAGATTGTGCCACTAATCCTGGTAATAGCAATTAAGCAGCCACGTCTGCAGGAAATGCGCAGCAGCCTCCTGCCAAATGCGCCTCCAAATGTGGATTATGATGCTGTCCCGAAAGCGACTTTGCCAGCCAAGGGCCTCTGGTCCCAGGTTGTAGTAGCGCTCCTCCGAGCCTGGTGCAGGCTGCCCACTGCCTTTTTTTTCCCCTCTCTCTCTCTCTCTCTCTCTCTCTCTCAACTCCCCCCACCCCACCGCCACTCTTGGACAAGCACCAGGTACGCAACAGCTTCTCATGAATATTCAGAGCCCCGTGTCAGGTTTGTTTGCAGGGATAGACACCTAATTGCGAAATGTAGATCGAGAGAGAGAGAGCACTGGAACCGTTTCCCAATTTCGCTTGTTTAGCTGTGGCTGGGATTAAAGGAAGGCGCAGCTTTGCGTTCTGTTGCGGGTGGACTCCGACACGCTCGGAGGTGCTCTAGGCGTCTCCCTCCCTTGTCTGTTGCATTGACCGCTGCTAGCGTAGAGGGTTAGAGCCGCTGCCTGTGGTCCCAGAGCTCGTAGGTTTGACTTGTACCTGCAGCCGTAGCACCCTTGAGCAGGGTACTTACCCTAAATCGCTCGCGTAAAAAGTACCCTGCTGTATAAACGGGTCAATAAGCGGCGGTAGCTTAACAACGTAAGTTGCTTTGGAGGAAAGCGGCAGATAAATTATTCGAGGTAGATGGTGAATTTGACCGAAGCAAACCGCATAATCCTGGTGTTTCTCCATGTCTGGAGAAACGTGTCCCTCTGCTGCACTTAGAACGGTGGCTTGAATTGACAAATAAACAACTGCTACATGAAGAAGATGCATTTCGCATGTGAGGTCTTTCTCGACACTTTGAGCACCTTTCGCTCTCAGCCTACAGTCTATTACTGTAGAATAACGCGGTGCGAAGAGGCTTGTAAACGAGCAGGTCGGAACGTCCCGGCGAACAGAGGAGGAGACCACGACGCGCAAAGCTCAGGTTTGCACAGGCCTTCAAAGACAGGAGCCGGAAACGGGAAAAAGCCACTTTGATTTCTGAACCCAAGAGCTCAGCTACACATCGTACACTTTTCGCTGTAAATGACAAGGTGAGCACAATCTTTCAGAGAAACGTGATTTCTTTTTCCTTCCCGTGCTGCCGCGCTTGTTTTGTCGGCGCACACGGAGAGCTTCCCTCGGTGAGCTTCCCGAAACGGCTCCGGAGCCCATTCCCGGTGCGTTGGGGTTCAACACCGGTGCTGTTTTTAGACCAATTTAGAAATGTCACAACGTACTGTATATTGTTCTGGCTGAGAGGCCTTCAGAATGATCAGTGTGTGTGTGGCTCCTTAAAGGTCAGTAAGACTGGAATTAAGAATGTGTAACTTGTAGGAGAAAGGGGACCCTTCATATCCTCATTACATTCAAATGACGACTCGAATGGAAAACCCTCTACAGTCTCGGCGCTGCACTGATTCGCTACCCTCTGCTGAGGCTTCCACCCAATTTCTGGGAACTTTTTCAAATGGCACACAACCTTCTCTTAAACTTTCTGATCCCAAAGGGTCTTGCTTCTATTGTACATCCTCTACTTAACGTGGCCTGAGCTCACATGGTGGCGATGGGGGTTGGACTCAGTTCCTGGCAGCTCTAGGTGCGTGAGGTCCTGCTGAAACCTCGCAGCAAATTTTTATCACCAGAAATGTAGTCCTTTTTGAATGATAGAGTACATTTAAAGGTAAGATTTACTTCTTGGCCACATATCCAGGAAGCAGGTTGGCCAGAGGAACTGTACAGTGAAGTCCACTCTTCTCATGGAGTCGTAGTTCCGGTCCAGGTCCAGTCGCTCAGGGCCTCGTCGTGCACCGTGTTCCCGTTTTTTGGACAGGAACGTTTCCAAAAACGCACCTTGCCACATTAGAATGTTAAAATCCTTCCTCTCGGCTTCCGGCGACCACTCGTGAAACCTGGGTGTGGCTCCAGGGCCAGGATTCACAGGGTGCGAGATGGGCGACACGCCGGGTTGGACCCTGCGCTCTCAAGCACTCGCACCCCTGCAGCGGTCCGCAGTCACACAGGAAGGGCAGGTGAGGGAACACGCAGAGACAGAGAGCACATTCGGAAGCGCAGCACCAAGACCACGAGTCCACACCGAACCCACTGAGAGCCTCTGACCCTTTTTACCATATTTCTGCACCGCTGTTCTCCACCAAAATCCCGTCTCTTTCCTGTAGGCGCCATTGCGAGTAGCGCTCGGACCATCTGAAGCCACGTTTTGCGTTTCGATGCCGTCATCCTATTTTTTCCACGGCTCAAGACAGCAGCACGTTGACTAAGATCTCCATGGCGTCCGAGAGCTTTTCCACAGTAACGCGTAGCTTCTTCACGTGGCTACATGACACATTTCCTTCTCTCTTGTTCCACCTGAGTCTCAGTGAACAGATACAGTCATGAGAAAATACACACACTTCTCATGTTTCCAGCTACCGTAGAGCCAGGGGGATGTGCGTTCGCAACCCAACAGCGCTTCACACAGTTCAGCCACAGCCTCTTCTGGAAGCCTGATCCAGACCTCAACACTCCGCACCTCCTCTCATTTCTTATCTCCTTATGCCTTTGAAGAGAGCACATGCCAAGAATCATATAAACACACAACAATAACCCTCTTTTACCAGGTTTCTCTTTCATTCCTTTCAGGCCCCCCGTTGCTGACGTCCCTGTAGCGATTAGAGGAAGTACAACAATCACGGCGTTTCTCTCACCATCACTCAGCTCTGTTTCACACAGACGAGCAGCTAAATTCCAGCAGAAGGGCTTCCTTGTGAACTTTTAAATTGCTCCAGTGCTCAAAACCAGCAAATTACCTGGGAAAAACATGGTGGAGCGGCCCCGGTGACCCACCTGTGATGCTCCTCTGAAAAGCATCATGTTAATATCTCAACAAGCACAATAATTAACACATTAATCCGTGCTGGAACAACTGCATGCAAGTCCTAGATGAGGATTCACGTGCAGGTTGCGGACACGCCCCTTCCGTAAATTACTGCCTTGCAGTCAAACGGCCATTGTCGAATCCCTGAGCGACTGCTGCACTCTCATCAGGCCTAGTAGCGCTTTCTGTGACACTCTTGAGATGGATCTGGAAATGAAGAAAACGTGACTTCCAAACCCTGGCAGAGAGCTGACCCGATGAACGGCTCCTTTTCAATTCCAGGGTCACCAGCGCTGCTACCCAGCTCTCCCAAAGCCCCATCCCACCCCCCACGCTCGTTTCCCATTCAGCATAAGCCCACAGCCAGGCCCTGTTTCTTATTCAGTGATTCAAAAACAATTCTGCCCTCTCAGCCTCTGCCTGGCCTGCACACCTTGCTTTATCTGGGATTACGAGAGCCAACGACTGCAGGGCCATATAACGCATGCAAAGCCGATTTGCGCATTCCGGGGTGTTTTAATTTACTTTCTTGCCCAGCTAAGCCGACCAGTCGATGCACAACACCGCGGCTTGCAAAAAACGCACTGCAATCCAGCAACTGCGTGGCCCTTGCCGCGTAGTGACCAGTGGCTACTTGCGTGTGGACGGCGGAGCTCTCTCCCGGCCCTCGAGCGTACGTGGGAGATGAGCACCTCTCCGCGTGCTGCACAGTTTTGAGTGCTCAAATACACACACACACACACACCCTACAGAGAACAAGAAACACAACGCCATACTGTACACAAGGTACGCACACCGTAAACCAGTCTAGGTGCGTTTCTTCTACGTTCAAGGTGAAGGTGAACGCAGCACATTCTTGAAGAGTGATGTCAAAGTGGCTCTAAAGAACGGAATTTGTAGCGCAATTATGAGTAAAAATGCTTTATATAAATATAATAATCATTTTTAAGAGCACTTTTTCTTCGGAATCCCGAACCGCTGGCACAGCGAGGAGATCCACAACCGTTGAGCTAATGAAGTAATTAGACCAGTTACGGCCCTGGGAAGCGGCAGCAGGGAAAAGGAGCAGGTAGCTCTGCACTCAGACGCCGCTCATTTAACTGCAAAGGGCTTCAGAATCCAAGCCCTGCATCAACTGGAGAAGAACCCAGGATCAAGCAGGCTTAATGAGCGTGGACCCACTTGTCTTTAGCCTTCACTTAATTATGCTGAGATTTATAAAACAAGGAGGGCATCATATTTTACAGGAAGCGTTCTTCCTCTAATTACTCCCGACTGGGGCTCCATCACGGGCACCGGTTCTCCATGACGACCGCGAACACCGAGAAGGTGCCGTTTGCCCGCTTGCGAGGTCACGAACACACTATTAATTACTGAGCTTCCGAACGAGAAACAAGGCTCCATAACCGTGCGGAGTTATCCCTTTAATCCCCGGCCGTGACAGAGGAAGGTAAAACGCCCACCGCAGGAGAGTCTCCCACCAAACGCTCCCGAAGACGCCAGAGCATGAGAAGAACGGAAGAACACCCTTCGCAGGCGCATTTCAACAACTTTCTCCAGTCCTATTTTACATGTGGCCCCTTGCAATACGATTGCAAATTCTGGAAGGTTTCCAAACTCTGTCGAGGTTCTGAAGACACAACGGTGTTTATCCATTTCCATTTTCAAACCTCTTGTCCTGGTGGCAGTGGAGGTGGAACAGACCCTGCTGGGTGAGCAAGCTTCCTTTCCATAGGATGAGTCCTTCGCCAGTCTCGTCCGAGCTCCTTCCGCCTCACAGCCACGTTTCCCTTTGGGTCGTCTCTCAGCACCGTACGGGTCCTCCTTCACCCGGGGATCTAGCCTCCAACTGGAGAGAGCCACCTACCTCGCCGCTGGTGAGAACGGCGAGCTCAGATTTGGGGGCGAGACCACGGACGTGGGAGGTATGTCCTCCCGTTGGGCTTCAGCTTTATAGCTTTGCATTGTACTTTGGGTTTAGGGTTTGATGTTGCTCTCTCTGCGTCCTTCATTCCTCCTTTTGACCCCGCTGGGTCACTTGTTCCCGTTCGCGTTGTTTCCTGAGCGGCTGTGTTACCGGGGTTATACTACATGTTGTAGTCAAACTGAGCGAAGGGGAAAAAAGCTGCTCGGCGGTACATTCCCAACTTCCACGGAACTGGGTTTACTTCCTTTAACAGCACAAGCAGCACTATTAACAGGAAAAAAAATTTTGTGTTCTAACATCACGAAAAGAGTCTTCCTTACCGCGGTACAACTGTACTGGGTAATTCCAGGAACATCTGAGCTGTGCTTTAAGTGCGACGCCACTCCAGTCACTTGGACATATTTGTTCTCAAAATGTGACGGAGTGACATTCACTTCACTACGCGGAAGACCTTTAAGATGAAGCTTCATTGGTCCCTCTTGGTCTACATTATAAGCTCTGTTGATAAATTTGTGGTTGACTTAAGAGTCAAAAAACAAATCAATACCAGATCAATACCAGACACTAGATCTGCGTCACATGTGTTTTTTGGATCTTCTCAGGCTCTATGGCCACCCTGCCGTGACAACTGTACTCTAATGACCCTTCACCTATGAGCTCTCTTATACACTTGTATTTATTTGCATTTAAATTGTGTATTAGCCAAGTCTCTATATGATGGCGACGCAGCTCTGTTCATTTTCTAATGAATGTTTTTGAAAGATGGAGGTGCTCTCCTTTATCCCAGCTGCAAACCACTGTAAACCATGGTGAAGATCACACTGGAGAGTGGCAGCGTGGCCAATGTGTGCCCAGCCTGGATGCTGTCCAAAGCCTCGGCGCATCTTGACGTCCCGTCCAGGAGCACCACAAGCCGAAGGGGGGCGGAGACACAGTCTTGGCAGAGTCTCACCCACACACATTGAAAGAGTTTGACTTGATCACGATCGCTGTGCAGATACAAGGAGCAGCTCCCACGCCAGGAACTGTCCCAGCCATCCACGCAATACTGAAGGCGAGTTTCGGCCACGAGACCCCGAGAGCTTTCCGAAGGAGTCTCGCCCCTCCCTCCGCCTGCCCCCCGGCTGCTGTAGTAACCCTGCTGTAACGACACAGTTTTACTCTTCCCTTTGTCTGCAAACAACATTTGTCACTGTGTGCCCTTTTTAAATCTCATTTTCTTATTGGTGAAGCAGGGTGACTTCGGAGGACACCTGGGGACGTTTTGTTAACGTTGATGTGCTTGATGAAGAGCTCTTTGTTCCATGTGCTCTTCTGGGTGTTCAGACAAAAGGATATTTGGGGAGCCCATTTCCTTCAGCAAGGTTCAACGGAAGGCTTCCATTCCTTGTCAATCCAGTGATGAGTCGGAATATTTCCCAGTAGTGCGATAACACAGCGCCGATGCACATCAACGTGTACGCAATCAGACACTCTTAGCACTGTGAGAGAACGCAACAGCAAGGAATTTCTAAATTCACACGATGCCAACTGAGTCTCTTCTCTCAAAAGGAGGAGAAAGAAAGGAGCGAGATGCACTGGTAACTTTGCAAACAGAAGTACATCCTGATACACCCACCGCAAATTACCGCAAACCCATTATCGTACCCCCCTCACTGTCATATATATACGAACGCATGTGGGCCATGTACCACCACGCTCACCGTAAACACAGGACAAATACACAACAGGAACAAAACAACACCTGTTTCAGAGGAGTTCAGCCTGCAAAGTCCCTGAATCCACTGATGAGCAGGGTCTGGTTACCCTGCGATACTCAGTCCGCAGCAGTCCTGTTAGTCCTGGGACCGGCTACTCAGGACTATTAAAATGCAGCACGAACGCAAACACAAAACAACACAAACCCCACCCGCAGACACAAACCCAAACGTTCGGCTGGATCGGATCTTCGGGTTACGAGACGATCGTGTCACAGATGCCCCGGGGGAAACCCAAGAGGATGCCCACGCGCAAGACCCATGAAGTGGGGAAACTTTTCGACAGGTGTTCCCTAACCGCGGAATGCTGGCTTGTGGCCCGTCCTTAGGCACTCGTTCCTTCCACTTCCCCATGACAGCCCACGATATCCGCAGTCGAGGTCTTGCTGTCTCAGGGGCATTTGGCTTTGAGCTTCAGCTGCACGTGCTGTCTGTGAATACCAGAAACAGAAGAGAAGCTGTACCTTCATGACAGCAGACCTGAACATTGAACATGGTCCTTCGACTGTCCATGTCCCCAACTTCCCTTGGAGCGCGAGAGATGGGAGTTAAAGTGATTAGAAACCATGGTCTCCCCAGGTGACTGATGCAGCTCAACCCCAGGTGCTGAGCGGTTGACAGTTCACCACCCCTCTCCTCCCCAGTGCCCAGAACATAGGGCCTCAGGCCAGACAACACCACCGCAAAGTCCATCATCGGCGTCGCTCTCCAGGTACTGCGGCATCTTACGTGACCCAGGCACCCAGCACTGAGCAGCACGCACCAGCCCTAGGCCTGGCTCCAAGGGTGAGTCAGCGTAAAGCCAGTGCAGGCAAGGAGTCCACATTAATATTTTGCACTTTCCTGGGAGTGTTATTTGGATGCACTTGCGTTTGCCTCATTACTTTGCACCAAAGCGCCAAGGGTGAGCCTACCAGGAGCACAAAGTTCTGGGCTCTCGGGACCCACAATGCGCTCCAGATCCTCAGCCAGCGTGCAGTGGGGCACTGAGAGTCCAAAAATGTTATGACAGTGAAACTGAGGTTGCAGCTGCAAGCCATTTCCACGTTGCTGGAAGCACGACGGTAATAAGCATGTTTTTTGTGCCGAAAGTGGAAGGGTATCGGAGGTTGGCTGTACAATCGTCCTGCTATTTAGACCGGCACTTGAGCTATTCGAGCTTCTCGCTGCATCTAAATCACCACCGAAGAAAGAGCGGGAATGGAGAGTTTCCATGAACGCTTCCTTGGTTTAGTCTGCATGCCCTTAAAGTGTGAATGCACTCAAATTGTGCATGATGTAAGTATTACGCGTTTGCTCCAATTGAGAAGGATACAATCAGAAAGGCATTTTCTCCCAGACAACCACAGGGACCCTGGAAAAGAACCACATGCAAAGAAATCAGAGCCACTGCAGCTCGAGGGACATAAAATCGCTGCCAGTTGTGTGGAATTTCTTTGTCCCCCTGTTAGAAATTCTTCACCCTATTGTTCAAACAACCAAATCGGCCTTAAGGCTCTTCACCATATTTCAGGAAGACTTTTTTTTCCTGTGCGTTAGTTACTTCTCACGTGTCCTTATTAGTGTCTTTCAATTGATTAATTCTGTGTGTGGAAATGGCTCTTAATGCTCCTGCTCCCATTGCCCAGAAACACTGTTCGAATTTCACATCATCTCCACTCCATCTGTGATCCATGGTGCTAAAGGGCCTCCTTTGAACGTTGCCCGATATGGACAAAACACTCTCCGGCGGCTCGCGTACGTCTCAGACCCGTAGAAGCGTCCCGCTGTCCGGAGAAATCACCTCAAAGTGCACAAACACACACACACACACACACACACACACCCAGAGAAGGTCTGCTGTTTCCAAGCATCCATCTCTACACGTAACTGTGCACATGTGTCTGTCAGCCAAGCTTATGTATCCCTTACAGACCCTGAAGAGAGATTCACTTTTAAACCACCGAGTACCGAGTCCAGGTCCGAGCGCCGAGAAGGCCAAAGGTCCGAGATCTAACCAAATTCACGTTATTGCAGTGCTTCAGGACAAGAAAGTGTACAGAGTGGCGCTAGTTCAGCTCCAAGTCCAAGTCGGGAGCAGAAGAACCAGCTGAACGGGAACTTCTCCAATAAAATCTTCCCCGTATCAATGAGTAGAGTTGTTCATTTCCTTGGAGAAAAGCATCAGTATAAGCAGACGGACAAAAGAGTGGTTACAGCTGTTGTCGTGGACATGAACGATTTGGGTTCAAATCCCCCCCAATAGTGACTCTGAGTAACAAACATACTTACCCCAAGTGTCTTAGTACCAGAAAAACAACTCGGCTCTATGGAACAATTACTATTATTAACAACAAGTGCAGCGACTGGGGAGAAACGGGTAACGTTGGTGCCTCACAGGTCCCGAGCTGCTCGGTGGGCATGGGGTTCGAATCGGGTTTGGTGTGTCTGGGGGCTGCGGGTTCTCCTTGCGCTGGTCAGGAGGACCACCTGGAAAACCACTTCCATTCCCTCCCTCGCTCAGTAAACCGCGAGTGGTCATTACAAGTCGGCCTCAACTCGACGGCACGTCTCTTAACATTTGAAGGGGACATTGTTCAGTATCATGTTTTATAAACCGGGCCAGTTTTTATTTGTTGTAAAACTAACGAGCCAATGAATTTATTAGGAAACGGGAGATGTCCGTGATCCATCTCGTACGTCCATGTTAAGACACCGAAAGTAACAAGAGTGTTGTAACTCCACAATGTATGGAAAGATGAGGATATTTATCAGCTGGAAAATTCCATCGGCTGGAGCCAGACACCTCCAGTGAGCGATCAGCGACCAGATCGAAGCCGCTCGTATTTGTCTGCGCTTCGTCTATGAAGAGAAATACTCGACAGATCTGCGCAGACTCTCCGCCACGTGGCGCTCCAACACTCTCCCTTTCCTGAGCATCTTTGGGTCAGAACGTCAAGTGGAGCGTTCTCCCTGCGGACCCCTCCATGTACTCACATTCAACCTCCAACAAGAAGGCCTTGCAGCTCTGGTGGTCCGGTGAGCTGGGGGAAAGACAGCGTTACTATTTGCTCCACTGATTCCAGGGTGTGCTGGTATAACGATGTCCTCTCTACTAGACAGATGGACAGATTCACTCCTGTCCGCTATGCACATGGTACCGACTCTGTAGCATTCTGGAGGCTGTAATATTTCGCTACTTCCAAAGAGTTTTACCTTCGCGGAAAGAACAGGCCATGTCTTTGGGGCTCAGTCCGAAGAATGGAGCAGCACAGGAACTCTTCGCTCCGTTTGGACAGACTATCGTTAAAAAATCAGTGCCGTCTCCTCTGCTGATACATCTGATGAAGGTCCTTTGTGGTTCTTCATCCTCTCCCTTCACACACGCTTTGGCGTCGTTAAGCGTCTTCTTCTCGTGCCAGTAATGAGCTAATGGGCAGAAATGGAAGAAAGGAACTTAGAGACCTACATGGGTGGCCTGTAATTAGGATGCGGCTGCATTGTCAGCTTTGATTAGGGATTCTGGGTTCGGTCCAGAGCGCTGGCACGCACGGCCCCGGCTTCTCTGGGCCCGGCCTTGTTTCCGCGCCGGCTCCGCTGCTCCATTCCAGCAGCAATGAAGGAAGGCTAATTGCTTCCTTGGAGTCACCACCACCTCGTAACCCGGGAAGAACGTAGGCCACGGGATGGGCCGCCGTGCGCATTTCCACAACCCGCAGGAGGAGAGACACGGCTGTTCCTCAGCTGGACACCGGAATGGTCAGTTTTTCCCCCCGCTCAAGGTTCTTAAATGCGGTGCTCATTTATGTGGTCATTTTTCACAGAAATTGCTCTGTTCAGTCACTTGAAAAGTGCCGTAAAAGCCTCTGTTTCACGCTGGGTCGACTTCAGCTGTCTGCAAAATGACTGATGGATCTTTTTACAGCGAAGGACACTGGTCCACCACCATCACTAGACTACCATCTTCATGGGGTGTGGGGTTCGGCGCAGACTGCAGATACGTTCACCCTACTGGAGCCCGAAAGGTGCTGCTCACCAGCATGAAGGTTCGAGCGGCACTGACACACGTGCAAGTGACTGCAGAGCTCCGTCAAGAGGGGAGCAGGTGTTATACCTTTGAGCCAGGAAAGCACTACAGATGGCTTACGCAAGTGTGACTGTACACATTAACGAAGGATACACTTGAAACGTAAACGTGCCTTTGAACGAAAGCTTCCGAATTCATTAAAGTGGCTAAGAAAACCATATCGCACCGCAACATATCAAAACATATCAAATTGCTTCTTTCAGCCTTAAAGTTCCATTTTTGTGTCTAAAAAGACCACCAAGAACAGGATGGGTGAGGGAAGTGCTGCAGTACAGGCACACAAGGGCTCCTAGGGTCAAGGTGAACGCCCGTAGGAAAGAGGGCAAATGGCTGCTTTTGGCGCTGCTGGGCAGAGCGGCGCCTGAAAGAGCTGCGTGGGCAGCGCTCCGTCACAGCAGGATAACAAGGCCCAGCTGATAGAGGAGGACTTGCGCACAGCAGCGGTGAAGGAACGGATGGCTGGAATGTCAGGGACGCAGCAGCAGCAGGGAGTGTGGACTAGGTGGGGAAAGTGCTGGAATGTAAGTGGGCTGAGCTCTGGGAAGGAGAGCCCCACCGTATTAAGTTCTTCATCCAGGCAGTTTATTATGTGCTGTCTAGTCCCTCCGACATGGAGAAACACCGCATCTCGAACAGAGAACCATTGGAGTGTATCCTCTGCAGCTGTACAAGAGTGCCAAGTGAGCTCTGCCATCGCTGCGGCAGTCAGTCAGCATCGGGGTAGCACACAGTAGGACCGCTTAGGAAGAACACATGGAGAAGACCAACGAGAGGAAGAAGACAACGTACGAAAGATGGCAAAGAACAAGGAACGAGTGGAGCGGTGCAGCTCAAAATACTGGAAGGGGAGGTGTATGCCCATCGGCGGACTTTGGAGGGAAGCATGTGTGCAGGGACTATAGTCTGGTGGTACCACAGGAACCAGAGGAAGGCCATGAAAGTTGTTACTGCTGTGTAGAGGACATCTAGGGATTACAGAACATCGCAGGCTTTCAGAGCAGAAGCAGGTGCGAGATCACCGACAGCCGCATCACACCCGACAAACTCAACAAATTCTTTGCCCGTTTCCAGGTCTCCAACAATGAACCACTGGGTGTTAAACTGACTGGTGGGAACACACAGAACCCACCATTCACGCTCACATCTGCAGTTGTGGCAAAGACTTTTGGGAAAACAAACTCACGGAAATCAGCCGGCCCAGACAACATCCCTGGACGCGTAGAGCCTGCTCATCGGTGCTAGCTGATGTCTTTACGGATATATTCAATTTGTCCTTTGCACAAGCCTCAATTCCCACCCGCTTAAAGAGGACCACTATCCTGCCGCTGCCAAAAAACAACAAAGCATACTGCCTCAATGACTACCGACCCGTTGCACTGACTCCAATAGTGATGAAGTGCTTCAAAAGAATTGTCATGGGGTACATCTAGTCCATCGCTCCGGACATTCTGGACCCTCTCCAGTTCGCATACAGACGGAACAGATCCACAGAGGATGCCATCAGCACAACAATACACACTGCCCTCACCCACCTGGAAAACAAGGACAACTATGTTTGAATGCTGTTTATTGATTACAGCTCAGCATTCAACACAGTGATACCATCGAAGCTCACCAACAAACTTTACAATCTTGGTGTGCCACCCACCCTCTGCAACTGGGTTCTGGACTTTCTAATGGACAGACCCCAGTCCATTAGAATGGGGAACCACACATCCAGGTCAATAACCATAAACCCAGGAACTCCGCAGGGCTGCGTGCTGAGCCCCCTACTCCACGCACTCTTCACTCGTGACTGCGTGGCCTCCCAGAACACCACCATCATCATCAAATTTGCTAATGACATGCCAGTCATTGGACTGATAACAGGAGGCGATGAGTCGGCATACAGGAGGGAAGCGGCTGACCTAGTAGAGTGGTGCCACGACAACAATCTCTCCCTCAATGTCAACAAAACAAAGGAGTTGATAATAGATCCACAGAGAAGGAGGGAGCAACACTCATCACTGCATATTGGCGAGACAGTGGGTGGAGAGAGCGAGCAGCTTCAGATTCCTGGCTGTTCACATTACTGAAGATCTCACAACACATCACATCTGGTCAAGAAATCACGTCAGCGTCTGCATTTCTTGAGAAGACTGAGGAAATTTGGCGTGCCGAGCCGAATCCTCAGAAGCTTCTATAGGTGTGCAATTGAGAGCGAACTCACCAGCTCCATCACAGTCTGGTTTGGAAGCTGCACAGTACAGGATCGTAAGGCGCTACAGCGGGTGGTGAGAGCTGCCCAAACCATCACTGGAATGGCCTTACCAACACTGGAGAGCCTCTACCAGGCCAGAGCCATCAGGAGAACTATCAACATCATCAAGAACATTAGTCACCCCCAGCACAGTCTTTTTCACACACTTACCATCAGGCAGACGCTACAGGAGTGTTAAAGCTAGAACTCCAAGGCTGAAAAATAGTTTTTACCCACAGGCCATCAGGCTTGTGAACGACACCCATCCACTGCCTCTCCCCCTATTATTGCAGACACAGATTATCCTCTGATCCTGAGAGGTGTCAACTACCCTATCCTTCCCACACACACACACACACACACACACACACACACACACACACACAGTAAATAAGAGACTACAGACTACTTCTGCATACTTTGCACACGCACACCCCCCCCCCCCCCTTTTCAAATGCAAATAACAACATGGACCCAATCCACCTCTGCAGGACTTTGCACATACATGTTTTTCATGTTTACATTGCACACTTTATATATGCACATAATTTTGTTTCTTGTATTTTGCACTAATAGTAATTTTGTAAATTTGTAATTTACGCCTTGTGTTTTCTTTCCTTATATCCTTATAATTTGTGTCATAGGCTGCTGGGAGGATTCACAGCGCAAGAATTTCATTGTATGATGTAACAGACTGTACATATGACAATAAACTCTTAAATCTTGAATCTAGATGGCTTTGGATCAGGAGATGTGAGCTGTGGGTTCAAGGTAGTGCTACCTGGGCACAGACTGGGGTCTGACCAAGTCCAGCTGGGTCACCTGGGCGAAAGTGTCCAATGCTGAAAGGCACCCAGTGAGGGCAGGTCACATCACTGGTGGTGTGTCCAGGTGTTCAAGTGTACACACCTGTATCATTGACACGTCTACAAGAGGTACAAACAATGCTATCAGATGAAAGTCCTGTACGGGATGAACTTAAGTTCTCGTGTTGCCTTTCAAACAAAACATTGTAAAATAACAAAGGTAGAAGAGGAGCTTTAGATTCAAACTTTTATTTAGCTACCGGCTCCATTACCAATCTGTGTGTATGCACTTGTACATATGTGTATATATTTAATGTATATAAGGTACCGTTTTGAACTACTCAGCAGACAGGCCACTAAGGATGGTTGTTTTTTCCACATTCAAGTGCAATAAAAATGAAATAACCAATGACATAAAGCCATTACAGGAAATTCCCTCTTCCCTCTCCGACATTAACTTCAAAAATACTTAGATATAATCTTAGATAATTGCCAGAAAACAACAGAATTAGTAAAACATTTTTACATCGCTACAGTGTCATTCATAGACCTTGTACAAATAAAAACACTAGGGACATTTCTTAGCATAACACACGGGAACAAATGTACAGGAAATCCTCAGTGGGGAACTGCCCACTTTTACCTCCGGAGATCAAAAAGGCATCTTGGTCTTGGTTTCACCATGAGTTCCCCCTATTTCCGAAAAGAACAACGTGTGGAAGGTCCAACAGGTTGATGCAGTACACATGTCACAGCAGCTTGAAAGCAACTTCAGGGAGGAGGAGTAGACATCACTGAGGCCTGGTAAATGCTCTCTGATGGCAAATACGTCTTCTGGGCTTCATGGAGGTACATAAAACACAGTGCAGCATAAGAGCAGCACCTGGACATGTGAGGCGAGAGGAGACACCGCGAGGGTCAGGAGATGAGCCTGTGGTCCCCTGGGTGCCCTTCAACATGGCTGTGCTGAGATGAAGCAGGAAGCCCCTGCAGAGCCAGAGAGAGCACTGAGGAGACAAGAGATGGTTTCCCGTTGCAGAAAGTTCTGGTGACCACCGGCAATGGTTGAACAAGGTATCAGATGCCACATCCAAGGAGAACACAGCAAGACTCCTCCTTGTGTCCAGCTGCAGTGCTGCCGGTCCACCTCAGTGCTCAGTGACACTTACGAACTGTGTAGGTGGCTCAGTCACCTCACCTGAATTTCAAGGTGCACACGTGCCGGAAAGCTAAAGGTAACACAAAATGAGCGGTCATGGAGGTGAGCACTTGAGTCAGCAGCCAGGTATCTTTTAGACCAAGTTCTCAGGGCAAAGGGACTGTTAGTCTAATGTGTAGTGCTGTGTTCATTACATCTTTGCCATTTATCATTAATGGGTAAAATTCTTACCAATGTAGTTGAGCAACAAACACACTTCAGTAGATTCATAATTCACTTGGGTAGAACAAGAATTGTTAATATGGGACATTGTTCCAAGATTCCAACAACATATTGCTCACTTGAAGCATTAAGTGTGACTCGTAGGTGGCTCAAGCTTTGGACTGTTAAAGCTCTAACTGCATGTACAGACATTAAGCAGAAATATTATTCTTCCACACAGAGGGAGGGTTGAAGGCCTTTTTAAAGCATGCATAGAAGGCTGAGATGACAAACACGGCAGAAACTCAAATGTGTTCTTGCCAAATCGATTTAGAGACGTCACCACTCGCCAGCAGGACACACACAAACCGGGTCTTTTGGTTTTTAGTTCCTTGCCGCAAAGACCTTGTTTTCAGGTCTTCTACTTAAAAGAATTACATAAAATTCAAAGGTGTGGAGAAATTCTTCAAAGTGACATTCGCTTCACACTTATCAGGTTTTAAAATGCTACCAAAATACCGTAACTGGTTTCAAATATTGCTTTTGACAACACAAATTATAAACAATATCCTGTGTCTTCACTGACCACTGACAGGTGCTTCACCTCAAGGGAGGACCAGTTCCTAAATCCAGAAGCATTAAGAACAGAACCTCCATGGGCCCACAGGTCCGGTGTGCAATAAGACTCCTTCTATCGTTCCTGTGCCTGGAGCCTCCACTGCTCATGACTGAGAAGCAGCTCGTACTCCAGGTCTCTGCTCCTGGATTGTAACTGAAGACATTTCTTGAAGCGTTAAACACACATTAACATGAACAAACGAGTAACAAAAGTAAACGGGGGAAGAAAGAAACTAAACCCGACAGAAAAGACACAGCTGTTTCTCAGTTGGCCAAAACAGGATGGCGCACCCTCACTGCCCCTCCACAGCAAGAGCAGCCTGACGAACACATGAAGCACGGAGGTGAAAGAGTTCTTCAAGGCTAGCGCAGCAGCTCAGAAGCCCTGGAGCTCAGGCAGGTTTTTGTAGAGATCCAAGGCCTCAGGGTTCGAAAAGGCCCCGCGTTGTGTCACCTCCTTCCCCGCAATCACGTGCTTGATGGCCACCTCCACCTTCTTCCCGCTGATGGTGTACTGCACAAAGAAGCACACAAGGCAAGAGCCACAGCAGAGAATGAGGGAATGTCTGCCAGTGACGTATCTCCAAAGACAACGACACCTACGACTTCAGTCCTTACATCTCAGGGTAGAAGTACCATTTCAAGGAAGCAATGGATACCATAACAGCGGGACTGAAAAGCAGTGATATTAATAATACACAGGCTGAGACAACTTCTTGGTGTAGTGAAGACACGAGCAGGGAGAGCAGTGTGGGGTTATTTAGCTCCCAGTGCTAGAAAGCCAACTCCCAGGGGTCCTCCACCCCTCCACACACCGCTAAGAGATGGGGAAAGGTATTAAATTCTGAGCACATTCTTAAATTCTACACCTCCAGGCTTCAGGCTTCCAGGACCATAAGCTCAAGAGCCCAAGCACAAGGGTCAAGGACACAGAGTTATAAATGCACAAGTTGCAGGGTCAAGTCCCACAAGTACACAGCCTTGAGTAGGGTTTGCAGCCTGAATATCTGACTGCATGAAAAGGATCACGTGAAACATGTAAAACAGTTTTGGATAAAAGGAGAGCACACACATAATTGCCTGATGCTCTCAAACAAAAACAGCCCATCTCCACCACAACAGCAGTCATAGAAACAGGGGGCCATCAAATCATCACGCTCCCTACTTCACCAGCTACTCAAGTCATTGCCAACGGTTGCCTTGGTTACCAGAAGCTAGTTCGGCATAGCTGTTTTCACCTCTCTTCTGCAATACTGGACAAACAATCATGATTGTCTTTCAACAAACAAGAAAATGTGACATGTACAAATACAGAGTGATAGAGCAGGTCAAATGGTGAGTGCAAACAGACCGCTGAAGTGGCAAAATTGAAGATACTAATGGCAGCAGCAGCACTAATGGATAAAATGTGTGTGGACGTGAACAATCACAAACAGGAGTTCCAGTGACATGCCATGAGAGGAGGATGTTAAACGTCCATATTGTAAAGTGTATATTGTGTTTTTACAATGTCTAAGTAACTGTATCTTTGCTCTGGTGGGCTTGTGCCTTGTCAAAGCAGTGGGATGGGAGTGTTGTTGCCCTGACACTACAGGACAGAAGACACTGAGCGCTCTGGCTGAGAGAGCAGCCTATTTTCTAAAAGTGAGATTCATTTATGTCCATCCATTCAGCAACTTACAGTGATTTACCCATTTATACAGCAGGGTAATTATTACTGTATCAATTCAGACCAAGCACCAAGCACCTCGCAGGAGGTGGGATTCCAGCGTGGTACTTTCTCTAACCAGTGCACCATATGGTGGTGCATGTAATAAAATAAAGTGGATAAGCGGTGCAGAGGAAAGGTTCAGGCCAACCACGGTAAAAGATGGTCTATTGAGTGTTGTGTCTTTGGTGCCGCCACCAGAGCACAGAAGGCCCTAGCGCCAGGGAGGGAGGGAGGTAACGGAGTGCGGCTCACAGGAATGTCTTGCGTCTCCAGGATGAGGGCCGGAACGTGGCGGGCGGAGAGGCCCGTGCGAACCGCAGTGCGGATGCGCTGCACCAGCTCAGGCTCAAAGCTCTTGGTCGGTACCATCTTGAGGAAGAGGATCACTCGCTCCTCTCCATCCTTGTTGTACTGGGGCACGCAGACACTGTCTGATACTTCCTCAAAGGCCTCCACTGCACACAACATGACCAAGAGACGCAGAGAATGAGGGAGCGCGGGGGAAAAGCAACAGGCGGCAGAAAACACAATAAACCCATGTCTGCTTGTGATGAAGGCCACAGAAGGGGGTAACCAGACACAGAGAGAACGACACTTTTCACACTGCAGATGTTAACCACTTCTGTGACATGCAGCCTAACGCTAAAGGAACCAAATGTTCTGCAGATCATCTCTGCCATGTGCAGACAGCAGCACAAAGTCCTTCTTGGACCCATTACTACAGTTTACAAGAACAACTCTTATCGCTGCATCTACTATTAATGCTACGGAAACTCATCTACAAGTAGATCTCCTCAAAGGGCGACACGGGGTCATGGTTCTTACCAATGTTATAGATCTCAGAACTTCCAAAGCGCACTCCATTGGGGTTTAAGGTCCCATCACTGAAAGTGAACAGGTACACCAGTAACAAGTACACTGTTAAAACTACAATAAATAACTTGTAATTGATCAGAATTACGTGTGTCACTGTGTCTCATCACCTTCTGCCAAGCATGACTATTCCGCCGGTCTTGGGGTTGATCTTGCAGTAATCTCCATGAGCCCAAACACCTGAAGGAGAGAGGAGCTCATGAGGGTGCAGCACCAAAAAGTAGTGTTTGCAGTGTTTGTGTGCTCATGGTTACACTTCTTACCATCATTTCATCGAAACAATACTTGACAGCACACTTTTACCTCAACTTAGGAATGCAACTGGGAGCAACCCCACACCCCACTATGTCTCAATCTATTGAAGCTCGCTAATAAAAAATAATAAATAAAAATGCTTAATTTTTTCTACAGGTCACACACACCATTCAGTAAAGGTACACAAAGCAGATACACAAAATTATACAGCAAGTGATGAGTTTTCCTCTGCATATAAACAAATAAAAATGTGGTGTGTGTGTTTATATGGTCTTTGGCACTTGATGGTACAGGCTTTGGAGAAATGGCATTGTTTGCAATTCTTGTTCTCTATCTGTGGCTATATCCTTCATCTCACGGTGTCCCTGTTTGTGTTGTTGCTGTCGTTAATTAAAAAAAAAGCCTAAATCTGGCTTTAAATGTTTTGTTAAGAAAACAATTCACTGGAAAAATAGTGTTAACATCAAAATGAAAAAAGTGTTTGTGAGCTTCCTGTAGAAGGAATCAAAACCTTGAGACTCAAGTGCAGCACAATAACTGAGTGCTGTGTGTGTGTCTGCGTGTCCTCAGAACTCAGGTGAGAAATCTGAGACTGGGTAGTGGGATGATCCTGGTCATCAGCGAGCTGCACTGCACCGTACTGTACTACACTGCTTACCCGGGAAGGTGGAGAAATATGCCTTCTGGTATTTGCTCCCATTCTCATCATTCCAGAACTGGGTGGGCTGGCAGGGGATGGGCTTCAGACACACCAGCTCGCCGCTCTCCCCCCACACGGGCTTCCCTGGGGCACGACAGGGTCACCGCTGAGTTCGGATGCCAGTAGAAAGCAATGCATGCTGGGTACTGGTGGAACCGGCTACGTTACGCAGTGCTGTTCAGCAGCACCACGGAAGGTAACACAACACTGCAGTCATTTTCTGCTACTGTAACAGTTCACTGATACAAGTGCAACGTACTCCGATACCTAGGACTCGCAGCCTCAGTAGCCACATCCTTACCACAGTAAAGTACCTGAGCCAAACCCTCGTCACATGTCCTTACCTTCATGATTCCAGGCCTCCACAGCCATACCCAGGTTGCGAGACTGGATTTCCCCACGGTGGACGGGCACTGTCGTATTCTGCCCCATGAAGCAGGAGATGATGTCGGTGCCACCTGCCGAGGGGAGATGAGCAGCAGTCTTGAGAGAGAGCACTCGGAACCCTGGTTCTGTCTCAGCAAACACTGGTGTCTGCAGAAGTGTGTACAGAAGGGCAGCTCAGCTCACGAGGGTGTGAGGTGGGCTCACCGCAGGGGGTCTCAGGAGTTCGGCACAATTTTGCCCACTTTGTTCTGAGCCACAAACCCCCACGTGGCATAAAAGGACCCCTCTTTCCACTGATTTCACACACTCCGTGTGTCCAAACGACACTGCGAGACATCAACAGTACGGTACAGTGCAGTGCAATATTTTCAGCAGTTGGAGAAATTTTGGGACTTGAAACTAACGGTGGTCCTAAGTTAGGTGTGGTACTTTGAGGAGAACCTGCAGAGTGACAAAGCAGAGGTTACGAAGAGCATTCTTCTTCACCAAGTTCCTAGTTTAGAGGCTCCATGAAAGCGAGCTGTGCGAAAAGTGCACTTTGTTTGTACAAAAAAAAAAAAAAAGGAGTTTCCTCCGGGACACTTCTCCAAATGAGCTCTCGCTGCCGAATGAAGCTCCTCGAGGATTTCTTCAAACTGACTTTAATGAAGAAGGGAGGTTCGCTTTCACGTATGAAGAACCGCTTATGTAATGTCACCCTCTACGCGTGTGCATGTGTCTCTGTGCACGGGCTAACAGACTGTCTCTCTGTAATCATCTGTCTTTTGGTTGTTCTTTACACTGACATGTTCCCCTATAGTTCAGCGCTACAAATCAATACATACACAGTATCTTCATACATTGATCCATTAATCCAATCATCTATTCATCTACTTCCCTGCTCATGTGTCACTATTCCAGACAGAAAATTCTCCATCCATTTATGGCGTTTTCCAAATGCTGCTTCACCGCTTGGTTCCATATAATTGGGTCCAAGGGGAAAAGGAGCTCCTCCCTAAGTAACGCCGTGTTCCGCTCACTCATACCACCATTTCACTGGCGCTTCCACTACACGCAACTGCTACCACTTGTCATTTGTCTTTGCTATTTAATATTCCAACAATATTAAATATTCCTGCAGCCAAACTTTGAACATGTCTGAGCTTTAAAATAAAAATTATTTTTGTAATTCTCAAAACCACAGTGCCAGGGACTCTGTGTTAAAGAAATAAGGTTTTACAGAATCTTTGGTGAAGTGATGAAATTATTAAAAAATTAAACACGCGCACACACACACACACACACACACACACACACACACACACACACACATGCTTCAGTTAGAAAACAGGCAGCAAAATAAGATTGATGCCAGTGAATGAAAGAGAGGAAGACAAAGACAGGTGGGTGTAGAAATGGAGGAAGGCAGAGCGAAGGGGTCAGAGAACAAATGGGGAGGGAGACGAGGCTGGAGGTGTGGAAACGGTGTGACAGGAAGTTGCTCGCAGAAGCTTGGGCTCCAGCTAGCAGACTGCAGGGCTGGGGGGAGCGGGGCTGCCCGTGAAAAGAACACAGCCACATATGCTTTAATGGAGCCCTGCTGCAGAGGGAAATCTGTCACCGGCTGCTTGGGGAGCCGTCCTGGGACGGCGCGGCAAATAGGTGTAACAGGCGGTAAAGGGGGGCCCCTCCTGCAGCCCTCTTGTGGCCCCAAAGCCAAACGGAGCTCCCGTTGGCAGCCCGGGACCAAGAGTCCCAGCACTACGGAGAACATGTGAACGTGAACCACAGTGGTCACACAAGTCTGCAAGAACTGAGAGGTGCTGTCATTGGGTCAGAGACCTTAAAGGAGGCACAAGCACTAGTTATGGTAACACAAAAAGGTCCAGTTTCGACAGCGCAGGTCCTGGGAACACTTGGTTCACCGGAAACGCCCTGGACAGGTGAGGTGGTATAATAATGAAGAACAATATTTATTTTCCCTTCACAAATTCTCAGTGCAGAGCCCTTGACAGCACAAACTGCACTTGTTGGACCTACAACAGATCTCTGCCGACTGTGTGTCAACGGAGCCCTTACCTTGACATCACTGTAATGCTTACAGTACGAACGGCAGCGTGGTCATGCTCAGCACATGAGGGTTTCTGCCCAAAAAACACACCGAGTCCCTTTCCCAGCTGTTCATGTTTGTATTATGAATAATAATTCATCGTGAGTCAAATTTTATCGGTGTTACCGATAACATTCAAATACATCATCAAAGCAAAAACAGCAATAGTATTAAATCAGTTTCCACTGTAGTCGCCATCAATGCTTTTAACCAAGACATTGTACAATTGTACCATTTTAGCCAGGTAAATATTTTACAATGATATTTTTCCACCTTGAAAGGGGGACAAGGGCCGAGGAGCCGTCACTACACAGCGTGCCGCCCAGGAGAACCAGAAACCTTTTAAAGTCCCGTTCAAGTGTTCGTGCAGTTTACATGTGACAGCCAGAAGTGTTGGGCATGTTGGGCAGCAAGGCCTTGGCAAGGAGACCATTGTGGGGCCCATGGCACTGAACAATGTGCTCCAGCTTCAGCAGCTTCACAGACAGTCTGCAAGCAGCTAAATACTTTGGTGATGAGTGCTGATATTCATTTATATGCGCTGGCTGACACTCCAGGACGTGTGACAGATACAGTGATGGATTTGGAAGCAGCCGTCACTAAACCACTGATGAATGATTAATGACGGGTGTCTAACCTCCCCGTCCAGCCGTTCCAGCAAAGCGCCACGACACGTTTCACCGAAATTACACGTCGCTCCAACAGGCGGGGGGGGGGGGGCGGTCACGGCAGGCACAGTAAATATTTCAGCGGTGAAGCACACGTTAGGGTGGAAAAGGAGGACGAGGGAGCGAATGTCCCACCGCCGCAGCGCTACTCACCCGAGATGGAGCCGAGCAGCACGTTGTTCTTGATGCAGCGGTACACGTACTCGTAGCTCTGGGCCTTCAGTGGGGAGCCTGTAGACAGGATGGTGTGGAGAGACTGCAGGTTGTGCGTCTCCACTGCGGGGGGCCGTCGACAAATGGGGCGGAGAACAAACACAAAGCCTGGTTTAGAAAGATTCTGTGCTCCTCAGGGAGATGCAAACAAAGACCCTTAAGACCTTTGGTGTCAGCGAACGAGTGAGAGAGGAGCGCTCGGCCCGTGTACGTGTCATGACAAAGGACACCTCGGCATTTCTCACTTTTATAAATAACTGCTTCGTGGCACTGAAAACACAGAAAACAGACGAGGGTTCCTGACTCCCTACCATTCCAAAGGGAAGTTTAAATTATGCCAAATGCAGTGCAAGTGCGCACCGCCCTCACTTTAGAATTTTTTTTTTTTTTTTTTTTTATTGTGGCCGTTTGTAACCATTGGTTACCAATTAATTTCTTCTTCAAAGCACTTGTAAATTACACACTTGCATTCAAATCACACACATATTCGAAGAGAACAATGGCACTAGTCACTCAACTGCTGCAGCAAAACATCTTTCCAAAAAAAAAAAAAAAAAAAAAAAACCCACACCGATACTTGCTTCACACTCAGGTTTTCACACAAACGCGAGAGGACGACACGACAGCGACACCCTTTGACGGCGGCTGTTCAAAGAGCACAAGGCAGACGCAGGGCTGAGCCGGTCTAAGCTGCCGGCTACACCACATCTCCGGGATGTGGTTTCGGCTTTAAAAAAAAAAAAAAAAGATGCCAACGCAAATGAGAGTAAAAACACGGTAAGGTCTGCAGTATTGTCCCGAGATCACTGTGGCAGTAGGATTTGAAAGGCAGTGGCATTTTTGTTTCCCTTTTTTCTTGAGTTCAGATGAACTTGGCAGCTGGTCAAAAGTGCTCCATCCCCCACCAGGTGCGCCTGCTCTGCAGCCCCCACCCCCTCCCACCTACAGAGAGACCAGGTGTTCACACTAAATGTCAGCTGAAGGACGGGACCTCCAGGGGCACGGAAAACCAGCAACTGCCCTGCACCCCCAGCGTGCCTCCATCCTCCACAGAAACATATGCCAGCTGCCCCACAACCACCAAACGCAAGCAGATGAGCAGGTGTTCAGCTAGGGGGCGCTGTGCAACCAGCCATAATGTGCACCTGACACCGCAAAAATCATGACAGAAAGCCGCTGCGTTCCCTTCAAAAACTCTGTCTTTCTGTCTTGGCTGGAGAGCATCTCCTCAAGAGCATTGATCAATGCGAGACACCCCCCCCCGGCCTTTATGAATAAACATCAACGATGAGCATCATGGCGATCAAGATGTGATCTGGACTCAGGAGACCAGGCAACGAGCCATGGAATAAATATACAGTATTAGGGACAATCTGCATGTCTGTTTGGGGGATGGGGGGGCTGCAGCACAACTGCCTGCAACTTTATTTAAAGAGGAGTGAAACACCGGGAATTCATCACACATTGGTTTGTTTAAGGCTCTTGACGAAACGGAGAACAATCGACAGAGGCGCCACTAATGCGTACAGATCAAACTACGGGGAGCAGCACTCCTCACACTTAGATCAACAGTCAACATTACAGCTGAGAATAACTGCGCTCTCAACGTCCGTTTATCAGACTCACACCAGTGGTGAAATGAAGGGCAGTGAGGGGCGCTAATAATGCACAACTCACCTGGTTTCAGATTCCTTTCCTCCAGCACAGAGAGCCACTTTGCTCCAGTTCCAAATATTGTGATTCTGCAATCAAAACAAACATGGTGACTGGCGTGCGCCACATTTTTAAGAATTAGTTTTACAAAGATACAGCCAACGTTTTAGGGTTCATTTTAAACAACACTTTAACCACTCGTTCTTTTTGTACACTTTCAACTGGCTGCGGAACAAAAGCAAACTGCTTTAGTTGGCAGTAAAGTGCACTGAGAAATGCAAACGCGTAACTCTACAATCGACAGTTGTCCTATCCAGGATGGACCAAACAGAAATAAAGAGTGAGCTTCCCTTTGATCCACATGTCCGTCACCCACTTGGCCAACTGCAGGGTGTGTGTGCGTGCAACTACAGGTGAGTGCGACAAACGGAAAGTTGCATTTGTAAAAGAAAGTAGTATTACTGTGGTAAGAAAGAAAAACAACTGAGGCTGTGTGTGCACGCACCAAGTGGACTGTGTTCATTTTTCACTATATTGTGTTTTGGACTCAACGCCGGGACAACAAACGTTCAAACAGGTAAACACGTGACAAGACTGTCAGAACCTTAACCTTGAACATTATATATTAGCACTTTAAAGCTTGTGGAACGAGTAAAGGGACGTAAGGGAATGGGCTTTCACCAAAACCAAGCGGGTTACACATTCGTGTTCTTGAGTGCTGAACCACCTGCGGTACAGAAGGACCAACCTTTTCCCTCCAAACGGTACCACCCTGGACATGACTCCTAGACACAGTCTGATGGAGCGCCACCGTTGAGTCCGTTTTGTCCAACTATTTCCTCCCTCCTTGCCACTTAAATGTTGAGAGTTGAACGAAGTAAGAAATCCCAGCAAGAGTAACTAATGCCCTTGGACCATGTAAAGTACCATGTAATGTACTACACAGCAACAAGTCCTTTTCAAGGCACTTCCATGGAGTCCATCCAGTCTATTCCCCTTAAAGTACCATAGGCACAGCATACACACAGCTAAATCCAGAACGAGAAAGGATGCTATTCTGATGTACATCTCCCATGAAGCTCAGTGAGGAACATAGCAGAACATCCAGGAACTGCTGGAGAAGTCAAGCTGCAGCCTGCACAACAATTTGAGCCAACAGTACAAATGACACCAACAGACACGACGGAGACTTTTCACCAAAATGCTGCAGGTGGAAAACTCCATAAAAAGGCAGCAAGGTGCACAAGATCACTTAGGCTGCTCAGGGGAAAAAATAAAGCCAACTTAAGCACTCAAGCACACCAAAGGGTCTGGTGAAAAGAAGGAACTGTCCCGTCTTGAGCGTAGGCAGAACTCCTCCTCGGGGGACGTGACGAACAGCAGGACTTGCGTGTCATTCTGGGAACCGAGTACAAGAGGGAGGAGCTCTGCTCATCGCTGCAGCCGTTCCGTACGATGCAAAGCGCCAACGAGCGTCGGCTGCTGGGAACGCAACACACACAAAAGGGCTGCGGGAATGCCTGTCAGCTGTCACATTTGGGATGCGGGTGGCATCTGTGAACAAAGCTGGAATGAGCTCTCCCAGCTGACAAATAACTGTAATTTTGCCCCTGATGGTCATCTTGACAGCTTAAATATCTTTCCGCCATGGGTTCGAGTTCACACGAGCCTGGGTGCCAGCAGAGGCTTCAAGCACAGAATTATGCTCCAAAGGGAATTGTGACGCTGGACTGAGAAGAGTGCAGGTCGGCCCTCAAAACAGCACTCACTTCAAAAAACGCTGTACATGGTGTCACCTCGGCCTGTTCCAGGAACCCTTACAGACAGCGCTCTCCAATCTTGCGCACACACACTCCAGTGCACATGTACATATAAGGTGTTACGAACTGATACGAGCACAAATACCTGCGGAAGAATAAACCATTTTCTCTTTACTTCAATCATTCTCGTATCCAGCAGCTCTAACACCTACATCAAGTTTCATGAATATCATTTAAAAAAGAACATAAATAAATAAATGGATCACACAGTAAGTGCCTATCGGGCCATCGGTTAAACTCACTACAATGTTTCACTCTCGAAATGAGATCAAGGTCTGGATGGGTGAAAACTGTGTCACCTTAAACACCGATAAAACAGAAACATTGGTGTTTGGGCCAAAAACCACCGAGCAACAGAGTCACTCCTCTGAACCTGCAGGGCACAAAATGTGGCTGTGCTTCATCTGCAAGAATCTCAGTGTTGTTTGGATCCAGAGCGATCATTCAATCCCCACACCAGCTCTGTGACAAAGACCTGCAACCTGCAACTGAGGACACCTCCTGTAGGGCTAAAACAATCCTCGAGGAACCCGATTCGTTACAATCCCTCATTCAAGCCTTCGCCCTCGAGGGCTCTTTCCGTCTCTACGTGTATGTATATCTTTCATTACTGTTAAGCATGTCGCAGTGGAACAGCAAACGGCGTGGGCAGCAAGTCCCGTTGCCCCACAAGTTACAGTGTGATATGATAGGACCGAGTGGCTTGGGACATGTTGACTTTGAGAGGTGTGCGCTCACTGCGTGTACCGCTGCTCCACACTCCAGCCTCAGGTGTTTGCACACTCGCCATTGGAATGTGCTCTCCTCTATTGTTCTTCTTACCTCCCTGGGGCCAAAGAGCCGTCCAAGAAAACATACTTTGGCCGCCAGTCTCTTACAGATGCCATTTCAAGCTATTCATCGCTTTCAAGCTGATGAGGTCCCACTCGTGGGTACCTCGCCAATCTCCTTATCAGTTTTGTGTCCAATTGTAGATACGGGTACACAGGTCCACTGTAACCACAGTAAAATTCCCAGGAAGGAAGCAGCCACCAGTACTTGGTCTCCGAGTGGTTTATTTTTCTCTACATCTCTATCACTGGGAGTTTTTTTGTTTTCTTCTCCTCAGCTTCCACCAAGGCTAACCTTTCAGTACATTACCTCCATTTCTATAACTGTCAATGTGCAACAATTAAAGTCAACTGAATTCAGCACACGTCAATAATAGTTCCCATTTGTATTTAGTGTCATGAGCAGTTCCTTGTCTTTCCAGATTTCCAGTTTTTGCCAATACCTTTTCACTTCTTTCGGGCCTGTGATGAAAGCAGTATAAATGGAAATAAGCACCAGAATCAATAAAAATATGGATGTGCATGAGAACACAATACAGCATTTCACATAAACAAAAACTGAGAAGGCTTCAATTCCCTGCCTGTACACACAGCTGTGTGTGTTCATCTGCTGGGACAGGTTACCGATCAGAGCGAGTGGCTCATCCCTTTCGTACGTTTGTTTCTTTGTTTGGTCTAAGAGATATTAGCCCAGATTTGGGCCACTAACAGACAATGAAGTCTGGATAAGGCGGCACGGTGGCACAGCGAGTAGCACTGCTGTCTCACAGCGCCTGGGTGGTACGAGAGAACGTGGGTTCGATCCCCACTCAGTCTGTGTGGAGTTTGCATGTTCTCCCCGTGTCTGTATGGGTTTCCTTGGGGTGCTCTGGTTTCCTCCCACACTCCAAAGACATGCCACGGAGTGAGTGTTACTAGCCCACACACCTTATTCACCAAGGTGACTACACTACTAGATACACTACTTACAATGGGTCACTCATCCATACATCAGTGGAACACACTGTGTCACTCACACACACTACGGGGGAACCTGAACAGCATGTCTTTGGACTGTGGGAGGAAACCAGAGCACCTGGAGGAAACCCACAAAGACATGGGGTGAACATGCAAACTCCACACAGACTGAGCGGGGATTGAACCCACGTCCTCTCGCACCACCCAGGTGCTGAGAGACAGCAGCGCTACTCGCTGTGCCACCCAAAAACACAGTTGAGCTAAATATGATAAAGGGGGAATCATCAGAGGACTAAACTGTAGTATTTTGGAACATTTGTTTATTTATAAATACTGGACAATGTAGTATCTAATTACACATGCAAACTGGACTTTTTCTTGGAGGACTCTGCATCTGCACTCTACTCTGACATCCTGAAGACACTACATTTAGGAAGTTGACCAATGTCTTTCAACAGCAGCTCATTTATCTCCAGACACACGAAGGAAAGTGTCTTTCCCCCAAGATGTCAGTATAATTCATCTGTAATTGCACTGCTGTTCTCAAACACAGCCCTGTCGCTCATCGACCTCTTATATTCCAACAGCCCACATCCACACCTGAATGGACACAGACACCACTGTTCTGTGAAATGAACGAATGAGTACACAGCACAAGTGCGGCGTCCCCTGAAGACCCCTGTGACTGGACGGAACCGACAGGACATGCTGAAGGGGCTGTACATAAAGCCTTGTAGACAAATAGCACTCATGTTTCTACTCACTTTAACGTTCCAGCAATGTCACTAAACTATTTGAAGAGCTACTGCAGAAACAAATGGCTTTTAAGGGATTAAAATGTAGGTGATGCCATGAAGTTTCTATGTGCACATTTGTTAGGATGTAGGAAAGACTAAAAAGATGCCTGGGAACAGTCGGCTCTGAGCAGCAGGACAGCAGAGGACATGAGAAGCCCTGCTTTCTTACCCACAAGCCGCTACCTGTCAATACAGTCCTGTTTGCACCAGTACTATGAGCGCCACCCACGCCCCCTTCTCACACCCCCGCATCTCACCCCAGCCGATCGACCAAGTCCCAAAGGACGTTGGGGGTAGGAACGAGGGGGGAGCCGTCATACAGCACCACGGAAGCCCCCACCGCCAGCGAGGAAATGAGCCAGTTCCACATCATCCAGCCCGTCTGGGAGAGAGGAGCACAGAAAGGTAAGACACTTAGGACAGAGACCTTTGTTCTGCACTCTGAATGGTGAACAAATGACTTTCCGCACGACTCAACTAACCAAGGCGGCTTCCCTCGTTACCAAAGTTTCAGAAAACGAATCTGCAGACATATCTTATTCTTTATGGTTTAGGGTATGTACCTTGCTCAAGGGTACTATAGCAGTAGGCGGGATTCATATTCGCTGTCAATAGTGACATCTTATTTGGTAGTATTTGAGTAATTAAATATTACAAGAATGTAAATAGAATTATTACTATTACAGTTGTCATACCGTGGTATAGTAGATGATGATGTCACTGCTTGTCATGTTGCCATGAAGGACGTGTTCCTTCAGGTGCTGGATCAGGGTGCCCTGGAAGCCAAGAGGCAGGAAAACACTCATTACCTGCGTTGAACCAGTGTGTGAGACGCCTTACAGCTACCAAAATTTCACTGCAATGTCTCACTTCAACTACGCAAACCAGTCAGAAACATTGGTCCTCAAGGCACAAACATACAAGTTGTGCACTTTTTCTGCAGACTATTTATTTGTATGTTTCAATGCATATTTCATGTTAAAGTTGACTCTGAAGTGTCCACTAAAGTGTAGCTTTAATTTAGTGTCAAGTTAAAAAAAGATTAACGTCCTCCAGTGGACTGGTGTCCCGACCAACGTACTGTTTCCGTGGTCTTGCACTACACAAGTAGCAGGTGGAAAGAGTAAAGTCTAACAGTGACTTCTTAAATTCATTATAGGTTTAGTTTAAATAAAAACTCAGCTAAATCTAAGTGATGAGTAAACTGAGGAACATCTGCATGATGATGAGCTTTTATTGACTATGAGACAGTAGTTGGACTAACAAAAAAAAAAAAAAAGTTACTTTCTGTCCCTACTGTTTTCATGATTTGAGGACCCAGTGATTTTTTTTTTTTTTAAATAATAAAAGCACATGTGGAGTAGCTCTTTCAATCCTGTATTTTAGGAGAACTTAAACATATCTCACACTGGATCAATTAATTTAGCACAAAGGGTTGGAATGGAAACTAGCAGATGTGGTAAATGAAGCTGTTTACACTGGGTTTGCATTCTGCTAAATTAATCAATCTTCTCAGTTAAGGGCACTCCCTGCACAGACCCATTGTAAAATACCAAAAACGCCCAGGAGGGGTAGGCAACTAGTGGTCCTAAGAACCCCAGAAGTTTACTTTTCTCCCATTTCTTCACTTTGGGCATTTTTGTTTTCCTCTCTTCAGTTGCCAGCAGTTTTACATTTGAACTGATTACTAAAACCATTATCTATCCATCATAAAACTTTGTTTTACTACCGTATGCTTAATTATTCGGTGTTCTGCATCACTATGTTGAGGAATTTATTAAAATAGTCTGAATTGAGTACAATAACACCGTAAAAATCTGTGGGCTGCTGTGACTTTCCTACGCACAACTGCTCTTAGGTTTCTCATACTTTGTGGTACCGCATTGCTGCTCTTCAGTATGGAAAAATGCCCCAGCCACACTAATGACTGGGGGCGCCGAACCTGAACCCTGGCCAATTTTGCCGAGAATGCCATAGGAAGAGGACACACAGCTCACACTGCTCAAGCCCAACGCCAAGCGCACGGAAATGTCGAGGGAGAACGCTGAGCAGGCACGTTTTCAAACCTTCCTCCACATCCTGTGTAGTCCAAGTCCCCACATGGACCCAGGAGGAGACACTGTCCTGCCTGCACTTTACACATCTCTGTTTCAGCAGCTTCTCAACGCAAAGAGAAAGGAACGGAGGTGCTGCATTGTCCTGAAGGTGTCCAAAGCTGGAAGAGGAACCATGAGCTCTCTCTACGACACACTTTCCAAGCTGCGTGTCACGCGTTGGGTCTCCACACCTTCAGTCTGTACTGACTGAATGAAACACGACTGCTGTACACTGCAAGAAAATACTGTACCAGTGTATTTTTTCCCTTATTTTACATTATCTTCCATAACTCAGACCTCACTCTCTTACCAAGAATCAAAGCATCTTTCCTTCTATTCTAATAAACATCACACTCAATAAAGCAAACGGCATAAATAGTGTAAACCGATAGCAAACACTCCCTCTCAACGATCTCCAGCCGTAGATGAAAGGCTGGCCCAGAGTTTAGTCTCCTGGTGAGCTGGCAGATGATCAGCTTTAGACAGCAGCCCCCCCACTGAAGCAGTGGGGCAGCAGCATATGGTGCTGCAGGCAATCGGGCGCAGCGCCCTGCCACTCAACCTCAGGGGCTGCTGGGATCCAGCAGGTCAAATGAAGGGGGCGTCTCAGTGGCTCTGGGCCAAGGTGTCCAGACAAGCAGCGCCACCTGTAGGACTCGCGCCGCTTCCCTGCTCTCGTATGACTGGTGAGAGAGCGATGCCCAGGGGCACGCTAGCCACATTACAGGTAGACCACTGACGCACAGGGAAACGGGTTGCAACAAGAAGTGCTCGCAATTGGTCTTTCGGGACTCCACCTTGACGGCCAAGTACTGCAACACACATCTCAGACATGGGGTTGGGGTGTGTGAGCACCAGAGCTCCTTGTGAACAAATCTACTAACTTATGGCAGTGTGGAGAGCAGGTGGTGCTGTGGTCAGAGCTGCTGTCGGGCCCTTGGGGGACCTGGGGCTGAATCCCACCTCCTGCTCCAGTGGACTGACTGCAAACACACCTGTGTGTTTCTGTGTGCGATCCTGTGCAGCCACGTGCACGATGGCTGTCAAACAGGACAGATGAGAACAGATGGAAAGAGACGAGGACCAGGAGACGCAACAAATACCACGGAACGTCTCCTCTTCGAATCTGCACCTTATTATGTGTCTGCAAAGCGTGACAACAAGAATAGCAGGTCTTTGGTGCCACCTAGCGAGCTCCAGCACCAAAGTGTCACATACTGAGGCTGTCAGAAAGGACAGGAACATTAACTCCTGTACAGAAATACAGAAACACACACACAGCACAAGGCTCTTAACATTTACACCCCCACCCCATAGACTGGAGCAACACTGAGGCAGAGCGTTTGACAAAATCACAGCTCTCCTGGCCATAGGAAGGGCTGCTGTGTCCAGCTAGGAAAAAAACTACCAAAAGAAAGAGGGAAAGAACCGTTAACTGTAGTGCACATCTCACCAGGTAGAAATTACTTTGTTTTACTCTAACTCCAGCTCCAGTTTCTTACACAAGCCGGACGCCCATCCCATCCAGAGTTGTCCATCATAGCTGCTGGGAACTCAACAACTGGCATTTGGAGATGGACCGCGAAAAGCTACTGGATTTGACCGTTTTACCCTACAGCACAAACCCCAAGCACAAATCTAGATGAATATTGTAGGATTTCACTGCTGGATACTGATGCTAAAGAGATACAACATTTTGGACTTAGGACAGTTGTCCCATTAATTTTATACTACATTTGGTCATAACATCAAACAACAACCACTCAATGTGCAGCACAGTAACAGTGAGTGACCGAGCTGCTACTAGACACTAGTGTTTGTTACTGTCTGTTATCATCTGTTATTGTATGGTACTAGATAAATGAGTAAATAATGTAAATACATTAACACTAAGTCACTTTGGGGAAAAAAAAAAAGTGTCAAATAAATTAAATATAATGTGATGTCTGTTACTGTGTATATGTCCCCAGCAGTGATTCTGTTTTGTCAGTCCCTTCGAGTCACTTTTTCTTTAAAATGGCTCGAAAGAAAAGGTGTGTTGTGGTGGGGCTGAAAAGGAAAGATGTAGAAATGAAAGTGAAATGGAAACGTAACAGTCGACCATATTCATATTATTTTATGTATATTAGTATCTAGATGAATAATGTAGGAAATTAGCAAAAAAATAGAAGCCAATTTATACAGCACAACATTCTTGTGTGGTAATGGTTCATATTTTTAATATAAAGTGAGCTGAGACTCACGACAAAGTCGACTTATAGCGGCACATAAGAAGTGGAAGTCGAGGACAACCTCACCGGTACAGCGCAGTGTCGCTGCCCACCAGGACATCACGTACGTTCTTTTATTGGGTCCGGTACATCAGCAGAGGCAGAAACTCAAAACCCTGCATGCATTTTACACTCTTTTTATGGGACTATCGCACAACCTGCTTAAAGCTGAATAAATCAGCGCTTGAGCACACGGCACGTAATGCTGGTGCACACATGGGGTTGAGATGCGCATCCGGGTGTAGGTTCGAATCCCCCTGAGGGGGTGCAGAAAATACATGCTCGCCCTCCCTGTGTACGCAATGCGAACACATCCAGAAGGAGGTGATGGCAAACCAACTGTACACCAACTGGAATGCACAGCACAGCCCAGCACTTAACCTAGCCCCCTCTCCCCAAGACAGAGCCCGCCTCAAAGACAACATGGTTTTAATTTTACCTCAGTTAAGACTAAGTAAGTTTAAACCACAATTTTCACTTGTAAAGCCTAGAGAGAAAAGAGGAGCTTCTGTGTGTATATGTGTGCGTTTGTTCACTGAGAGAGACACCCACCCCTGCAGAGTGCACCATGCACTTGGGGGCTCCAGTGGTCCCTGAGGAGTACATAATGAAGAGCGGGTGGCTGAAGGGCAGCTGCTCAAACTCCAGCTGGGGGTCCTGGTCTCCTTCCTTGCCGGTGGCCAGAAAGTCCTCAAGGAAAACACTAACAGAAAGAGAAGCGTCCATCACCTCACTGAGGCAGCTGTTGACAGGGCGAAAGGTGAACGGCATCGAACACGACAGGGTTATCGGTCTCCACCTCACACCCCAGGATGGGAACACGGGAACACATACGACACATAATCGACAGCTAGAGGAGTCAGATGTCGGCGAACACTGCAGACTGAACCTTTCACCGTCATCACGGGGATGGTGACAACGATGGACACACAAGGTAAGCAACTGTCTAATTCAGGGCACATGAACTCCCCACAACATTTTTCTTGCCCTACTTTTTTTTTTCCTTTACATTTTTCTACTCCCTCTTTTACTGTAGTTATTGTATTTATTGTAGCTTTATTTCTTGAAGTTTTAGAGTGAGTATTGCGCACATGTTGTTTTTACATTTGACTCTCTCAGCATCGCTCAAGAATTCTTATGTGCCTAGACCATGTGTATGTGTACAAATGGCAAATAAAGTTCTATTCTATTCTATTCTTTCCATTACATTTCTGGGAGAAAAATCCCACTCAGCTGAATATGATTTGAGAATTCCTACAACAACACACAGGCATGAACATCAACAAGGTTCATCCCCCTAGACAAACACACCTGTTGGGTATTCGAGAGAGGTCCGTCTCCTCCCTAGAGCGGGCATACGGAATGACAACCACCTTCCGGAGATCCGGCAGCCCTAAGAGGAGATGTTAGAACAAAACAGAATGTCATGTGAAACCAGAAACTTGCACCTGTGGACTGACACCAGTGGGAAAGAGCAGAACGGAGCAGTCGGCCTTCAACCCTCCATCCTGGACCCCCTACCAGGACCAAAAAATCCTGGGGACGAGGGGGGCGGAGCAATGCTCAAGAGTCCACACATACACAGCAATCCAGGGGCTAAAATGTGAGCAAAAGGAAAAGCAGGGCACAGCGTTCACACCCTGTTTCTACTACAGTAACAGAGTAATACCACAGTACTGTGGGAGCCATACTGCAGTACTCTGATAGTGGCAGCATCAGAAACTGTAAATACACTTTTCATCGAGAGGCAGTGGCAGTGCCGGTGTGTACGTCAAACTCCAACTCTGATTCAATGGCTCCGAAAGCCAAATTTCCACCTGCAGTAAATCACACAAATGCAGGGCGTTTTTCCACATTAAAGCGTGCGTTTCTTTTCCAGATAACGTTTCTGTAACTTTCTTCAGACGTTCTGCTTAATCACAGTAAGGTACATTAAGTGGTACATGGACAGGTCAACAGTTGAAATGCAAACTGCTCAGAGGCAATGCTACAAGATTGGAAGTGTGTCGCCTTTCCAATCGCTCTCCTTGAGATACCTGCATCGGCACACACTTCTCTCACATTGCTGTGGCTCTAAGTAACATCTGCTGACCTTTGACAACACTTTGCAGCTTCTCCATGTGGTCATGTTGCTTGCCATTGTAAACCACAGCCGCCACGGAGAAAATGAGCTTGGGCTGGATCTGCGAGAAGCGGTCCAGAACCCCCTGTGCAGAGATGGAGGAGAGGTTGTATGAAGCACCACATCCAAATGTACAGAGGGAAAACCACACACACACACAGTCTTCTGCCCCCTTTCGAAGGTAGTGCATTCCTCAAACGCCGTTTCAAAAGCGAAAAGCAGCAATTTAACCCATTCATGACCGAAAGTGCTACGCAAATCTCTGTGTGCCAGCAGGGGGAGCCCAATCCCATAATGCCTTGCACCGCAAACACAGAGGGCCATTCAGTGAATCTATTTAAAGATGCACAGCATCCAGCCAAAGGGCCTCCCTTTCAGAGAAAGTCTGAGCCAATAGCCAAATACTCCGCTTACATTTGGGCTCCGCACTCGCACAGTAATAACAATAATTCTTGGAAAAATTTCTAACATAAATCGAGTTGAGCACAACAACGAGCTGCCCAGTGGTGCATTAAAACAATAAACGGCTATTTTCAGTCTGTCTATCCTTGTCTTAGTCTATTTACAGAGGCTGACATCACGCCCTGTTGCTAACGGCTCATCCAGTGCAGGGTCACTGTGGTCCTCCATCTATCCCAGGGCCACAGTGTGAGGCAGGGTACAGACAGGACTTTTCCAGCACGCGCGCATGCACACGCACACGTTCTCTCACATGAGGAGGGTGGAAGGAAAGCAGAATAAGCAGAGAGAAGCCACTGGAACATGAGGAGAACAAGGTGGACATGAACTGGTCACGTTCAGGTTCTAAGTTCTAAACCGCAAACCGCATCAGCCCAAAGAACCAGAAATAAGGAGGGAAAGGAGACAGCAGCGACCGCCCCACTTACATTGACCCCGAAATCCGGTGATGTGGAGCTCCAGATAGCGCCGATGCTGGCCGCAGCCAACATGGCCTCTACGGCATAGACTCCGTTTGGCAGATACCCTAGTAAAGAAGCACATCGAGACGGTCGGTGAGGCATGACAGACACAGGAAGCAGAACCCCAAGGTGCAGTAATGAAGCTGTGAAACTGCGACAAGAGACACAGTCCTTATAGACTCACTTGACACACTCAATGGGACTGAAAAAACACACCAAAACACATAAGGCAAAACATTTTAAAAAAGGAAACATGACGGAATTAATAGAAATGATAGTAGTATCATGCAGACACACACGGGTGTCTCACGAGAGCGCGGTCACCGAATGCTACAGTAGAGCAGAACGAGTGGTTGTGGTTTCAAGTTACAACCAAATTTTGGGACTTCAAAAGTAACAAGGCTGTTAGGGGGACCTGCCACAACTCGAGGAGCACCAATGGAGTGCACTGTGCACCGCAGCTGGCAATAACACACTCCTGCTGAACCTCGGTGGCTGTATGGCTGAAAAAACACACACCCTGAACGCAGGTAAACACACAGGCAGGAAGAGACACACACACACACACCCAGCTCTTGACACAGGACACGTTCAACATTCAGGACCTTGAGCCATAAAAGCGTAAATCCACTTCCTTATTAGCTGGGAGCAGCACTGTCCAGTGACTTACACACACACACACACACACACACACACACACACACACACACACACACACACACACACACACACACTCCTAAGGACTTTCATGAAAAGAGCTTTGTCACAGAGACTCTCAGAGCACTTTGACCTCTTTATTCTTGGAATGAGGTACAACCAACCACTGAACACACCTTCCATTTGTCTCCATTTGCATTCTCACAAAAGAGAGACACATTGCTGCTCCGACATCTGTGGCATGGAAATGGACTTTGCCGCTGTGGTGGACACCGGCAGACCGCCTCCAGCACCCCCTAGATATGTGGACGCCCTTCTGGGAGTTATCAGGAAGTGCTCCCTGATCACACCTGTGACACACTGCAACCACCTGAACCTGAACATAGCAGTGGATTCTGCTAAAGGAAAGTTCTGTGCTATTTGGTGGTGTACTGAATACCGAGTAGTGAGCCCTGCTCACTTCAATTCTGTCTTTAGAACTACTTTAGTCTGTCTCTTCCATACCAGAGTCTCACACACATCCTAAAAACGAGATCTGATGAACACCACTAGAACAGGAGGTTCAAGTCACATTAATACTACAGTAACATTAATCCTAATACTGCAGTAACACTATGGTTTGATTTCCTCCAAGGTCAAGTCATTGTAAAAGGCACAGTTTCCACTGTCACGATCAATAAAATCAATAAAAGCTTCACAGTGTGTGTGTGTGTGTGTGTGTGTGTGTGTGAATGAAGATTGGCAACTTAGCTGTCCCCAACATGAGGACACCGCTCTCTTTAAATACAAATGCTGCACAGACAGAACTGTGCCTTCCTCACGGTCCCTATGTCCCTCCCTCGGTGGACCAGCGACTGTCTGACATCGACTTAGGAGCAAATGCCACGTCCTCAAGCAGTCACAGTGTCAGCGATCGGCCCGAGCAGGGTGAAGCAAGTCCCTCAGGTTTTTCCAGTTCTGCAATGTTCAAGGGCTTCATACCAGGTTATTATAATTTCATTATTCCTGCTGGAAGAAACATGTCCAGGCTCAACCACCCACAACCCATGTGGAACCTCAAAGGGGTGCAGCTGTAGCCAAAGGGTCACCAGTCCAGACACCTTGAAGGGCTCTGCAGACCTCCAGCTGCGAGGAGGAGAGTCGCTGCTCACTGACTACACCTGACAAGAAGGACGAGTGTGCAAGACACACAAATGTGGGATTCAACACGTCCTCCGATAAATCGTCCAAATTTTTCAGAAGCACAGGTAGGAGCGTTAAGAGACATAAAACAGCAAGTCTTGCCATGAGAATCCAGACTTTTCCATTTTAAAGGACAACCAACAAACCATGAAAATAATTCTGAAATGAAATGCAAGATGAATAAGAGCTTGTCCCCCTTTTGTCGAATCCTTATACTTCATTTGTCCTTATGTACACAAGGCTGCAGCAGATGATGTCCGCTGAGCGGTAGAATCCAGTGCTTGGAACGCAGTACTCCACATGAGAAGGGCCTCCTGAGAGCGCGGAGCCAATGACTTGTACCTGCACTTTGTCTTCTTCCAAATCACATCATTTCATTTAAATACTTTCAGATGAGACACGTCAAAACACTAAGTGCAAGCACTAAAGGAGGTTGGGGTGGTGAAACTTGACTGGACATGGTCTTTTACTGCAGAGCTTCCACAAATGGTGAATGGCTGGGAACTATAATTTAAACACATTCCATACTGCAGATGCGCCAAGACTGTAAATACCATGAGCACAGGAAATGGCGGGACAACGATACCTTACACACAATATTGAGCGAGTTCTTTCAATGTTCCACATACACTTTGGCCTTGAAGGACTGCAATGGCCAGACATCTGAAGGAACCGAAGTTCTTTAGATGGGTCTCGCCCTCAAACGTCTTCGGTGTCACTGGACATAGCGAAGATGTTTGAGCTGTTTGAGTAACTCATACTCAGTGCCAATACCTTTGGCGCATGCTGGGGACAACGTGCTCACCTACAACTCTGTCTCCGGTGCGGACACCCATCTTCCTCATGGCGGCAGCAAAGAGGGCCACTTCTCGGGACAGCTCCCTGAAGGTCACCTTGGTGATCTCCTCTGTGTTTTCCTCTGTGGGGGGAAAAGGGTATCGTGAGCGACTGGCACTGCCCACCATCCCGAGAGGCCACAGCAAAAAGAGGAGAACGAAGGGGCTGAAACTAAGTACATCTCAGTAAAGCAAACTGAGTTTGTGTCCCATTTTTACATCTCAATTACATGGACAGTTATTTTTCCTCGTGAACTTTTTCCATCAATATAAATGACCACCAGTTCCCTGCTGTTCCTCAGCCCGGCTGGGCATCACAGATCGACTGAGCCCTGATCAGTCTGAACCCTCTGAACTTAGCGACACCCCGCTTCCTTCCTCCTTTCAGCTGTGTCGTGACCACACACACACACACACACACACAAAAAATAAGAAAGGGCTCCTGGTCAGGTGCAGCTCCAGCAAGGGGAAATGAATCATGTTCTTTGCTGCTATAAGTGCTGCAAAACTGTTACTTGTGATGAACGACATTCTTGCAGGAGCGGTCACTGCATCGAAAGGCCTGCTCCATTAGGGTATGAGGCGGTACAGCTCCCGCGCACACGGCACTCTTAATCAAATCCACCTCAGCAACAGCCGCACTAATTCAATTCAGGCAGAACACATGAAATAAGAGCAACAGCAGAGCTGCCTCGTTGCGCTCCAAGGACTTGGTAAAACCCAAGTTCCTGCTGCAGTGCCCTTTGTCAAGGATGTTACCCTCAACGGCAACAGCAAATACTATCCCGGCGTAGGAATCGGCCAATCATTGTCAGCACCCTTGTACCTCAAGTTGCCTTGGAGAAGAGAACGCGGCCTGCAAAACCCATGTAAATATGCGCACGTTAGGGAAGGTACCTCCAATTGGACTGGCAATACTGTGAACGTTCTGACCCACAGGGTAAAGCACAACTAGAGGGTCAGGACAGCTCTGAGGTGTCTAACAAAAACGAGATCACTTGGAGCAACAGCAATGAGGTCAAATCCTTATTTTCTGCTACAAGGTTAAATGCACATTTACTCATGTGTTGCTCTGAGCTGCCAAGAAACGCAGCACAAAAATGAGAGAAATAAAGGCAAATACTCCGAGGTGCATCTTTACGCCGGTCTGGTACCGAGGCGTCGGGCTGCGGCCGTACCCAGGCCTCGGTAAAGCGCCGGACCCGAACGGAGGTCTGCGACCCGCTCGGAAATTTCTCCGCTCTCGGAAGCGCAACAGGAATAGTCGGCGGGACGTTTTTTTGCTGAACTCCAGCGCGACTGCTAACAGGTTACTAGACCTTGGAGGACAGTCACAAAAGACGGGCACAAGGTTAACGCCGCTGCTCGGTGACGGAGGAGAGAGGAGCAGAAGCAGATGGAGCTCCACCTGAGGAAAGAAGCCGAGCAAGACGCCGGCGTCTTCGGCCCGGCAGCTTTCCTTCACGTCACGTCCCGTCCCGTCTCGTCCCCTCCGACTTACTAGCTGCGTAGAGCGCCACCTTGTCCGGGTCCTTGTGCTTGAGGAGGTTCTCGGCGTAATTCAGACGGCTGCCCTTAAACCACTCGGGGACGTCCGAAATCCTCTTGGACGTGTCGACCACCTGCGTGAACGAAGACCCCGGTAAGCGGGACAAGTCAGAGACACACGGCGGCTTGTCTGCGGGACACGAACTGACGAAGCGAGCGCCGTTTCCACAGAAACGCCAAGGGCCAGACAAGGCAAGGGCCGGCTTCTGCCTCACGCGTGGCCGCACGAACGAAGGGTGGGAGTGCCGCGCCGCCGCCGCCGCCGGGCCGGACCCCTCGCAGCACACGGACGGACGCGGACAGACCGCGCGCAAAGGGACGTCACCTCTTCGTAGGCCCTGGAGCCCAGGACGCCGCAGAACCTCCACACCTCGGCCCAGAACTCCGCGTAGCTCTCCACCGACCACTGGTACAGCTCGTTGTAGTTGCCTGGAGGGACAGAGCGGCAGCAAAACAAAAGCAGCAACAGCAGGTGAGCAGCAGCGCAAGGAGGAGGAGGAGGAGGAGGAGGAGGAGCGTCCGGCGGCTGCACTGTGACTCACTCACTCACTCACCCACCCACCCACCGACTGCGTGTCCGCGCCGCGGCACCGGGCGGACTGACTGAGCCTGAGCGCGAGCAGCCGCCTCACCTCAGCCTCCGCGCGACACTCGACTCGAGCGGCTGCTGCCCGCGTTCGGAGGAGAACAGAGACTCAGACGGTGCCTCAGATCAGATCAGATGTGTGTGTGTCCCCTCCCCGCGTCCCCCGGATTACGGACGTACCCAGATTAAGGCCGAAGTCCCGGTTCACCTGCGCCCTGAATCTGTCCATCTGGGTGTTCTTCTTGGAGTCCGGGTACCACAGCACCTTGGCCTCCATAATCTCCTCGCTCTTCCCATGATCCATGTCTTTAGACATTGCGGGAAGCTGATGGCGACTCACACTGGGACCCGGGCCGTGGTAGTTCGCTGTCGCTGTCCCTGTCCCCCTCGCTGTCGCTGTCCTCGTCCCCTGCAGCGCCTCCGCCCGCCGCTCCGATTCATTCGCAAGTGCCGGCGCTCTTCCTCCGCCCGTGCGTTAAACTGCGCGAGGTTGGACCCGCCCACAGAGCCGCCGTTCGGCCTCCAGCCGCGCTCGCACGTGTCCGTCCGCCCAACAATATAGAGCGCCCCCAATTCTCCTCCCCGACAGCGAGTGCTGACCAAGGACAACGTACTGGCGGCTTGAGGATGAAACCCTCACCCTTTTGTTTTTATGCGTGTAGAAAAAGTCAACGCAGCACTTTAAGAACGTTTATTGAAAAGACTTTCGGTATTCACTCTTATAAATGTCATGACGTGATACCTGGCCGAAATAATAATTGTAATCTTACGGGCTGTTGATGCTTTAAAGTTAACTGAAATGAAGGAGGAGATTTTAACAACAACACAACTAAATTCCTTTAGTAAAAAGTCTTTTCCTATTAATTCCACTTTGTTTTAAGCAAAATTCCTATAAAAACGTCCTATTTTACAAACCGTCCCGCTGTGCGGCAGCAGCGCGCTCCTCCTTGAGGACATTTAACGGTCAAGTTGCCCGGTCATGTTCTAACGTTAGTCTCGATCTAACTGTATTAAGAGCATAAGCGTTTTCACCTGAACATTATTTTAAAAAGTATCGCTTTGGCCACTCAGGAACTCAACGTGTGAACTTATTGACACGATCTACAAACGGAACTAACTACCCAGAGCCACTGGCGGAAGGATACCGTGCGCGGGCACGCCACCGTGTTGTCTTACAGCGGATTGGTTAGATAGAAACTGGCCTCACATCAGCCGACCACGGTACCCGGGAAGCGCGCTGTCCAAGGAGGGGCGAAGGGCGTTTCGGCCATTTACAAAGCACACGTTCGATATTCCTGGGGGCCTCGGCGCTGTTGAAGAAGAGCCTTAACCAATGGGAACGGTAGCTTTTAGGAGGCGTGCCCAATCACAACGCTGCCAAGTACAAAACAGATAATCGATACGCTCCAGGTGCTGGGCGCATGCGCGGCAGCTCTCTAGTCATTGGCCGGTTTTAGAGGTGTGCCCAATCAGGACCGCCGCGTTGTGCGGCTCCATCGCGTGTAGAGACAGCGGGTTCCGAGCCGAACCGTCACTGGCGGCGGGACGGGCCTGTTGCACATTACATATTACATCATTTTCAATCGCGTATTTCATAGTATATGGCTAGTTATTACTATATATACGTGTGGGGGCGTGTAAACACATGACTAGAACGAACAAGGAGGTTTCAAACACAAAAGAGGGAAGGGTGCGAACACTTTTGTTTTGCCACTGCCCTGTGTGACTGTATGCTGCTGTTAAGAATCAGAATGGAGCGAGAGGCTGGACACCGGACACCGGCCACTGCACTGACACTGCTCAAGTGAGATGACGTCATTGCAATAGACGTCCATGTCCGCGCTCCCTCTCGGCCCCAGGACCACGCTGCTCGATGCCGCGGCTCCGTACGTCTCCGTTCGTTCTTCCCTGGAGGGTCTGCGGCTCTGGAGTCCCGTTTCCTCTCGCTTATTTGCTCTGCACCTTTTGTCAATGGCAAATTCACACAAATGAAAATGGGTGAAGTTTCCATAAGAACAACACAGTGCCGAACTCCGTAAACAACTTAGCATCAGCTCACGGAATTGTACCACACCGTGTTGGAGCCCGTTTGCTTGATCGCATAAAAGTGTTTCGCTAAAACAGATTTAACCACCTCAATGGGAAAAGAAAGAAATAATAAGTTGGCCGTTTTGTTACGTCTACGCATTGATCAAATTTGGCCTAATGGGAAACCCTGTGACGCCGGACGGCCCGTTTCCATGCATCCTGGGCAGGTGCGGCGAGAGGAGCCAAAGCACACGTACTCACGTCGGAACGGGCACCCGGGTCGTCCGATGGAACGCTTTTACGGCCGTACCAGGGAACGAGTGTCCGATCAGCCCACAGACGTTTCGTCACCGCAGGGACATTGACCGCCTCGTGCCCAGGCGTACGCTGTCAGGACACATCTTCACCGTGTTCTCGCCCTCAGCCGACCTTTCAACAGAAGGCATTTAAGGACATTTCCAGAACGCTCTCTTGTGAGCTTCAAATATACATTGTTTGTCCTTTTAGATTACCAGTTGACGCAGCTGCTTTACAAAGTAGTGAATCGTACATCCTGGACTGGCAGATGTGCCACAATGACAACAAGTGAATTCGCACTAATGATAAAGTTCTTTAATTATTCAATTCTAAATCTCCATTTCACTGTAAAATTATGCACTGAAGAAACTTTCACCACAAAACTTCTCACAAAACTCATCACAGTACATGTCAAAAGCAGGCAGTTACACTGTTCCAAGAAAAAAATAAAACAAAATTATCTAAATTTTAAACATACAGTTCAGTGCTTCAGAAAGGGAAAGGTACAAGGTACACTCGGCAAAAAGTATTAATAATGGCAACAGCACAATTAAGGTGTATGTTGGAAAAGAAGCAATATGGTGATATTTAACTTTTTGTGCCGTTTCTCACAGTAATACTACTCAGCAGGAAAACGAACATAATCCCCATAAAATGTATTTACAGTGTCAACACTTTACTCTGCATCTTCTCAACGTAGAACAGTTCCTGTATCACACCGTCCACCAAGTTTTGTCCAAAGCAGAGGAACACAGTATATTCTTACATTTGTGTTGCTGTAAGACTAGTTGGAGATGGAGTCAGTACTCATCTTTACAGTACTTATTTTTGCAGTGTCAATCAATTCTTCCCCAGTCAGCACAAAACATTTTCAATGTTTCACAATGCTACCATTTTTAGGTGGTGATAAAATGATACCAGAAGGTTTTTTAAAAAAAAAAAAAAAAAAAAAAGTAACCTAAACACTAGCTTGTGAACTTAGAAAAAGGAATTATATATATAAAAAAAAAAAAAAAAAAAATCATGGAAAATTTAAAAGGACAAAAGCCAATAACTTCCCAACAGGGTGTGGCATACTGTGGTGAAGTACTCTGGCCAGCTTGGTCCTGGAACCTTCACACTACTTTTAGCACAACAAGATGTGACCACGATGGGCACCAGACCCCCAACAAAGGGGATCTCAACAAAAACTTCTAACACAAAATCGCCGCAAAGACATAGCGAGCTTAACAATTTCACTAAGGCGTCTGAGGACCATAACCCTGCACTGGACAGGCAGCTATTGGTCATGGATGGATGGATGGATCTTCCACTTTCACCATTTGTGGTCAAAAACAACTTTTACCCACAAATTCACACCAGGCATTCCACACACTTTTTTTTTTTTTAAAATCTTAAAGGCTGCCTCCTAAGACTGTCCCCTGTTATGTAAACAGGAGCTCAATGTGCAACACAAAGTTTTCATTGAATGGAAGGAAGAAAAAAAAAAAAAAGGGCAGTAAATGGCTTCAACACAAATTATGGTTGATAAAACCATAAACATCACAAGTGGAGCCTTCGGCAGAACCCTTCTATCCAGCAGGCTGAGAGCGTTTTAAAAGCATGTGGTACCATCCCAAGGTACAAACGCAGTAATGCAACATGGTCATCTCGGTCATCTCACTCAGCAAGTCCCAGTGTAGAAAGAGCACAGCTGAGATTTCTCACAAGTCTCATTTCAAAGAAAATCAATATAATGTTTCTCATACGTATGAAGATTTACATATCTGCCCTCTGTATCGCTACTTTAAAATTAGGTATCCAGACTATATCGTGGTTTATGATAAGGAAATGCTATTCTCATTACCTTAAGGATATGCCCTGCTGATTAAAAACAGGTTTCAATAATGATGACCTTAGTTAAATTACCGGTGAGTATTAGAGCGCATATACTAACAAAAAAAGATGGGTTTTACTAATTCAGTGATCTTTGGCATTTTATTGCTAACCTACTTTTATATATTTTTTGTTCTTAACTGATAACCTATGCTTCAAGAAAACTGGAAGTGACACTACTTGTCTCTAAGTAAACAGAAAATTGTAGGTTTACTCAGTCACAGAACACAAAGAGAACCTCCAAAAGAAGATGAGTGAAGCACGCAGTCATTGGAAACACACACACAAGCTGTAGCACACAAAGGAAGCTCCATCACCAATGACCTTGGTCAAACCACGCCAGGCGGCGCTCCTCAACTGCAGCAATCTCCCTTGGCACTTATTCTACTTCTGAAATAGACTAGTGTCTCAAAGAGCTTGGGAGGAAACAGGAGCCAAGTTCTGTGAAGAACGCGGCACATGAAATGCTCTGCGTTTTCACAAGGTCCTAGAGCACATTTGCAGTTGTCACACTCCACTTGGACACATTCCTTTTAGACATAACAATGCCAGCTGTCCTTTAGCAGTCTGCTTTTTCAGTCATCCAAGAAATGAGAAAACATGGTAAGATGGAATGAGTATGAAAGGGAAAGAATATCGTAACTGAAAAATTAACTCCTAACCAGTATTTCCATCTCTTTAGAACACCTCATTAGCAACAGACAGCGGGGAATAGCAGGTCTAATCATCAGACACTTCAAGCAGTTTACACCCAAGTACATATTTTCTTATCAGTTCATATTCATATTTAGAAGCAGATAGAGCTGACAACTCAACTATCAGTGCTAATATTTCTCTTTAGTGCCATTTAAATAATGCATAAGACAATATTTTAAAACTTGAAGCCAACAGAAGTATTTGAGTGAATTCACCAAACATGCCTTACTATTGCTGCCATAGGGCTGAATGAAAACACGAGAATCCAACATGCCCTTCTGCTGGGTTAGAGCTTTCTCCAGAACTCAGTAGCTGTCCTTTAGGCATTTCCAGTGCAACAGGAAAAGATAGCTGCCCAAATGATACGATAGTTACACGATCCCGGCTCAAGACGACTTGAAGAAAGAACTCAACCAAGAAATGGATCCCAGGGGAACTATTACGGAATTACACAACTTAAGGTAAATGCTCTCAGCCACTTTATTAGGTACACCTGTCTTTACACACACACACATCACAATTAACGAGCCACATTGCTGTGACTCAGTATATAAAAGGATATGAAAATTATAAAGAGGTCCAAGTTACTAGTGAAAGGCAACACACAACAACACACAAGATGTGCAATCCAAGTAACTGTGGCATAGTGCCAGCTGCAATAATTCTAGCATCGTACAAACAGCCACACTTCTGGGATTTCTGCACATCACAGTGTAGAGAGTCTAGAGAGAATGGCCTGATGGAAAATTAAAAATCCAGTCAGCTGAAGTCCTGTGCCTGACAGTCACTGATGTATGAGTTCTGTTGTTTTCCTCCGACTTCTCACAAGTAAGCAAATAATTTCTCAGCACAATAGTAGTGTGCAAGAGGAGCATATCACAATACAGAGTTCATCAAACCTGGAAGCAGGTTGGTGACAGCAGCAGAAGCCCATGCCAGATTCAAAGCCTCTAAGCTCAAAAGAAACAGAACAGATTTCAATGGAGACAGTGTCACCAAAAACTGGACAATTTAAGCGTGGAAAAATGTTGCCTGGTTTGTCAAATCCCATTTTCTGAAATGCTGACGGAAAGGGTAGAAATGGGTATAACAAGATGAATCCATGGACCCATTATGCCCAGTGTTAAAGGTACAGACTGGTAGTATTGGTGGTGGCGGTGTAATGCTGTGGGGGTGGTTTCTTGGTGCACACAATAGGTCACAGTTTAAGTATAAATTAAAAGCCAAAAAGTGCCCAACAATTGCTGCTGAAAAGGTGCATCCCTTCAGGATCATCTAGCCTCTCTCAAACTGACACTTCCAGCATCTCGTGGTTCCCCAAAAATGACAGCACCTTTACTTTATGTTAATGGCTTACACAGTGACCACCTCTCAAGCCAATAGAGCATCTTTTGGATAAGGTGAAAATCACTATTAGCAGAATGAATGTCACCAAAAAAAAAAAAAATCTGCAGAAACTGCGTGAACCTATCAAGCCAGCATGAACCAAGAACTCCGTGGAGTGTGTCCAGCAGCTCACTGAATTCATGCTGTTCTGGAGGCAAAGAGGGCCCCACCCAGTACTTGCAAGGTGTACCCAATAACATGGCTGATGAGCATAAGCAAAAGTTCATACAGTGAGACAAATGTTAATAAAGTGTTAATAGCCTTGTTAACACATTTCTGATGGATCACAGGAATTCTTTAATTTTTTTAATCTTGTGTTGTACAGCTGTTACAGGTGTGACAACTGATATGTTTCAAAGACGCGCAAATAAATTTCCTGTGAAACAAAGTCCAGTTTCCCACAGTTATATTGCTAGGACTTAGTCCAGACAGGAAAGTGTTAAATTTATCGGTACATATATTTCTCCCTGAGATTAACATGCTTTCTAATGCCTCCCAGAACCTAATGTTAACTATTTGCTCTACAGCTGACAACACACACCCTAGAGCAAGTGTACGCATGCACACAACCATCAACCTGCACAATGGTCCACAGTTTGCAGAAACATACACCATGATAAAAAAGGTCCAGATGATCTGGAGAGGGCTATTGCTAAAATGGACTGGTGGCAGCTTAATCTCTATTGCTTGGTGATTCTCATAAACTCACCTCTATAGGAGACCAAGCAGCGTATAACTGCCAGAGTAAACCTAGTATTAACACAATCAACACTAACTACCGAAGCTTTTCAACTGAGAGAAACAGGATTCTTCAAGCTTCCTGTGATACCAACTAAAGTACAACCAATTCAAGTTTTACCCTTTCAGAACAAAAAAAAAATTTACTACTGTAGAAGAGCCATGTGTGTGGCATCACAAGTTATAGAAAATGCAATAAAAAGTACTTAATTTGACATACAGGTAAGGATTTGTCCTTCTTACTCAAGGGTCTTGATTCAGTATTACGGTTTTATAATTATCATACCAACATAGGAACACACTGACATAACAGCAGCTAAACAACACAATTAGGTGGTTGGATGAATAATTTTTTAAAAAATAAACATTTTTCACAGAACAACAAAGTGATCACCAGTCCTATAATTGTTCCATAGTCAGGATTAGGAGTACGTGTGAAAGTTGCCACATCACAATTTGGATTTTTAAATTAGACACAATACTGGAAAAGTATGACTGGTTCACAGTAGTCCACTGTATTTGTCATAATAATAAAAGGGAATTCAGAAAAAATGAACACTTGCAATATAATCTTTTAAAGAAAAGTAATAATTGCTTTTTTATTCCCATTGATATATAAATTTAGTTTTTTTAACCAAGTAAATTTCTACTTTTAAATCATTATAATAGCCTAAGTGGGGGGGGGGGGGGGGGGGGGGCGTCTTAACTAAGTTCATATTTCCCACTAAAATTCCCGTTTTTTTCCCCCACAGGAATAAACAATTCAAACAACAAAATTGTAGATAGAATTGAGGGAATGGAGAACTGAAAAAACAGTGCATATGATGATACTACATACTAGAATGTGCATTCAATATATTGTTTTTACTATAGTGAAACAAATGGACACTAAGCAAGCCTTCAGTACGGAAGCTGCATGAAGTTCAAGCAATGTGAAGAACACTGCCCAACTTCCGTCTCCACTGAGGGAGCACCAAGCACAGGATGGACCTCTCCTGCGCATCTACCGTACCCTCATTCACACCACTAAGAACTTGGAGACCATGGCTGATGGACATGAGACTTTCAATTAGGTTCTTCTGCTTTCTTTGACACGCATGTTCACCATGCTTCAGCTCAGATGCCACACTGAAGATCCACATGGATACTAAATCTTGGTTTGGAAAGTTCCAAAACAAATGCAACTGCCCCATTACCATGTATCTTTTCTTATTTTCAAACCCTAACCCTACCCCGATATGATGGTGCACACATCTCATCCAGCTCACATCCCCCAGCCCACACCACCCTCACCCCACATCATCCCAATTAAAGCTTGAGGTTGGACAAACTGGTCTACTGGTCACTGGAGGATTCCAGACTATCAATGATCCGGCTGAGGCGGATGTTGAGCAGACGGATCTGAGTGTCCAGGTTGTCAATCTTCTCCTCCAAGGAGCTGCCACTGCCCCGGCGCCAATAGGCCCCCACAGGACCTGTCATGAAGTAGACAGCCATGATGAAGCAGAGGGGCAACACAGCTCTCTCAGGGTCCCCCTCAAACTTCTGCAGGATGTAGAGGCAAGAGAGGGCAAACAGAGCTACGCGCACCAGCCAGAAGAAACGCCCAAAGACTGCGTGCAGCAGGTAGAAGAAGCCCCCCAAGGAGAGGGACAGGAACCAGTAGGCCAGCAGCACGGCAGCCACCAGGAGCAAGGCACGCGCTGGGGAGTTCGCCACTGACGCAGGGCTGAAGTAGTGGCTGAGGTTGGATGCTGAAGAAGGGACAGAGGCATCATCAGTTCATCCTTCATGCATCATATGGAGGGGCACATGCCCCAAATCTCAGGTCAACACATTCACCTTTCCAATAAGAGCCTTCACTTGAGAATTCAGCCTTTCCTGTTCACCCTCCAAGCTGGAGGACAGCAGGGAAGTTCTCCAAGAGAACAAGACTGTGGGACCATCTGAATGAATTTGATTTTACAGTGTTTATGGCTTGTGTGTGGGGTTTGTGCTTTCATAAGGCCGGGGGGGGGGGGGGGACTGACAATAGCAACAGAAGTAGAGATAATGCTGAAAGTAGTGAGATAAGTATTATGTGTGTGAGGAGAAAATACTTCTATTTTCAGTTATTTTAAATTTGTTTAATGTA